>NC_062566.1:68925227-69228257 GCF_022837055.1 Prionailurus viverrinus
CTTCACACTGCTTGACCACCAAAATAGTTCGTTCTTCACACCCACTCTCTGTACCAGATCCATTTCCCCACCCATCCCATCTTTGATCTCTTTCTTTAAAAAATGCTGATATAGTCAACAAACCATGGTGCTTGTCTTTTCCATACGTAATAGACTATTGGAAACCCAGTGATAGGGGCACCTGGGTGGCTCAGTTGGTTAGGTGTCTGACTTCGGCTCAGGTCATGGTGTCACCGTTGGTGGGTTCAAGCCCCGCATAGGGTTCTTTGCTGTCTTCAGGGAGCCGGCTTCAGATCCTCTGTGTCACCCCCTGCCCCTTCTCCCTCCCCTGGTCATGCACATTCTCTCTCTGTCTCTGTCTCTGTCTCTCTCTCTCTCAAAAATAAACATTTAAAAAAAAAAAAAGAAACCAATGCTATTACTCCACTGAAGGGCCATGTTTCCATATATCCCTCTCAATCGTTACTCTGTTTTGTCGTTTTCACGTTTTGTCCCTCTCCAGTATCATGGCCACCGCATCCCATTTATAGATCTGCCTAAGCCTGTAACCAATCCACTCTTTTTCTTCATTCGTTCCTCCATCTTTTCACCAAAAACAATATTGATTGATTGATGTGCAGTAGTTGCTGACTCGTTGCTGGGACATAGACAGGACTACAAAAAAAAGGTGGAAGGGAGGACAAATAAGGTGACTGATAGGAACAAACAGGTAAGTAAAGGCTCAGAGGTAAAAATGAACATAGCATTACAGAAGACCTGGTTTTATTAGAGAGTGAACACTGAGTAGGAACACAGCTCCCAAATGGTCAAGAACCTGCTGGAAGCTGCTATTCATGCAGACCTCCGCAGCCCCGGCCATTGAAAAGGCTCACGACCAGGATGCTCACACATCTGCTTACCTACACTGCCAGAAGAGGAAGGGAAACAATGCCTTCTGCTTCTTTTCTGCTTTCCAAGTCTAGCCAAATGCCCCTCATTGGCAGAACACAGCAGCAAGAACCCTGAAAGCCAAGGAGTGTGAGAAAGGCCATTCCCAGGTTTCCAGACTTTGTGATACAAAGGAGAGTGGGCGGAAGGGAACGCTGATTGCCCAGAGCACCCTTTCCTCTGCCTTTTATTATAATTTCAGTCTTTCCTTCAGCATACTATGGGATATTGGATTCTGCGTTATACATTCAACTTCATTATTAGAGCTGCTTTGTTTCTCTGACCAGGTTGCGAGTTCTCTGAGAGGAAAATCCACTTGTTTGAATCCTTTCGTGGAATCCTCTCAATGCTCAGGAGGCATATTGCTCTATGTTTAGAAGATACCCAATAGATACTTGCAAATAAATGCAGTGTTGAAACCGGAATTCTGGCCTTCTGACTCACAATTCAGGGCTCCACCCATCATCACTCAGACTTTCTTCATTGATAGGAGGAATTTTTTTGTGGGAGTTAAGTATGAGTTTGAAACTGCTCAGTTCGGTTTTGCTTGGCAGGGAAACCCCACTGCAATAAAAAGAATTGAAGAGGGGCGCCTGGGTGGCGCAGTCGGTTAAGCGTCGGACTTCAGCCAGGTCACGATCTTGCGATCTGTGAGTTCGAGCCCCGCGTCAGGCTCTGGGCTGATCGCTCAGAGCCTGGAGCCTGTTTCCAAATCTGTGTCTCTCTCTCTCTCTCTGCCCCTCCCCCGTTCATGCTCTGTCTCTCTCTGTCCCAAAAATAAATAAACGTTGAAAAAAAAAAAAAAGAATTGAAGAGACCACAGTAAATACGTTCTCAGCAGACACTGGGTCAGATGAGTGGAACACTGGTATCTGTGGAGAGCTGTTTCAAATTCCCGGTGAGGTAGCAGTGAAAAACATCAGTGGGCCTGAAGAGAACCGCAGCTGGACCCAACCACCTAGTTTTCCAGAAAGGACCAACCAGCCAATCTCATCTATTTCAAAGGAACAGGGATGCAAAAGAAGGTGCTCTCTGTCCATTTTTATTAGTAAATAATCATCAACTCATAATGTTTATCAGAAAACCGAGACAAGGAGGCTGATTAGATTCGTTATGGAATTTTTTACTAAGAATGAATCTACAGTTTAAAGTGGTGTAATAGGGGTGCCTGGCTGGCTCAGTCAGTTGAGCGTCCAATTTCGGCTCAGGTCATTATCTTTGGCTCAGGTCATGATCTCTTGGTTTGTGGGTTCCAGCCCTGCACTGGGCTCTCTGTGCCTGGGTGGCTCAGTCAGCTAAGCATCCAACTCTTGATTTCAGCTCAGGTCATGATATCACAGTTCTCATTGGGCTCAAAGCTGATAGCATGGAGCCTGCTTAAGATTCTCTCTCCCTCTTTCTCTGCCCCTCCCCCAATCATGCTCTCTTTCTCTCAAAATAAATAAACAAACTTAAAAAAAAATAAAGTGGTAATAACAACCACAACTACAAACTAATATTTATTGGGTGCTTCTCATGTGCTAAGTACCACTCTAAAAGTTTTATGTTATCTTTCTTAAACCTCACAATAGTTCCATACAGGACTTTTACAGATGAGGGAACTAAAGCACAGAAAAGGTAACTGACATGCCTAAAGACACACATCCAGTAAGTAGTGTCATCAGGATACAAACCTAGGCTGTCTGAGATGATCCTCCCTCTTGGCCACTGGGCAATCATTAAACAGTTAGAAATTCAAACATGCAGGTCTTACAGACTGTCTGTAATGATTATATGAAACAAATCATTGTACTTAACATTACTCCAATTCATGAATTTGCTAATTGCCAAATAGATATGAACCAAAGTGTCATATATACGTACATATACATATATGTATATATGTATATGGCAATTTGTGTATATGACACACACATATATGATTTCATAGCTTTAGGCAAATATCACTTAACTTTTCTTTCTTTTTAAATTTTTTTTAATGTTTATTTATTTTTGAGAGAGACAGAGACAGAATGCAAGTGGGTTGGGGCAGAGAGAGAGGGAGGCACAGAATCCAAAGCAGGTTCCAGGCTCCGAGCTGTCAGCACAGACAGACGCTCAACTGACTGAGCCACCCAGGCGCCCCAATTAACTTTTCTCAGTTTGATTCTAGACCACCAAACTCTTACTCTTTCTAATTTTTTAGGCAAAATGTAGAGGACAGATGGTCTGCCAAGAAGTTCTAGAAGTTTATTAGCAAATCAACAGGTCAATGAAAGTGGTCAGATTAGATTAGAGCTGATGAAGGATGATACAGTGCTCCTCTGCCCTCCAGAGGCCATTTTGACTCCAGTCTGGGGTCAGGGACCTGGTTAGTTTGAAGATGCCTGAGAGGTCTAACCTAACTTACAGGCCATCTGGGAAGGCCAAGTTGATTCCAAAACCATTCTAAAATATACATTCACTCCAGGATGGAACTTCTGTCCCCACTCCCACCCAGTGAAGTCTTTCTGTGGCAAGTTCATGCTGTGGGCAGGAGCACTGACAGGAATCATTTTCACCATAAAACAGACTGAAATTGAGCCCAACTGGAATGTTGACTGTTTATCCTTCCCCACATTTTTTTCCAGGTGTGTTCCTCCTGCTCCTCTTTCTCCCATTCTCATTAAACAATGCTAATCCTGCAAATGTTAGTCATTTTAAGTATATGAAATAACCCAGCACAGGTATATCTTGAAAGGTCCAACTCTCAGTGCACGTAAATTCCTAACGAGTGTTAGATTCTCACAAAGGAACCAGATGAATGAGACACTAGACTAAGAGTCAAGATATCAGGACAGCTCTTCTTCCCTCTTCCTTGCCCTTCCTTGCCCATTCTTTGAAGGTGGCAGTATGGCCACCAAAGAAGCAACCACAAAGAGGCAGCAAACCAAGGGCAATGCCAGCCAAGGACATCATGGCATCAGGCCTGGATCAAGAAGTCCTCAGCACCAAGAAACCCAGCCAAGGAGCAGTCTCTGTTATTAGGGGATTGGTTATTTATAGGAAGATTGAAAAGTAAGTAAGTATATTGAGGCTGAAAGCCAAGTTTACCAGGGCCTGAGCAGGGATTCACACATATGGAATAGAGGAAGACTAGGAAAAAAAAACTTGAAGTATTAGATTGGAATTGGAGATATTTATGTGAACTTATACTTGATAGAGGAAAATAGATAGACGATAGATAGCAAAGAATGCATTGACACGTAGTTACAAAAAGCATACTAAACACCCAGTTTTCTAAATAGCATGTTCCACTAAAAGGAATGGGGGCTCCTTAGAAAAATGACTGAGTCCAGGACTAGTGCATAAGACAAACTTGGAACATCCTATTGTAGCAGCAAATAAGGAAGTACTCAAGGAGTGTGGGGATATGTGCAAAGGACATGAGACTCAGCTCAAGAGGGTTCACACTGGCCAATATAGGGACAATCTGATCATCATAATAATGATGGTAACAGATGCTAATCTATTGACTAACACAGGAATCCACAAGTCCACTGAATAAGTGAATGAAAGAATGACTGAATAAGGAAGAAGGGAAAGCTTTTCTTACAGCAGAATGTCATCTAATAATGTAAAAGGAATGATAGACTTAAAATCACCATGTGGCAGGGTGCCTGGGTGGCTAAGTCAGTTAAGCGTCCAGCTTTGGTTCAGGTCATGATCTCATGGTTTGGTTCGTGAGTTCCAGCTCCACATCAGGTTCTCTGCTGTCAGCACAGAGCCCGCCTCAAATCCCTGTCCCCTTCCCTCTCTGCCCCTCCCCCATTCATGCACATGCACATTCTCTCTCAAAAATAAACATTAAAACAAACAAATAAGTAAATAAAAATAAAACCATCATGTGGCAACCATCATATTGGTGGCTGGTTCAGGTAGGAGTCATCAACAGACTTAAGATTGGTAAGTATGGTTTGATGAGGAACAGGATATTGGAATAGTCTTGGACCAAATACATTACATATATAAAAATAATGACTCCACAGTGAAGAAACTTGGCAGATATCAGCTTATCCAGATGATCATGGTTAATTAACCTCAGCAGTGGGACTGATTGATATCAGATGTGTCCCGATATAATGCATTCAGAAGATGCATTTTGGGGGCCACACCTGCCAATAAAACATGGCCTGAGTCTGGACACCAGGGAGCATCAGACAAACTCCAATCAAGAATATTTACAGAAACGGGGCACCTGGGTGGCTCAGTTGGTTGAGCGTCTGACTTCGGCTCAGGTCATAATCTCAAGGTTCGTGGGTTCGAGGCCTGTGTCAGGCTCCATGCTGACAGCTCAGAGCCTGGAGCCTTCTTCGGATTCTGTGTCTCCCTCTTTCTCTGCCCTTCCCCTGCTCACGCTGTGTGTGTGTGTGTGTGTCTCAAAAATGAATAAACTTTAAAATTTTTTTTAGTTAAAAAAAGAATATTTATAGAATGAAAGGTGTACACTTTTTAACACTGTCAAGGTCATGAAAGGCAGGGAAATGTTAAGGAACTAGTGTAGATTGCAGAAGATTCAAGAGATGTGATAGCTCAATATAACATGGTAGTAGATTAGATTCTAGGCCAGAAAAAGAAGAGAGAGAATGGGACAGTAGGCAAAATTTTAACAGGGTCTGTGGATTGAATAATAAGGAGTGTTGTATGAATGTTGATTATATGATTTTGGGTGGTTATATTATTTTTTTTTATTTTTTAATGTTTATTTATTTTTGAGAGAGAGTGTGCACACAGGGAAGGGGCAGAGAGAGACAGAGGATCCAAAGTGGGCTCCACACTGACAGCAAAGAACCCAAAGTAGGGCTCAACCTCATGAGCCGGCAAGATCATGACCTGAGCTGAAGTCAGACAACCAACTGAGCCACCTAGGCACCCCCGGTTATATTGTTATTATACAAGAAAGTGCTCTTGTTTGAGGGAAATACACTGTGGTATTTAAGGCATGGGTCATCATGCTTGCAACGTGTTCTCCAACTTGTTCTCAGAAAAAGAACTAGATATACGTTAGAGGAAGAGAGAAATAGGGTAAAATGTTAACAATCAGGGAATCTAAGAGAATATGCAAGTTTTGTGTACTGTAAGTTTTCTCTAAGTTTGAAATTATTTCAAAATAAAGTGTTTTTATTTTTTTATACGTGTTTAAAATGAGATACTACAGTGACTCAAAGGTAAAAGATTAATAATGCCTAGTGTCATCAAGGACATAGAATAGCGGGGAGCCTGGGTGGTTCAGTCAGTTAAGCGTCCAACTTCAGCTCAGGTCATGATCTCATGGTTCATGAGTTTCAGCCCCGCAAAGGGCTCTGTGCTGACAGCTCGGAGCCTGGAGCCTGCTTCGGATTCTGTGTCTCCCTCTCTCTCTGCCCCTCCCCCACTTGTACTCAGTCTCTCTCTCTCTCTCTCTCTCTCTCTCAAATAAATAAACATTAAAAAATATTTTTCAGGATATAAAATAGCATAAACTCTCATACATTGTTGGTGGAGGTATAAACTGATACAACCTCTTTGGAAAACTGTAAGGCAGTATCTATGAAAGCTAACACAAATATACTCTATGACCCAGTAATTCTACTCCTAGGTATACACCCCAAAACAAATGTCCACATGTGCACCCTACACATACAAGAAGATTTGGGCAGCACTATTTGTAATGGTAAAAAAGTAGGGGAAAAAATCTGTATTAGTTATCAATTACCGCAAAAAAAGAAAAGAAAATTACCCCTAAAGTTACCAGCTGATAGCACAAACACCTATATCTCACTGATCCTGTGAGTCAGGAATCCAGTATGGCTTATCTTCGTAATTCTTGTTCAAGGTCTGTCATGATGTTGCAGTCCACTGTTGACCAAAGCTCAGTCATCTCAGGGTTTGACTACAGCTGGAAAATCTGCTCCCAAGTTCACTCTTGTTGGTTGGAAGGCCTCGGTCTCTCACCACTTGGACCTCTCCAGAGGACTGCCTCATGATAATGGCACTGATTTCCCCCAGGTAAGCAATCAAAAAGACAGGACCCACAGTTGAGACCACAGTCGTTTTGTAACCCAATCTCAGAAGTGAAATTCCGTCACTTTTGTCAAATTCTATCCATTAGAAGTCACTCACTAGGTCCACCTAACACTCAAGTAGAGAGGATGACACCATGTCATGGATAACAAAGAGCAAGGATCATTGGGGACCATCTTAAAGACTGCCTACCTCACAACCTAAACGTCCCACAATGGTAGAATAGGCAAATAAATTATGGTCTATTTAAGTACACACGGCAATACTGGGGTGCCTGGGTGGCTCAATCCGACTCTTGATTTCGGCTCAAGCCATGATTTCACAGTTTGTGAGTTCGAGCCCCAAGTTGGGCTCTGCGCTGATGTTTCAGAGCCTTTTTAGGATTTGCTCTCTCTCCCTCTCTCTGCCCCTCCTCTGCTTCTTCCCTAAATGAATAAATAAATAAACAAACAAACAAACTCTTAAATACACGGCAATATTAAAGAACAAGAAAATAAATTTAAAAAACTTTTTTAGGGGCGCCTGGGTGGTGCAGTCGGTTAAGCGTCCGACTTCAGCCAGGTCACGATCTCGCGGTCCGTGAGTTCGAGCCCCACGTCGGGCTCTGGGCTGATGGCTCGGAGCCCGGAGCCTGTTTCCGATTCTGTGTCTCCCTCTCTCTCTGCCCCTCCCCCGTTCATGCTCTGTCTCTCTCTGTCCCAAAAATAAATAAACGTTGAAAAAAAAATTTAAAAAAAAAACAAAACTTTTTTAATGTTTATTGATTTTTGAGAGAGACAGAGACAGAATGCAAGTGGGTTAGGGGCAGAGAGAGAGGGAGACACAGAATCCGAAGCAGGCTCCAGTCTCTGAGCTGTCAGTACAGAGCCCAATGTGGGGCTCCAACTCACAGAGCTGTGAGATCATGACCTGAGCCAAAGTCAGACGCTCAACTGACTGAGCCACCCAGGCCCCCTGAAGAACAAGAAAGTAAATTAACTACAGCTATTCGGATCAACGAGAAATGACTCTCACAAACAGTGTTGAAAAACAAAATACGCACACAGAAAAAGAAGCGTATGGTATGATCCTATTTATGTAGCATTCAAAAACAGGCAAAACTAAAAGTGATAATAGAAGTCAGATAAAGGTTATGTTTATGAGGAAAGGATGGAGTGATGACTGGGAATGTCGCTTCCAGAATATTGGTAATGTTTTGGATCCTGACCTATATCCAATCACATGAAGGGTTCATCTCATAAAAATATACCAAGCTTTACATCTTTGGTGTGTGCACTCTTCTATATGCATACTATACTTCAATAAAAGATTTTACTTAAAATTCACCCCAGAAAATTCAGAATTGGCTTTATTTGGTAACTTTTTGTTGTCTCAAATTTCAAATTTATAGAAAAGTTGAAGGAATCATACAAAGCACTCCTGTATACTCTTTCCCCAGATTCACCAGGCACTGACATTTATCTCACTTGCTCTATCATTCTGTATGTGTATGTGTGCACATTTTTTTTCTGGACTGTTTGAAATTAAGTTGCAAATATCAAACCCATTTCCCCTAAATACTTCCATGTGTATTTCCTACGAACAAGGACATTCTCTTACATAATCACAGTAAAGTTATCCAAATCAGGAAATTTAACATCAAACTACCATTGTCTCCTCTACAGTCCATAGTACAATTTCATCAATAGTTTTTAAGTATAGTCTCCAATTCTAAAATTACATGTTACATTTAGTTGTCATGCGCTTTTAGTCTCCTTTAATCTAGAGCAGCTCTTCCATTTTTCATGACCTTGACTTTTTTGAAGGCTACAGGCTAGTTATTTAAACAATCCTTCAGTTTGGATTTGTCTGATGTGTCCCTGTGATTAGGTTGAGCTTACACATTTTCGGCAGAAACGCTGCAAAAATTTTATGCCTTTGTCAATGCATCATATCAGAGGTATCTACTTGGTGCCATTATTGGTAATATTAACTTTGATTATTTGATTAAGTCAGTGACTATCACATTGTACCATTGTAAAGTTACTATTTTTCCCTTTGCAGTCACTAGCTAAACTTAGGGGAGATAACTTGATATTATGTGAGTATCACGTTCCTCAGCAAATTTCCCCCACTAATTTTAGCCTCCATAGATGATTCTTGCTGGAAGCAATTATTAATGTGGTAGCTGCCAAATGGTGATTTTCTAATTCTATATCGGTCCTTTCTCATTTGTCATATTTATTAGTTGGCATTCTGCTGGAAGATTTTCCCTTCTCTACATTTTACATATTTATTCATTCATTTGTGTACATCAGTATTGATTCATGGATTCTTATTTCAGCTAGTGGATTATTACGTTACTATCACCATTAATTTGGAGGCTCCAATTGTCCCCGATTTGGCTAGCAGGAGATCCAAGATGAAATCTTGTCCTGACTTACTTATTACTAGACAAGTGATATCATACCCCGAAATTCCCTTATACTGAAGTAAAAATAGACTGTGCATTTGAACTGCACAAGGTACCGAGGTACAACAAATGTATAGGGGTGAGGCAGTACAACATAAGAAGAGAAAGAGGGAAATACAGAAAGTCAATGAACATAAGTAGAGCAATTCCCCTAGTTTGTATCTTTAAGTTTCGTCTATAAATGGTTAACTCAAAGTAAATGACAACAACAGGAATGAGTTTTAAGACTCTACTAAAATCTGCCATATTTGAAATCAGGGATACAAAAGAGTTAAAATTCACAGAGAAATAACTTCAGGCTTCTTTTTTCTTTGCTGTGGAGGCTTCTTTTTCCATCAACTCATAAAGCTCAGCTTTCTTTCCATTTGGCCTAAGGCTCTGTGATAAATATCAACTAACAGCAATAGCAAGCAGAAGTTCACTTTATAACTTAGCACAATACGAAAAGAAATTGTTTATAAGACCAAGTTATTTTTTGTTATTCTTATCCAGTCTCAGTAGGATGATGGTTTTCAACTACATGTTTCTTATTTATACAGAGACAAGTTTTTATTTATTTATTTATTTATTTAGAGTCAGAAAGAGAGAGAGAGAATGTGAGCTGGAGCGGGGCAGAGAGAAAATCCCAAGCCAGCTCTGCTCTGTCAGCGTAGAGCCCAACATGGGACATGACCTCACGAACTGTGAGATCGTGATCTGAGTTGAAATCAAGAGTCAGATGCTTAACCCACTGAGCCACCCAGGTGCCCCTGAAGAGACAATTCTTCTCACACAACAATGAACACTATTTTCTGCGTCTTGAATAACAAATGTAAAAGAAGCATTTTACTTTTCAAAATCTAGATCATGTTAAATAACTCCCACCTTTAACAAGAAAGAAAAGCCTATGAAACAAAGTGGGGTTTTTCTTCTTTAAAGCACTGTGAGTTACAGTTAGGGTTGACAGTAAACACCTGCAGAACTCTAAAAATTTGACAAATAAAATCAACACATACCATTAGGAAAGAAGAAGTAAAAGTCAGAATTGAGAGCTTGACCACAGCCTAAACAATGCAATTCCTATATCTAAGGGATTAGAAACTGAAAGGTTGCAACTTAGGGAAATAAAGAAAATTGTAAAGGCGGGATCAGCCAGAGTTTAGCTAGCTAGCTAACACTGTGCAGGGAAGAGATTACATAGAAAGCATTAGTCTCTTATAAGATTGCTTTCTTTAAATAGCCTCCGACACAATCAAACAGCTAGACTTCCAAGCTAAGCAAGCTTTTAACATCATTGGACAATATTCTACAGAGCCTGTCTGAGCGGCAATCAGCTTTTGGCGACCCCCACTGTTTCTTCGTGACCTCTTCAAACTGTAATAGACATGTTGGAAATTAAACTCAGTGTGTTTAGTCATCCCAACTGTTTTTGAAAAGGTTAGAGCAAAAAGATGAGAAGAAAATCATATGTTGTACCATGAAAGTCAGAAGAGGAGAGTTTTAGAAAGAAGGGTAATCAACAGTGTCAAACACCATATAGAAGTCTAAGAGAATGTGGGCTGAGAAGAATCCACAGTGCCTGGTGATTAGGAAGACAGGATTGCCTTTCAGCGAACAGTTAGAATGACAGGGACAGGGGCCACGGGAACAGCAGAGTCAAGAGAGCAGAACTGGGAGTGACTGAGCATTGGGAAATTGGAGTTCCACCCTTGAACATGAGACAATAGACGGATGAGAAAAATGGGCTAAGAGGTGCATCAAGGTCAAGTGAAGGTTTTTAGGGTTTGGGTGTTATTTTTTGTTTTTTTTTTTTCTCAGCATAGGGAAGAAAGATTATGTCTACAGGTGGAGGAGAGAAAAAGAAATTAAAGGTGTTAAGCTAGATAAAATGGAGATAATTAAGGAAGAGAATCTTTGAGTCTAGATGTTCTAGCACCCACAAGGGAGAATGAGGGGAAACAGAGAATTGAGAGCACAAGAATAATTTTAACTTGAAAAAAGGAAGTTTAGTTCATTTGAGACAGGTAAAAGAAAGAAACAGACACGGAGTTCTTTGGGAATGGATTAAAAGGCTGATCTCACATGGTCTTTATTTTGTCAGGAAAGTAGGAGGTAAGAGCCCCTTTCAAAGGAGAAGAAGGCACAGGTGCTGAGGGACACCCAGATGAGCCAGAGGAGAAAAAAGGCTTGGAATAACCGTGGACCCTAAACTAACACAGAACAGACATCTGACACGAAGTAGGCACTCATTGGATGTTTTAACAGATTGGTAAGACATGAAAAAAAGTAACTGTCAAATCACAGGAAGCGCCACAGTTCATTAGATAATAAACATTTCTCATAATTTTTGTAACCTTCTACAGAACCAAAAGAGAGAGGGCAGGATAAGTCACTGCCTTTAGTGTCACCTGGGGGCTTTCCCCAAAGGTCCTAGAGGAAAAGTAAGAGCTCCAGGGTACCAAGGCCTGTATTTATAAGTATAGCCCCAGTATTGAGATAGACTTGGAAACACAGGCTGGGTAAGAAGTAAACAGTACCCTTCCCCCCAAAAATATCTTGGTATGGCTTCATTTATTTATTTCATGCTTTAGCATGAAATCATCATTAGATCTTCAAGCTGTGATTTTTTTTTTAGTTGTGTTGCTTTTTCTTTGTGCGTGAGTATATACTATCCACCATCTACTCTTGGCTCCCCACACCACTCAACCAGAGAATTCAAGAGGTCTTACAGTTTCCATTATCACATCAGTGCTGACGATGATAACATATTTTCAGCTCCCATCTCTCCTAGGAACTCCAGTGCCATATTTCCATTACCTCAACTTGGCACCCGCTGTCCCTGCAAATTCAGTATATCCCAAACCAAACCTGACACCTCGGGGCGCCTGGGTGGCTCAGTTGGTTAAGCGTCTGACTCCAGCTCAGGTCATGATCTCACTGCTCGTGAGTTCGAGCCCTGTGTCGGGCTCTGTGCTGACAGCTCAGAGCCTGGAGCCTGCTTCAGATTCTGTGTCTCCCTCTCTGCTCCTCCCCCGCTCATGCTCTGTCTCTCTCTCTCAAAAATAAACAAATATTCAAAAAAAAAAAAAAAAACCTGACACCTCGCCAAAAGTCCAACTCCACCTCCGTAAAAAGTCAGGATCTGGTCAAGAGTCAGAAACCACATCAGTTATCTGGAGAGGAACATAAAGAATGGTTAAGTAGGTCTAAAATTGTTAACTACAAGGGGCACCTGGGTGGCTCAGTCAGTTAAGCAGCCGATTTCGCATCAGAGCATGATCTTGTAGTTCATGGGTTCGAGCCCCCTGTTGGGTTCTGTGCTGACAGCTCAGAGCCTGCAGCCTGCTTCGGATTCTATGTTACCCCCCCCCCCCCGCCCCGTTCCTCCCCAACTCACGCTTGCTCTGTCCCTGTCTGTCTCTCAAAAATAAATATTTTTTTAAAAAAATAATAAAGTTGTTAACTACGTAACCCAAAGGGTAAAAAGAGAACGCTAAAGAATCACAGAAGTAGCAACTGCAGAAGCAGATGCCGCTCCACACTGAGGGAACAAAGGGAACAAGAACTTGGAAGGGTGGAGAAGGCCCCTCAGAACTGAAATGTAGATGTCTGAGGAGGGAGCATCAGACAACTGGTACTGGTGGGGGAAGGTGGGTCAGGGGAGCAGGATGGAGGGAGAGGGGGGGCAGATAAGATTGGTTCTGCAAGTGCTGGGAAAAATTGAAAGCTGGATTCTGCTTCTGCCAGAATTTCTGAGCCGAAGAAGCACTACTGGGACCCTGATCACAGGAAATGCAATTAGAGAGGAAGCCCACATGGAACAAACTAGAAGGAGCAAGTCATTTTTCCCTCTTCCAGCCTTCCAGTCTCCCCCTGGTGCCCTTTATTGGCAGCATTGAACAGGGAGCCAGCTGGTGAAGCAGAAATGCAGTTTGTAGATTGCCTGTCCCAGAATCGCAAAGCAGCCAGGTTTGGAGCTAAGAGACAATTACTTAATAAGTGACACAGCTTCTGAGCTCTATTAGTTAGGGTCCAGCCGGGAAACAGAAACCACTGGAAGTGTGTCAGAGGAATTTTACCGCAAGGAATTGATTGGTACATGGGTAATAGAAGGGCTATGAAATCAAACAGGGAACAACAGCAAAGCAATCCAGAAATTGACAACAGCAGGCAGCTGCTATCCTGCCCTAGTCTGGAGGGACAATGAGAGTTGATAGTGTTGCTGCAGCCCAGAATCTAAGGGCATCCAGAGGGCACTAGAATCATGGCAAGATCTTCATGGAGGGAGCCAGGATTATGGAGAGAAAGGCTGTCTGGCCAAGAAGGAGATGCAGCTTTGAGAAATAATGCAGGAAGCAGAGAAAGGATGGGGAAATACCCTACATTCTCTCTCCTTTTTTTCTACACTCTTTTCAGCCATGACTTCCATTGCAGGCCTATCCAGAAGCCAGAGGGCAAAGACATGCAGTTCTGTGTACCACAAGACAAAGAGGTTAAGAACAGAGAAGGATCAGGGGCGCCTGGGTGGCTCAGTCGATTAAGCATTTGACTTCAGGTCATAATCTCACGGTTCCATGAGTTGGAGCCCTGCGTCAGGCTCTGTGCTGACAGCTCAAAGCCAGCTTCAGATTCTGTGTTTCCTGTGCTCTCTGCCCTCCTCTGCTTGCTCTCTGTGTCTCTGTCTCTCTCTCTCTCAAAAATAAATAAACATTAAAAAAAAAAAAAAGAAAGAACAGAGAAGGATCTGAAAGCAACCAGGCAAATAACCAGCACTCTAATTTATCCAATTATGTCAGTGGCACCACCGTTTTCCTGACTTTTCTTCTCAGAATTCCCAGTATTTAAGTCCCACATCCAGTTGGTGTTTGACCCAACCTGACACACAGTGTTTTTCCCTTGAAATGTCTCCAATATCTATCCCTTTCCATCACATTGGCCTAATTTAATTCAAGCCTTCCTCACCGCAGATATGGATTATTGCAATAATCTTCTCCTAAACTGTCTTGAACCTCCTGCTTCTTTCCAGTATTGTCTATGTCTATTCCAGGGGTCAACAAACATTGGTCAATGGGCCATATTTTGTTGTTGTCGTTGTTCTTTTTTTTTAAGTTTATTTATTTTTGAGAAAGAGAGAGAGACAGTGTGAGTTGGGGAGGGGCAGAGAGAGAGGGAGAGGAAGAGAATCCCAAGCTGGCTCCAAACTGGCAGCATGGAGCCTGAGGCAGGGCTCGAACTTGAAAACGGTGAGATCGGGGCGCCTGGGTGGCGCAGTCGGTTGAGCGTCCGACTTCAGCCAGGTCACGATCTCGCGGTCCGTGAGTTCGAGCCCCGCATCAGGCTCTGGGCTGATGGCTCGGAGCCTGGAGCCTGTTTCCGATTCTGTGTCTCCCTCTCTCTCTGTCCCTCCCCTGTTCATGCTCTGTCTCTCTCTGTCCCAAAAATAAATAAACGTTGAAAAAAAAAAAAAAAAAGAAAAGAAAACGGTGAGATCATGACCTGGACAAAATCTAGAGTCAGACACTTAACCAAGGGAGGCACCCAGGAGCCCCGGGCTGTGTCTATTTTTGTACATTGTTTTATTGGAATAAATCTCATTTGTTTACTGCTTTCACACAACAAGGACAGACTTCAGTACTTGTGACAGAGACCTATGGCCCACAAACACTAAAATATTTACTCTCCAGCCTTTTATAGATTGTTTGTTGACCCTTGGAATGGAATAGAGTCTGCTCCATTCTGTTACTAATCTTCCTAAACTGCTCTTCTCTGTGTCATTTTCCCACCTTCAAATTATTTTTCATGTCTACACAATAAAACCCAAAGCCCACAGCTTGTCGTGATTCAACATTCTTCCAAAACTGGTACCATATTAAACTGGTGCCGTTTAAATCAATGACTTGGTGAGACAGGGAATATAATGTAGCACTATGCCTAGTACATAACAATTATCTGGCTGTCATTGTTTTACTTAACCTACTCTTCCACAGTTATCTACCATATATCTTTCTACTCATACTTGCCCCATTTTTTGTTTCTGATCCCACCAATAATATAATAACTATTTTTTAAATAATACTAGAAGCTGAATTTTGTCTCCCCCCCCCAAAAAAAATTTGTATGGTGAAATTCTAACCCCCCAGTGCCTCAGACTGTAACTATATTTGAAGATAAGGTCTTTAAAGAGGTGATTAAGTTAAAATAAGGTATTTAGGGGGTGCCTGAGTTGCTCAGTTAGTTGAGCAACTGACTCTTGATTTTGGCTCAGGTCATGATCCCAAGGTCATGGGATGGAGCCCGTGTCAAGCTCTGCACTAAGCATGCAGCCTGCTTAAGATTCCCTCTCTCTCTCTCTCTCTCTCTCTCTCTCTGCTTCTCTATCCCACTCGTGCTTTCTCTCTACAAGGAAAAAAAAGAAATTTATTAAAAAGAAATTAAAATAAGGTATTTAAGGTGGGCCCTAATTTCATATGACCAGTGTCCTTATAAGAATTATGGGCTGTTGTTTTTTAAGTTTATTTATTTATTTTGAGAGAAAGAACCAGTGAGGGAGAGGAAGAGAGAGAGGGGGACAGAAGATCTAAAGCAGTCTCTGTGCTGACAGCAGAGAGCCTAATGTGGGCTCCAGGGCTCGAACTCACAAGCAGTGGGATCGTGACCCGAGCCAAAGTCAGATGCTTAACTGACTGAGTCACCCAGGCACCCCACTAGTGCCAATTTTTAAGTTAATGAATTCCTAGAGATTTCTCTTTTAAAAGATTTTCTGATTAAGCATAGCAGGATTCTTCATAGGGAGAAATCATCCATACATAATTAAAGGTGACAGAAAATTTACATACAGGTGTGTTTGATATAAAGCCCTGATATAGCAAACAGTGAAATGCAGACTTGAAGTCTCTCCAAACAGTGTATTTTTGCAAAAAACAAGATATCTTGGCGTTATGGTCCATTCTGCCTGGAATGTCATATCATTTTCTTCATTTCTCTTTCTCTGTTTCTATTAACTAAAGCCAAGATTAAAAATGGTTTCCTCCATGAAGCCATTCCTGGTGCCCTCTTAGTTAGAAATAATCTCTCTCGGGGCACCTGGGTGGCTCAGTCAGTTAAGTGTCTGACTTCGGCCCGGGTCATGATCTCATGGTTTGTGGGTTCAACCCCTGCATTGGGCTCTGTGCTGACAGCTCAGAGCCTGGAGCCTGCTTCAGATCCTGTGTCTCCCTCTCTCTCTGCCCCTCCCTTCCTCATGCTTTGTTTCTCTCTGTCTCTCAAAATTAAATCAACATTAAAAAAATTTTTTTTTAAATAAAAGAAAGAAAGAATCTCTCTTTCCTCAGAACTGCCAAAGCAACTTGTGAATCTCTCAAAAGCACCAAATATCTCAAAGACACCAAAGAATGAGCATCCATGCTGGGTGAAAAAGTAAAATAATTATCCAGGGAATTAAGTTTTTTATATTTTTACTTGAAATTTATGGATAATTGAGGCAAATATATTATTTTGACAGAGCAATGACTTTTTCTATAATTTTTTTCACTTATTAATCAAATGTATTGATGTATAACATGTAAAATGTGCCCATTTAAGTGAATTGTTTGTTTTTTTAAGATTAAAAAAAATTTTAATGTTTATTTATTTTTGAGAAAGAGAGACACACACACAGCATGAGCAGGGGAGGGGCAGAGAGAGAGAGGAAGACACAGAATCCAAAGCAGGCTCCAGGATCTGAGCTGTCAGCACCGAGCCCAACGCAGGGCTCAAACTCATGAACCGCGAGATCATGACCAGAGCTGAAGTCAGATGCTTAAGGACTGAGGCACCCAGGTGCCCCAAGATTTTTATTTTTAAAGATCTCTACACCCAATGTGTGGCTCAAACTTACAACCTCGATTTCAAGAGTACACACTCTACCGTCTGAGCCAGCCACATGCCCCCTAAGTGAATCATTTGTTGAGGGTTGTTGTTGTTGTTGTTGTAGTTATTTATTTTTTGAGAGAGAGAGCACGAGAGCAAGCAGGGAGGGGCAGAGAGAGAGGGAGAGAGAGAATCCCAAGCAAGTTCCACATTGCTAGCACAGACCTCATTGTGGGGCTCAAACCCATGATATGAGACCATGACGTTAGCGTCTGACACTTAACCAACTGAGCCATCCAGGCGCCCCATTTGTTGAGTTTTTAATAAATGTTATTCACCTATATAACCACCAACATAATCAAGATGTGCAGTATTTCTATCATCACAAAATTTTCCCTCTTGCCTCTCTGCAGTCAGTTCCACCCTCACCCACCCAGAGTTCCAGGCAAACACTGATCTGCTCTCTGTCACATTAGATTCATTTTACAGTTCTGGAACTTCAGATAATGAAACTGAATTATGTATTCTTTTGTGTCTGGCTTCTTTCAGTCAGCATGGTGTCTTTGAAATTCACCCATGTTGTTGCGTGTATCAGTAGTCCATTCCTTTTTATTGTTGAGTAGCATTCCATTGTATGAATATAATGGAATTTATCTATTCACACACTGATGAATATTTGACTTGCTTCCAGTTTGGTGTTATTGTGAATAAAACTGCTGTGAATACTCACGTACAAGTCTTTTTTGTGAACATATATTCTCATTTCTCTTGAAAAAATAACTAGGAGTGGAATTGCTTGGTCATATAGTAAATGTACATTTAATTTTATAGGAGTCTGCCAAGTGATTGTACTATTCTGCATTCCTACCAGCAATTTATGGAAGTTTTACTTGGTTCATATATCCAATCAACACCTGGTATTGTCCATCAATTAATTTCAGGGATTCTAGTAGGTATGTAGTGGTATGTCATTGTGGTTTTATTTTGCATTTTCTTGATGACTAATGATTTTGAGTGTCTCTTTGTGTGATTTTTGGCTATTCTTTCTGGTATCTTCTTTTGTGAAATGTCTGTTCAAAACATTTGCCTGTTTTCATTGGGTTGTTTTGATTTTAATTAAGTCATAAAAAGAGTCGTTTACATATCCTAGATACAAATCTTTTGTCATATATTGTGATTATTTTTCAAGTCTATGTTTGCCTTTTAATTTTTCTAATAGTGCCTTCCAAAGGGCAAGCATTTTAAACTTTGATGAAGTCCTATTTATCAAATTTTTCTTTTATGACTAGTGTTTTTGTGTCCTGTCTAGGAAATCTCTGGCTACTCCAAGGTTTTCTTTTGTGCTTTCTTCTAGAAAAATTATAGTTTTAGCTTTGAAGCCTAGGACTCTGACCCATTTTAATTTTTATATACAGTAGAAGGTAAGAGTAGAGGATCAAATTTTTTCTATAGGAATACCCAGCTATTCCATTTGTTGAAAAGAATTTCCTTTTCCTTTTGAATTCCCTTGGAAGTTTTATTGAAATAAATTGATCATGTATGTGTGAACTTATTTCTGGAAATTATTCTGTTCTTTTAATCAAAAGGTCTATTTTTATGCCAGTACCACACTGTCTTGATTACTATTGCTTTATAGTAAGGCTTGAAATCTTGTACTGTAAGTCCTCCAACTTTATTCTTCTTTTTCAAAAAGTATTTTGTCTATTCCAGGTCTTTTACATTTTTCATATAAATGTATTAATTATTTGTCAATTTCTACAACATTCTAGGATTTTGACTGAGATTGCTGTAAATCACTTTAAGAAGAATCAACATCTAAACAATATTGAGTCTTACAATCCATCAACATGGTATATCTCTCCATTTAATTAGGCCCTTTAAATTTTCTCTCAGTAATGTTCTGTAGCTGTCACTATATAAGTCACACACATATTTTGTTAAATGTACTCATAAATGTTTCTTGGTTTTGATAGTCTTATAAATGGTATTTTTTATTTCTAGTTGTTCGTTATTAATGTATAAAAATGCAATTTATTTTTGTACATTGACCTTGTATGCAGCAACCTTGCCTAATTCACCTATCAGTTCCAGTAAAATTTTTTTATATATTCCTTAGAACCTTCTTTTTTCCCAGCTTTATTGACATATAATTGACATATAATATTGTGTAAGTTTACAATGTCATAATTTAATATATGTTTACATTGCAAAACAATTACCACAATAAGTTTAGTTAACATCCATCATCTCATACAAAAAAAAAAAAGAAAGAAAATGGTTTTTATCTTGTGAGAACTCCTAAGATCTACTCTTTTAACAACTTCCAAATACACCATACATCAGTGTTAACTATAGTCATCATGTTGTATATTACAACCCCAGTACTTATTTATCTTGTAACTGGAAGTTGTACCTTTTGACCATCTTCATCCAATTCCCCTACCTCCCCACCCCTGCCTCTGGTGACCACAAATCTGATCTCTTTTTCTATAAGTTTGTTTTTTGGGGGTTTTGATGTGTTTTTTTAATTCCACATAAAAATGAGATCATACAGTATTTGTCTTTCTCTGTCTGACTTATTTCACTTAGCATAATGCCCTCAAGATCCACCCATGTTGTCACACATGGCAGGATTTCCTTCTTTTTTGTGGTGAATAAGTTTCCACTGTATATTTATACCATAATTTTTTTTAATTTTTTAATGTTTATTTATTATTAAGAGAGAGACAGAGCATGAGCAGGGAGGAGCAGAGAAAGAGAGGGAGACACAGAATCTGAAACAGGCTCCAGGCTTCCAGCTGTCCACACAGAGCCTGACATAGGGACCAAACCCACGGACCCCAAGATCATGACCTGAGCCAAAGTTGGACGCTCAACCGACTGAGCCACCCAGGTGCCCTTATACCACTATTTCTTTATCCATGTATCCTTCCACAGATATCTGGGTTGTTTCCATATCTTGGCTATTATACCTAATGCTACTATGAACACGAAGGTGCAGATATGTCTTTGATGTAGTGTTTCTGTTTCCTTCAGATATATTCCCAAACATGGAAATGCTGGATTCTATGGTAGTTCTTAATTTTTTGAGGAACTTCCATACTATTTTCCATAGTGGTTGTACAAGACTATACAAGGATGCAAATACTGTGACAGATGGTTCATTTGGGGCCACCAAAGTATCAGTTTGGGTTTTTATTTCCCCAAGTGTCCTGTAGTTGTATATTTGTCATCACCTCTAACTGTATTTTTTAAAGTAACCTTTAAAACCTTATTTACAATAGTACCCAACATATGTGATTGATAGGGCATAACCCCTACTTATTACTAAATCTGGATTGTATTTTTTTCTTTTTGCCTATTTTTACCATTTCTGTACGGTGCATTCATAATCATCCCCAAATAACAGTGACTGAAATAATATCTGGCTACTGTATCTTTCCAAACTATGTTATTCAAAAAGCACTCTGTAATTTGAAAGAAGTTGTAAGCGTTCAACTGTAACCAACTTCCACCTTTCTGAGCAGAACTTTTTTTCCTTAGGGAGAGAATTTCACCTCATATAACTTTAGGAATGCTTTCAGCTTTAAGAAGCAAACACCCAAGCAACAGAGATTTAGAGTCTGGACAATAAAGACCTTTAATTATCTTATACAGCAGTCTAGATACAGGTGGTACCAAGCTTGGTACCTGAATGACATCACCAAGTATTCAGGGTTTTTCTCTCTTTCCATACCATCATCTTCAACACGTTAGTTTCTCATCTTTAGATTTGTCCCCTCATGGTCATCAGATGATCCGCACGCAACCCCACTTAAGGAAGGGAAAGGTGAAAGGTAGAGTCCCCTCTTGAAGCTTTGTCTTTTTATCTGGGAGGAAAATATTTCCTTCCTATAAGTTGCCTTCCCTCCATTTTTGTCAGACGCCAGACTATCCTCACATTTCACTTAATCTGCAATTACAATATTATCTAGCAATAAAAGTCGAACATCACTGGGCAGGAAAAATCTACGCCAAGCACAGCCAAGACTGTCTCGAAGCTATTTTTTAACTCTACAAATCAGAGGTGAATCGCGGATTTACGAGACGGAGGAAAAGAGCCCAAGCCCCAAAGTTTGCAGTCACTACCAGACCGCCTCTCCCGGGGCTCTTAATTTAAATCTTTCAAAGTCCTGAAAACACTGCACGATCTTGTTAAAAGGACCCTTAGCGTCTTCGTACCCACTTCAAATATGGCCGCCAGGTTTCAGTCCCATTTACCACCTGATCGTGGCAATAGCTCTGGCTTCAAGCCCATTTCCAAAAGGGCCTCTTCCCGCGAGGCTAAAGGTCTGAGTGCGCAGGCGCGAGCGCAAGGCTTCTTCCCGATAAAATGGCGATGGGATTGATGTGCGGACGCCGGGAGCTTCTTCGCCTATTACGGCCACAGCGTCAGGTAAGGATGCCCCAGGGCTGAGCGCCCGAATGCTACCCTGTCCCTGTGGCCCGAGCCCGAGACAGCTTGTGCCAGGGACAGCATGACCTGCCCACCAGGACCTGTCTCTCTTGACCTCGGCTCGCCTGAGGACGCGGGAGGGTTACGGCCCCGGCCGTGCGGCCTCAGCGGCCGCGTATAGTTAACTATTCACGGGTCCCGTTGTCACCCCTGCCACGGAAACCTTAGCCTCGACCTCTGTGCTCCCGGGTGGGTCTGTGGTAACTGAGAGCCAGGACTGAACAAGTTGCATGCCTTCGGGCCAGCCATCTGCGCGCGGAGAGTAGCAGTGCCCTCACCTGTGGTGGCGGGCTGCCTGCTTCGTGGCAAATGAGCATGATGAACGACATCTGCTCCGGTAAGAGGGCCCCATCCTCCTTTTACCCTCTCAGTTCCACAGCGTCGCAGGGCCCTCACATTGGCCCCGAAAACCGCTGACCGCGGGGCACCTCTTCCCAGCCGGCCGGTGCTGCGAGCGCCCGCACTATGTCCTCCTCGCGGCCCCTGGCCCACGGGGCCTCAGTACCTCTGTGATCTTGTTCTCAGAAGCCCAGGTAAGAGGCGATTAGTCCCTGCGACGTTAGGAGTGGGGTTTGTTGGTTGATTTGTTTCTATTTTGTTTTAACTACATGGAGAGGGAATGTGGCAAAGAGTTCTTGGCCACACTCCACACAGCTCCCCAAAATGGTAGTATCTCTGCCTGGGATAGATTTTCAAGTCAGTGGGGAAATGACTGACAGTACAGCAGGAGAGATTTAAGTGCTATACAAGGCATTGTTTGCCATAATGGTGGCAAGCTACTGATGGTTTAGATGTGATTCCAGGTGTGCGTGTGTATTAGAAAAGTTATAACTTGCAAATCAAGGACTTCATGGCTATTAATATTTCTGATGGTGAGACCAAGTAAATATTTTGGTCTTAAAAACTAAATTGTTTTAAGTAAAAATTTTGATAGTTTCAGTATCTGCAAAATCATGCCAGTGATGCTCAAATGACTGAAGTTTGGAAAACACTGATAGAAGAAATAACTTCCTAATAGGAAGAGAAGTCATGAAATCTTACTCTAAGTAACTTATCTTCCTGCCTAGAGGAGAAAGTAAAATGTCCTTTTTAAGCTTTGAATTCCATGTACACTGGAGACTAACCTGGGAGAATGAGAAATAGAAAGTCAATAGAACAACCTGATTTGATATTAGTTATTATTTTAGGGGACCTGTGATTTCTTATGTCCCCCCTACTGAGTATTACACATGGCTTCCTTTTGCACAGGTTCAGGCCCCTCCTGTCATTCCTGCAACTCCCCCACCCACAGCTATAACGGAGGTGGCTTCTGGAGAGACTGCAGATGTAATCCAAACTGCTGCAGAACAGAGCTTCGCTGAACTGGGGCTGGGGTCATACACCCCAGTGGGACTAATTCAGAACTTACTGGAATTTATGCATGTTAACCTGGGCCTACCTTGGTGGGGGGCCATTGCTGCATGTAAGGGGAATACATCCTGGTCAAGGGTAGAGGAAATGGGAACTTAGAAGTAGAACTTTAAAGATAGCAGTTCTATACGTGGATGGGAGGGATTACAGCTGACCCTTGAATAACCTGGGGGTTAGGGGTGCCAGCCCCACTCAACAGTTGAAAATCCATGTATAACTTTTCACTTCTCAAAACTTAACTGCTAAAAGCCAACTGTTAGAAGCCTTACTGATAGCATAAACAACTAATACATATTTTGTGTGTTATATGTATTCTATATTATATTCTTACAATAAAGTAAGGTAGAGAAAATACAGTGCTATAAAAAAAAAAAATCCCTGTATGAGGGGGCCCATGCGGTTCAAACCCCTGTTGTTCAAAGGTCAACTGTAGTTGCAGAAGTTTAGGGGTCAGAAAAGGAGATGACTCAGGTGACAGAGATTCTTGATACTTAGATACACTCTACTTATCTTTCCCTAACAGGTATTATCAAATCACTAGATCATCTGAGATTCAAGAAATGTGGATATTTGAATGTGAGCATGGGGTTAGATTAAGGAGACCTTGTTAACAGTGATGAAGCTGCCCTGGTTTAGGTGAATAGAAGGTCAGGCCAGGCACTTAAAACCCCCCAAAGTGGAAGATGCCCACATTGTTCCTCCTGTAGGCGAAGACTATAAATTCTGTTTCTTCCTACACCGTGCGCCAGAGATCATCCTGTCTCTTGTGTCTTTTTACTGCCCTATTCTGAAAATATAAACATGTTCAAACATACCATGTATTTCTTGAGGAAAAAGTCCCTCCATCCTTTGTTCTTTCTCCTTTCATAGCTGTTATTTTAAAAGACTATCCTGCATGCAGTGGACTTCTTTCCACTCTTTGACACTCAACAATCTGACTTATTAATAACACCTCATTTTAACTGTCTGTGACATCAGCTAAGCCCATATTTCTTTTCATATTCAGCCTTTCTGTGTTAGACTTTCTCCCCCAGTTTATTCTATTGGAGTGTAGTTGGTACACAATATTATGTTAGTTTCAGGTGTACAACATAGTGATTCAACATTTATACCTTATGAAGTAACCACGATGTCACCATATAAAGTTGTTAACAGTGTTATTAACTATATTCCCTGTGCTGTACATTGCATACCTATGTCTTCTTTATTTATAACTGGAAGTTTGTACCTTTGTTTTTTATTTATTTAAGCAATACCTGGCTCAGTCGGTATAGCATGCAGCTCTTGATCTCAGGGCTCAAACTCAACAACCCCGAGATCAAGAGTCGCATGCTCTACCAGCTGAGCCAACCTAGCACCCCTGGAAGTTTGTACCATTTAATTAATTAATTTACTTATTTTGAGAGCAAGTGGGGGGCGGGAGGGGGGAACACAAGCAAGCTCCTCGCTGTCAGCACAGAGCCTATTGTGGGGCTCAAACTCAGAAGCCATGAGATCATGACCTGAGGCAAATGCAAGATGCTTAGGGGCACCTGGGTGTCTCAGTCGGTTAAGTATCTGACTTCGGTTCAGGTCATGATCTGCTGGTTCATGGGTTTGAACCCTGCATCAGGCTTTCTGCTATCAGTGAGGAGCCCGCTTTGGATCCTCTGTCCCCCTCTCTTTTGCTTGTCCCCAACTTGTGCTCTGTCTCTCTCAAAATAAATAAATTTAAAAAAAAAAAAAAGATTTGGACACTTAACCGACTGAGCCACCCAGGTGCCCCAAGTTTGTGCCTTTTCACCTCCTATTCTACCCATCTCTGCCAACCCCCTCCCTTTTGACATCCAGATTGTTCTCTATATCTACGGTCTGTTTGGTTTTCTAGATTCCACTTATAAGTGAAATTATACTGTATTTGTCTTTCTCCTTCTGACTATACATAGCATAATACCCTGTAGGTCCATCCATGTCACAAATGGCAAGATCTCATTCTTTTTTATGGCTGCATAATATTCTGCTGTGTGTGTATACACTACACCTTTTTTAGCCATTCACCTATGAATGGACAGTTGCTTCCATATCTTAGCTCTTGTAGATAATGCTGCAATGAACTTAGGGGTGTATATATATTTTCGAAGTCTGTTTTCATTTTCTTTGGGTAAATCCCCAGCAGTGGGATGATTAGATCATATGGTATTTCTATTATTAGTTTTTTAAGGAACTGCCATGCTGTTTTCCACAGTGGCTGTACTATTTTACATTCTCACCAGCAGTGCACAATGAGTTTCTTTTCTCCACATCCTTATCAACACTTACTTCTTTTTTATTCTAGCCATTCTGACAGATGTTGAGGTGATAACTCATTTTGGCTCTGATTTGCATTTCCCTGATGATTAGTGATGTTTAGCATGTTTTCTTTTTTTTTTTTTTTTTATGTTTGTATATTTTATTTTTGAGAGGGGGGAGGGGCAGAGAGAGACTCCCAAGCAGGCTCTGCACTATCAGCACAGAGCACAATACAGGTCTCAAATTTATAAACCCATGAGATCATGACCTGAGCTGAAACCAAGTCAGCCACTTAATCAACTGAGCCACCTAGGCACCCCTCTGTCTCTTTTTTGTTGTTGTTTTTTTAATACTTATTTATTTTTGAGAGGGAGAGAGAAAAAGAGCAAGCAGGGGAAGGGCAGAGAGAGAGAGGGAGACAGAATCCCAAGCAGGCTCTGCGCTGTCAGGGTAGAGCCCGACAAGGGGCTCAAACTCACGAATCTTGATTTCATGACCTGAGCCGAAATCAAGAGTCAGATGCCTAACCCACTGAGCCACTCAGACACCCCTAGCACGTTTTCATTTGTCTGTTGGCCATCTGCATGTGTTTGTAGAAATGCCTATTCAGGGCCTCTACCCATTTTTTAATTGTACTGTTTTTTGGATATTGAGTTGTAGAAGTTCTTTATTTTGGATATTAACCCCTTATTGATTATATCATTTGCGAATATCTTCTCCCATTCAGTAGTTAACCTTTTTGGTTTGTTGATGGTTTCATTCACTGTGCAAAAACTTTTTGTTTTGGTGTAGTTTCAATAGTTTATTTTGCTTTTATTTCTCTTGCCTGGGAAGACATACCCAGAAAAATATTGCTAAAGCTGATGTCCAAAAATTTACTGCCTATATTTTCTTCTAGGAATTTTATGGCTTCTGGTCTCCCATTGAAGTCTTTAATCTAGTTTTGTTTATTTTTTATATGGTGTCGGAAAGTAATTCCAGTTTCATTCTTTTGCATGTGGCTGTCCAATTTTAACAACACCGTTTATTAAAGAGGCTGTCTTTTCTCCATTGTATATTTTTGCCACCTTTGTCAAAGATTAATTGACCATGTAAATGTAGGTTTATTTCTGGATTCTATTGTGTTCGCATTAGTTTATGTGTCTGTTTTTGTGCCAGTACCTACTGTTTTATAACGTTGTAATAGATCTTGAAATCTGGGATTGTGATACTTTCATTTTTGTTCTTATGATTGTTTTGGCTATTTAAGGTCTTATGTGGTTCCATACAAATTTTAGAATTCTTCTAGTTGTGTGAAAAATGTAATTGGTATTTTATTTGATAGGGATTGCATTGAATCTGTAGATTGCTTTGGGTGTATGGACATTTTAGCAGTTTTCTTCCAATCCATGAGCATGGTGTATCTTTTCAGTTATTTGTGTTGTCTTCAGTTTCTTTCATCAGTCTTCTACAGTTTTCAGACAGGTCTTTCACTTGCTTAGTTAAATTTATCCCTAGATATTTTATTCTTTTTGGTGCAGTTGTAAATGGAGTTGTTTCTTAATTTCTCTTTCTGCTACTTCATAATTAGTCTGTAGAAATGCAAGACATTTTTGTATGTTAATTTTGTATCTTGCAGCTTTATTTTCATTTATTAATTTTCATATATTACTTGTAATCATTTTTTTAGTGGAGTTCTAAGGTTTTTCTATGTATGTCATTTGAAAATAGTGACAGTTTTACTTCTTCCTTACTGATTTAGATGCCTTTTATTTCTTTTTTTTATCTGATTGCTGTGGCTAGAATGTCCAGTGCTGTGTTGAATACAAGTGGCAAGAGGGGACATACTTGGCATGTTCCTGATCTTAAAGCAAAAGTTCTTGGGGTGCCTGGGTGGCTCAGTTGGGGAAATATCTGACTCTTGATTTCGGCTCAGATCATAATCTCACATTTTGTGAGTTTGAGCCCTGCGTTGACAGCACAGAGCCTGCTTGGGATGCTCTGTCTCCCTCTCCTGCCCCTCCCCTACTCACTGGCTGTCTTTCATAAATGAGTAAATAAACTTTTTTTTTTTAATGTATTCTTGAATGCGATTCGGTAATATTTTGTTGAGGTTTTTTTGCATCTGCGTTCATCACAGATATCGGCCAGGTAGTTTTTTTTTGGTAGTGTCTTTGGTTTTGGTATCAGGGTAATACTGGCCTTATAGAATGAGTTTGGAACGCTTCCCTTCATCTTCAGTTTTTTGAATAGTTTAAGAAGGATAGGTTAAGAAGGATAAGATTAGCTCTTCTTTAAATGTTTGGTAAAATTCACCTATGAAGTTCTCTGGTCTTGGACTTTTGTTTTTTGGGAGTTTGATTGCCAGTTTCATTACTAGTAATCAGTCTGTTCAGATTTTCTGTTTCTTCCTGATTCAGTATTGGAAGATTGTATGTTTCTAGGAATTTATTTCTTCCAGGTTGTCCCATATAATGTTGGCATGTAATTATTTATAGTAATGTCTTACAATCCTTTGTGTTTCTGTGGTATTATTCTCTTTCTTTTTTATTTTTTTATTTTTTTAATTTACATCCAAATTAGTATATAGTGCAACAATGATTTCAGGAGTAGATTCCTTAATGCCCCTTACCCATTTAGCCCATTCCCGTCCCACAACCCCTTCAGTAGCCCCCTGTTTGTTCTTCATATTAAAGAGTCTCTTATGTTTTGTCCCCCTCCCTGTTTTTATATATTATTTTTGCTTCCCTTCCCTTATGTTCATCTGTTTTGTCTCTTAAAGTCCACATATGAATGGAGTCATATATTTGTCTTTCTCTAATTTCACTCAGCATGATACCCTCTAGTTCCATCCACGTAGTTGCAAATGGCAAGGTTTCATTCTTTTTCATTGCCAAGTAATACTCCAGGGTGTGTGTGTGTGTGTGTGTGTGTATAGTATTATTCTCTTTCATTTCTGATTTTATTTATTTAGATCCTCTTTGTGATGAGTCCGGCTAAAGGTTTATTAATTTGGTTTATCTTTTCAAGGAACCAATTCTTGATTTCACTGATCTTTTTTTTTTTTTTAATTTTTTTTTTAATGTTTTATTTATATTTGAGAAAGAAACAGAGCATGAGTGGGGAAGGGGCAGAGAGAGACAGAGACAGAATCTGAAGCAGGCTTCAGGCTCTGAGCTGTCAGCACAGAGCCCAGTGTGGGGCTTGAACTCATGAACCACGAGATCATGACCTGAGCCGAAGTCAGACGCTTAACCGACTGAGCCACCCAGGCGCCCCTCACTGATCTTTTCTGTCATTTTTATTCAGTCTCCATTTCATTTATTTCTGCTCTGATCTTTATTATTTCCTTCCTTCTACTAATTTTGGTCTCTTTTTTTCTGGTTCACTTAGGTGTAAGGTTAGATCATATGAAATTTTTCTTTTTTCTTGTATCGCTGTAAGTTTCCCTCTTAGAACTACTTTTGCTTCTAAAGATATTTGTTCCAAAGATTTTGAACCATTATGTTTTCATTTTCACTAATCTCAAGGTATTTTTCATATCCTCTTTGATTTCATTGGTTGTTCAGTAGCATGTTTTAGCCCCCACGTGTTTGTGGGGGTTTTGGGGTTTAGTTTCATACTCTTGTGGTCAGAAAAGATGATCTCAATCTTTTTAAAGTTCTTCACACAGAGGGTGTCCCAGCAGGACAGCTGAAGCTAAAGTGGATTTAGGCTGGGGGAGGGAAGGTGTTTTGGGGAGTTCCACACAGGGAGCACCCTGGCAGGATGGGTGGAGGCAAAGCAAGCATGTGCTGGGAGGTCCCAGAGCACTCTGCACCAGGGATGCCCTAGGAAGTCCTCTGAAGCTGAAGTGTTGCAGGTCTGGGATGTTTCAGGCTACTTTGTGCCTATGGCACCTTGGCCAGACAACTGGAATTATAGTAAGCACTAACTAGCATGTGCCACACAAGGGCTGCTTTGGTGGGATGGCTTGGACTGTTATGGGCTAAGATCTTGGGGCTCACTGAAGAGGTAGGCTGGCTAGGGTACTCAGACCTGGCTCCTGTCCATGCGATCAAGGTGGAAGGGGAACATAAATTGTGGCACTCGCAAGCCCCACTGACCTGAAGAGAGTTCCAGCAGCTGCCCTGTCATTTGGCGGAGTTCTACAACTGGAACCTTTTTAAACCACAGCTTTTATTTTTTCTGTAACCTAGTTTATCCAGGGTTGGTATGGGTTAGTGTCCTGGGGCTCGTGCGGCAGCAGGCCAGCTATGGCACCTAGACCCTGCCTCCCATCAGTGCTATCAAGGTGGAAGGACAATGTAAACTCTGACATTCTCCAGCCCCTCAGTGCTAGAGAGAGTTCCAGCAGCTCTCCACTGTTTGGCAGGGTTCTAAAACCAGTTGCTTTGTAATTTAGTTGCTGATTGATTAATCGATTGTAATTTACCCCCAGTGTAGGGCTCAAACTCACCACCCTGAGATCAAGAGTCTCATGCTCTATTGACTGAGCCAGCCAGTTGCTCTTTCATACTGCTGCTTTTTTTGTGTGCCCAGGGTAGAAGAAACTGCTTGTGATCCCTCAATGCAGTCCCTCCCCACTGCGGTTCACAGTGCTGGGGCGTGGAGGTTCCCTTCATTAGTGTGTGTCCATCTCTCTTGCCTTTCTCTATGTGATCTATCTTCCATTGTGCAGAAGCTGTTCAGTCAGCCCTCAGTTCTTCAGGAGGAATTGCTTTGTAAATAGGTGTAGATTTGGTGTGTCCATGTAGGAGGTGAGTTCAGTGTCTTCCTACATTGCCACCTTAGACAGGAAGCCCGGTAGTATGGACATTTTAATAGTATTAATTCAGTCCATAAACACAGTATATCTTTCCATTATTTGTATTGCCTTCAGTTTCTATAATCAGTGTCTTATAGTTTTCAGAGTACCATTGTTTCACCTCCTTGGTTAAATTTGTTCCTCAGTATTAATTTTGTATCCTGCAGATTTACTGAATTCATTTATTCTGATCATTTTTTGATAAAGTCTTTAGAGTTTTCTGTATATAGTAATGTGTCATCTGCAAATACTAATGGTTTTGCTTCTTTTCCAGTTTGGATGGCTTTTATTTCTTTTTCTCATCTATTGCTGTGGTAGGACTTCCAGTACAGGTATAACTTACTTTATTGCACTTTGTGGATAATGCATTTTTTACATATTGAAGGTTTGTGGCAACCCTGCATCTTGCAAGTCTTATCAGTGCCATTTTTACAACAGCATTTGCTCATTTCCTGTCTCTGTGTCACATTTTGGTAATTCTCACAATACTTAAAACTTTTTTATTATATTTGTTACAGTGTTTTGTGATGCTACCATTGTAATTGGTTTTTTTTAATTTTTTTTTTTAACGTTTATTTATTTTTGAGACAGAGACAGAGCATGAACGGGGGAGGGGCAGAGAGAGAGGGAGACACAGAATCGGAAGCAGGCTCCAGGCTCTGAGCCATCAGCCCAGAGCCCGACGCAGGGTTCAAACTCACGGACCGCGAGATCATGACCTGAGCTGAAGTCGGACGCTTAACCGACTGAGCCACGCAGGCGCCCCACCATTGTAATTGTTTTGGAGTGTCACAAACTGTACCCATATATGACAGAGAATGTAATCAATAAATGTGTGTGGTCTGACTGTTCTACCAACCAGCCGTTCCCCCATCTCTCTCCCTTTCTTCAGGCCTTCCCAGGGCACAACAATATTGAAATTAGGCCTGAAATTAGGGTTAATAACCCTACCGTGACCTCTCATTGTTCAAGTGAAAGGAATAGTCACATGTCTCACCATAAAAGCTAGAAATGATTAAATTTAGTGAGGAAGGCAAAAGTCATCACACTAACCAACAGATTCTCAACATGGATGAGAAGCCTTATATTGGAAGAAGATGTCATCTAGGACTTTCACAGCTAGAGGGAAGTCAATGTCTATCTTCAAAGGACAGGCAGACTCTTGTTAGGAACTAATACAACTGATGGCTTTAAGTTGAGCTGTCCTTGTTAGTATAGTGGTGAGTATCCCCACCTGTCATGTAGGAGACCTGGTTCGATTTCCCAACCGGGAGGCAAGACACCCTTTGGTGGCTGGGTGGCTCAGTCAGTTAGGCTTCCGACTTGGGCTCAGGTGATGATCTCATGGTTTGAGCCCTGCGTCAGCTCTGTGCTGACAGCTTGGAGGCTGGAGCCTGCTTCAGATTCTGTGTCCTCCCTCTCTCTCTGCCCCTCCCCCACTCACACTCTTTTCTCTTTTTTTTTTTTTTTCATTATGTATATTTTTAAATCTTTTATTTATTTTTGAGAGAGAGAGAGTCCAAGCTGGGGAGGAGCAGAGACAGAGACACAGAATCCGAAGCAGGCTCCAAGCTCTGAGCTGTCGGCACAGAGCCTGACGCATGGCTGGAACTCACAGACCATGAGATCATGACCTGAGCCCAAGTCGGATGCTAAACCAACTGAGCCACCCAGGCGCCCCTCTCTCTTTTTCAAAAATAAACATTTAAAAAATTGTTTTAATCCTTTTAAGTTGAAGCCAGTGCTCATTTCCCATTTTGAAAATTGCAAGGCCCTGAAGAATTATGCTAAATCTACCCTGCCTGTGCTCTATAAATAGAACAACAAAGCCTGGGTGACAGCACATCAGTTTACAACATGGACTGAATATTTTAAGCCTACCATTAAGACCTAGTCCTTAGGAAAAAAAGATGCGTTTCAAAATATTGCTCATTGACAATGGACTTGGTCACCTAAGAGCTCTGATGGAGGTATACAAGACTGATGTTATCATGCCTGCTAATGCAACGTCCATTCTGCAGCCCATGGATTAAGGAGTAATTTTAAGTCATAATTTTTAAGAAATACATTTTGTAAGGCTAAAGCTTCCATAGATTGTGGTTCCTCTGATAGATCTGGGCAAAGTAAATTGATAACCTTTTGGAAAGGATTCACCATCCTAGATGCCATAAAAAACATTCACGATTCATGAGAAAAGGTCAAAATACCAACATTAATAAAAGTATGATATAAGTTCCAATTCCAGTCCTCATGGATGACTTTGAGGGGGTCAAGACTTCAATGGAGGAAGTAACTGCAGATAAGATAGAAATAGCAAGAAAACTAAAAGGGAGCCTCAAGATGTGACTGAATTGCTGCAGTCACATGATAAAACTTGAATAGATAAGGAGTTGCTTCTTATGAAGAGCAAAGAAAGTGGTTTCTTGAGATGGATTTATTCCTGGTGCAGATACTATTAAGACTGTTAAATGATAAAGGATTTGGAATATTACACAGACTTAGGTGATAAAGCAGTAGCAGGGATTGACTCCAATTTTGAAAGTTCTAATGTGGATAAAATGCTATCAAACAGCATTGCGTTCTACAGAGAAATTCATAAAAGGAAGAGTCAATTGGTGCAGCAGACCTCACTGCCGTCTTCTTAAAGAAATTGCCACGGCCACCTCCAGCTTTCAGCAACCACCTGGTCAGCAGCCATCCATCAGTATCAAGGCAAGACCCTCCAGGAGCCAAAAGATAACTTGCTGAAAGCTCAGATGATAGCATTTTTTAGCAATAAAGTACCTTTTTTTTTTTTAATGTTTATGTATTTTTTTTTCAACGTTTATTTATTTTTGGGACAGAGAGAGACAGAGCATGAACAGGGGAGGGGCAGAGAGAGAGGGAGATACAGAATCGGAAGCAGGCTCCAGGCTCTGAGCCATCAGCCCAGAGCCTGACGCGGGGCTCGAACTCACGGACCGCGAGATCGTGACCTGGCTGAAGTCGGACGCTTAACCGACTGCGCCACCCAGGCGCCCCTAATGTTTATGTATTTTTAAGAGCAAGAGAGTGCAAGTGGGAGAGGGGCAGAGAGAAGTGGGGGAAAGAGGATCCAAAGTGGGCTCTGCACTGACAGCAGTGAGCCCGACATGGGGCTCAAACTCACAAACCATGAGCTCATGACCTGAACTGAAGTTGGATGCTTAACCAACTAAGCCACTCAGGTGCCCCAATAAAGTACTTTTAAGGTATGTATATTATTTTTTTAGACATAATACTTTTGCACTTAATAAACTACAGCATAGTATAAACATAACTTTTATATGCACTGAGAAACGAGTAAATGCATTTGACTCTATTGTGATAACCACTTTACTGGTAGTCTAGAACCAAAACTGCAACATCTCCAAGGTGCACCTCATGTTGTTAAAAGCAATGAGAATGGGCATCCTTGTCTTGTTCCTGATCTTAGAGGAAAAGCTTTCGGCTTTTCACTATTCAGTATGTTAGCTGAGGATTTGTCATAGATGACCTTTATCATGTTGAGATATATTCCCTCTATACCTACTTTTTTGAGACTTTTTTAAAACATTTAAAAAAAATTTTTTTAATGTTTATTTGTTTTTGAGACAGCATGAGTGAAAGAGGGGTAGAGAGAGAGAGAGGGAGACAGAATCTGAAGCAGGCTCCAGGCTCTGAGCTGTTAGCACAGAGCCTGACATAAGGCTCAAACTCATGAGCCATGAGATCATGACCTGAGCCAAACAAAGTCGGATGCTTAACCAACTGAGCAACCCAGGTGCCCCAGGAGTTTTTAATCATAAATGGATTTTGAAATTATCATCAAATGCCTATTCTGTATCTTTTGAGATGATTTTTATTCTTTTTGTTAATGTGTGTCAACATCGATGGGTTTGCATATATTTAACCATCCTTGCATTCCTGGAATAAATCTCACTTGATCATAGTGTGTGATCCTTTTAATGTATTGTTGCATTTGGTTTGCTAATATTTTGTTGAGGATTTTTACATATATGTTCATCGAGGATATTGACCTGCAGCTTTCTTTTTTTTTTTTTTTTGTGATGTCTTTGGTATCAGGGTAATACTGGCCTTATAGAATGAGTTTGAAAGCTTTTTTCTTCCTCTTCAGTTTTTTGGAATAGTTTGAGAAAGATCGGTATAAACTCTTCTTTAATGTTTGGTAGAATTCACCTGTGAAACTGTCTGATCTGGGGACTTTTGTTTGTTGGTAATTTGATTCACAATTCAATTTCATTACTAGTAATCAGTCTGTCCAGAGTTTCTATTCTTGATTTAGTCTCAGAAGATTGTATGTTTCTTCTGGGTTGTCCCATTTGTTGGCATATATTTTTTATAATAGCGTTATAATCCTTTGTGTTTATGTGGTATGGGTTGTTCTGTTTTATTTCTGATTTTATTTGGGCCCTCTCTTTTTTTTTTCCTTGATGAGTCTGGCTAAAGTTTATCAATTTTGTTTTATCTTTTTTTTTCTTTTTTTAATGTGTATTTATTTTTAAGAGAGAGGGAGAGTGAGTGCAAGCGAGGGAGGGGCAGAGGGGGAGACACAGAATCTGAATCAGGCTCCAGGCTCAGCTGTCAGCACAGAAACTGGAGTGGGGCTCGAACTCACAAATCACGAGATCATGACCTGAGCCAAAGTTGGGCGTTTAACCAACTGAGCCACCCAGGCGCCCCGATTTTGTTTCTCTTTTTAAAAGACCACCTCTTGGGGCACCTGGGTGGCTCAATCGGTTGAGCATCTGATGTCAGCTCAGGTCATGATGCGCGGTTTGTGAGTTCTAGCCCTGCATCGGGCTCTGTGCTGACAGCTCAGAGCCTGGAGCCTGCTTTGGATCCTGTGTCCCCCTCTCTCTCTGCCCTCCCCCGCTCATGCTTTGTCTCTCAAAAATAAAAATAAAATATTAAAAAAAAAAAAGACCATCCCTTAGATTTGTTGATCTTCTGTATTGCTTTTTTAATCTATTTCATTTGTTTCTGCTGTAATCTTTATTATTTCCTTCCCTCTACTAATTCTGGGCTTTGTTCTTTTTTTTTTTTCTTTTAATGTTTATTTATTTTTGAGAGATAAAGACACAGAGCATGAGCAGGAGAGGGACAGAGAGAGATGGGAAACACAGAATCCAAAACAGGCTTCAGGCTCTGAGCTGTCAACACAGAGCCTGACACAGGGCTTGAACTCACAAACTGCAAGACCATGACCTGTGCTGAAGTCACACACTTAAGCAATTGAGCTATGCAGGCGCCCATGGGCTTTGTTCTTTTTCTAGTTCATTTAGCTGTAAGGTTAGATTGTTTTAGATTTTTCTTGTTTCCTAAGGTAAGTCTTTACTATCTAAGCTGCCCTTTTTCAACTGCTTTTGCTGCATCTTATAGATTTTGGACTATTGTGTTTCCATCTTCATTTATCTCAAGGTCCTCCTTGACCCACTGGTTGTTTAGTAGCATGTAGTTTAGCCTCCACATGTTTGGCTTTTCCATTTTTCCTCTTGTAATTGATTTTTAGTGTCATACAATTGTTGTTAGAAAAGATGCTTGATATGATTTTAGTTTTCAGTTCATTAAGACTTGGTTTGTGGCTTAACATATATCCTGGAGGATGTCCCATGTGCAGTTGAAAGAATGTGTGTTCTGCTGTCTGGGGACTGTTGTGTTGTTGTTTTAATATTTTTTTAAGGTTTATTATTTATTTTTAGTAATCTCTACACCCAACATGAGGTTCAAACTCAAGATCAAGAGTTAATGCTCTTTTTTTTTTTTTTGCCATTCTTTTTTTTTTCTTAATTTTTATTTATTTTTTTAATTTACCCCCAAGTTAGTTAGCATATAGTGCAACAGTGATTTCAGGAGTAGATTCCATAATGCCCCTTACCCATTTAGCCCATCCACCCTCCCATAACCCCTCCAGTAACCCTGTCTGTTCTCCATGTTTAAGAGTCTCATGTTTTTGTCCCCCCCCATTTTTATATTATTTTTGCTTCCTTTCCCTTATGTTCATCTGTTTTGTATCTTAAAGTCCTCATGAGTGAAGTCATATATTTGTCTTTCTCTAATTTCGCTTAGCATAATACCCTCTCGTTCCATCCACGTAGTTGCAAATGGCAAGATTTCATTCTTTTTGATTGCCAATACTCCATTGTGTGTGTATGTGTGTGTGTGTGTGTGTGCGCGCGCACATGCACACACACACACACAACCACATCTTCTTTATCCATTCCTTCATCAATGGACATTTGTGCCCTTTCCATACGTTGGCTATTGTTGAAAGTGCTGCTATAAACATTGGGATGCATGTGCCCCTTCGAAACAATACACCTGTATCCCTTGGATAAATACCTAGTAGTGCAATTGCTGGGTCGTAGGGTAGTTCTATTTTTAATTTTTTGTGGAACCTCCATACTGTTTTCCAGAGTGGCTGCACCAGCTTGCATTCCCAAGGAGTCACATGCTTTTCTGATTGAGCCAGCCAGGTACCCCTGTATTCTGCTGTTTCGGAATGGAATGCTTTGTATATATCTATTAAGTCTCTGGTCTTATGTGTTGTTTAAAGCAACTGTTTCCTTATGGATTTTCTGTCTGGACAGTCTATCCATTGATGTAAAAGGGATGTTAAAGTCCCCTACCTTTATTGTATAAGTGTCAATTTCTTCCTTTTTGTCTGTTAACATTTCCGTTACATATTTAGCTGCCCCTGTGTTGGGTGCATAAATATTTCCAAGTGTTATATTCTCTTTGGATTGATCCTTTTATCATTATGTAATGCCCTTTTTTGTCACTCGGTTTTGTCTGATACAAGTATTGCTACCCCAATTTTCTTTTCATCTCCATGGAATATCTTTTTCTCAGTCTGTCTTCTTAGGAATCACATGTGAGTCTCTTACAGGCAGCATATAGACGAGTCTTGTTTTTTTAATCCATTCAGCCACCTGTGTCTTGATTGGAACATGTAGTTCATTTACCCTCAAGGTAATTACTGAAAGATATACTTTTTATCATTTTTTTAAGTAATCTCTACACCCAATGTGGGGCTCAAATTCACAGCCCCCTAAAAATCAGGAGTCACGTGCTCTACCAACTGAGCCTGCCAGGTGCCCTTACTTCTTACCATTTTTTTTTATTTCTGCTTGTTTTTGTAGTTCTTCTCTGTTCCTATCTTTCTCTTCCCTTGTAATTTGGTGACTTTCCTTAGTGTCATGTTTGTATACCTTTCTCTTTATTTTTGTGTGTATATTATAGGTATTTGCTGTGTGGTTACCATGAGGTTCATATGTAACATTGTATGTATATAACAGTCTATTTTAAGTTGATGGTTGCTTTAAGTTCAAGTGCATTCTAAAAGCACTACATTTTTAGTCCCCCTTCTCACATTTTGTAGGTTTTGGTTTTTGTGTTTGGGTTTTTTGGAGTTTATTTTGATGTCTGTTTTGTTTTGTTTTTAAGCTTTAAAAGCTTTTATTCAGAAAGCCTATGAAATAATTATGTGATACTTTGAATGGGTAGGTGGTACAAAAAATGACTTGAAAATTCCTACATTGTTTTTGACATATCTTAGAATTTAACATTTTGTGTATCTCTTGACTAATTATTGTAGGTCTAGGTGATTTTATTACTTTTGTCTTTTAACCTTCATACTAAAGTCTGTAGTCAGTTATCTGCTCCCTTTATTATATGTTTACCTTTGCCAGTGAGACTTTTTTCATAATTTTCTTATTTCTAATTATAGCCTTTTCTGTTTTGAGAATTCTGTTTAATATTTCTTATAAGGCTAGTTGGTGTTGATGAATTCTTTAGCTTTTGCTTCTCTGGGAAACTCCTTATCTCTCCCTCAATCTGAATGATAACTTTGCTGGGTAGGCTATTCTCAGTTGTAAGTTTTTCCTTTTGGCACTTTGAATATATTGTGCTCCTTCTGGCTTGTAAAGTTTTTGCTGAAAAATCAACTAATAGTCTTATGGGGGCTCTTTTTTTTTTTTTTTTTTTTTAATTTTTTTTTTTCAACATTTATTTTTGGGACAGAGAGAGACAAAGCATGAACGGGGGAGGGGCAGAGAGAGAGGGAGACACAGAATCGGAAACAGGCCCCAGGCTCTGAGCCATCAGCCCAGAGCCTGACGCGGGGCTCGAACTCACGGACCGCGAGATCGTGACCTGGCTGAAGTCGGACGCTTAACCGACTGCGCCACCCAGGCGCCCCCTATGGGGGCTCTTTTGTATGTAGTTGTTTTCCTCTTGCTGCTTTTAAGATTCTTTAACTGTTGGAATTTTTATTAATTAGTCTTAGTGTGCATCTTTTTGGGTTCATCTTTTTTTGGGATTGTCTCTGCTTTCTGGAGTTGGATGTCTGTTTCCTTTAACAGGTTAGGGAATTTTTCACCCATTATCTCTTCAAACAGGTTTTCTGTCCCTTTCTCTCTTTCTTCTGAGATCCCTATGATGCCAATGTTAGTACAGTTGATATCCCTGAGGTTCCTTAAATCATCCTCAGTATTTTTCTTTTTTCTTTTTGCTGTTCCCATTGGGTGATTTCCACTATCTTCTAGATATCCGATTCATTCTTCTGCATCACCTAATCTGCTATTGATTCCCTCTAATGTACTTTTTATTTTAGTTATTGTATTCAGCTCTCATTGGCCCCTATTTTATAGTTTCTGTTGAAATTCTGTTCATCCCTTCTTCTTTGGAGTTCAGTGAGTATGTTTATGACTTAGACCCTTGTATCTGGTAGATTGCTTATCTCTTCTTTGTTTAGTTCTTTTTCTGAGGTTTTGTCTTGTTCTTTTGTTTAGAACATACTTTTCTGGCTCTTCGTTTTGCCTAAACTCTCTGTGTTTATATTAGTTAGATCACTTCTGTCTCCTGGTTGTGAAGGAATGAGTTTTTGCAGAAGGTGTCCTGTGAGGTCCAGTAGTGCAAACTCCCCGGTCACCTGAGCCAGGTGCCCTAGAGGTTCCTTGTGTGAGTGGTGTGTACCCTTCTCCTGTGGCTGGGTCTCTGTTGGTGCAGACTCAATGGTTTGCAGAGCTGTCCCCTGACACAGCTGTCTACAAGGCTCAGCCACAGCTTCTTCAGGTGTGCTGGTAAGTAGAGCTGCCCCCCATCCTGTCTGAGAGGCCCAGCTACTACTACTGTTGGGTGGGCTGGTGTGAGGGTTTGGCCCCAGCATAGCTGGCTACCAAGCCCAGCTGTTGCAGGTGCTCTAGCAGGCAGGGCAGGGACCTCTTGGTGGGGGTGGCTCTGGTGCAGACTGAGGCCACCTGCTGGGTGGGAGGGGGAGGGCAGGGAGCCACTTAAGAGGGGCTCCTGGCCAGTGCATGAGTTGCGCTGAGCAAGCTGGTGCTAGCACAGTAGATGGAGAATGTCAGAAATGGTGCCCACCAGCTCTTCCATCCCCAGAGAATGTTCTAACAGATCCCTGCCCTGCCAGCACATGCCCTAAAATTAGTCTGTGGATCTCTTCCATGTGTAGCCCATTTTTCTAACTGCTGCCTCTGCACTGAACCTTCAGCAAGTGAGATTGTGCTGTACCCTTTAAAAGCAGAGTCTGGGGGCGCCTGGGTGGCTGAGTCAGTTAAGCGACCGACTTCAGCTCAGGTCATGATCTCACAGTCCGTGGGTTCGAGCCCTGCGTCAGGCTCTGTGCTGACAGCTCAGAGCCTGGAGCCTGCTTCAAATTCTGTGTCTCCCTCTCTCTCTGCCCCTCCCCTGCTCACGCTCGTCTCTGTCTCAAAAATAAATAAACATTAAGGAAAAAAATTTTTGTTAAATAAAAAATAAAAGCAGAGTCTGTTTCCTATTGCACTCCTGCTCTCCAGACATAAGCCTTGCTGGTTATCAAAACCAGATGTTGTACGGGGCTTGTCTTCCCAGTGCAGGTCCCCCAGTCCTGGGAAACTAATATGGGGCTTGGACTCCTCATTTCACAGGGAGAGCCTTTATGGTTATGAAGTCCCTCCCACTCGTGGTTCCGGACTAGACCATGTCTCTGCCTCCTATCCAGCTCAGAATGGCTTTTTCTTTATATCCTTAGTTGTATAAGATCTGTTCTGCTACTCTGAAGTTCTTTCTCAGAGACAGTTATATATGTAGTTACAGATTTTGGTATATCCTTGAGAGAATGTAAGCTCACGATCTTTCCTCCTCCTCCTCCATTTTGACCTCTTGGGACCAAGGTCCTGTATTAGACACTTTAGACCTTGAAATCTATCCCATGGCTTTTGTGATCATCTTTCCTGATTTTCTTCCAGTCTTTCTGACCACATTTTTCCATTTCCATTGCCCTTGCCCAGTTCTCAGTCTCCTCCTTCAGGGCTAGTATTCTCGGTTTCATCCTTAGCTTCCCTTCTCTTTCCACTCCACATCAGCCATCATAATGTTGATAAAGCCTAAGCCCATATCCCCCCAACTACCACTACCACCACCCTCTTTTTTCAGCCCAGACCCTCTTGCTTGTCTACAGATAAAGTATTTGTTGGAATTATCAAGAAATAGGAAATATAAGAAAAGAAATAGGAGCTAAAGCAGTAGGCCACCAAATTACTTCCTACCTTAGGGATTTCTAAGATAGTGGTTTTCAAACTTTATTCCTGGGAGCCCCAGAGTTCTATAATGGTGCCTCTGAGGAAAGAAAAAGCCAGAGCTTGAACAGTTCTGTAGCCAGACTGCCCCCTCATCCAGAGCAGCTCAATTTTATCTGTTACGTGTATTGGGGCTACACCTAAGAGTTGGGGGTGGGGGGTTCCATTGATAATAGAAGAGTTTGGAAACCACTGATCTAGAGAAGTATCTTCTGTCACCTTCCTTTTGTTCAAGGAAATAAACAGTATTCCTGGCCATTTGCTTACAGAAGTTAATGCTAGACATTGTGATATCAAAGCAGAAGACTAAGCCTTGAAGGAACTAAGTCACCCCTGCCCTTTGTTTTGGGCTCCTCCAGCAAGAGTCGCAGTGTTGAAAAGACTGGAATAAGAAAGAGTCTTTCAGTGAGGACCTAAAGACCTTCAGCCTTCTAGCTGCAGAACTGCTTTAATTTCACTTCAGTCCTAGTGTATGTTTTCCAGGTACAGTCCTTGCCCGATGCCTGGTGTTTCCTCTCATCGTGAAGGGCCAACGAGAAGCAGCCAAGATCCACAACCACTTGCCAGAGATCCAGAAGTTTTCCACTCGAATCAGAGAGGCCAAGTTGGCAGGAGACCATGCTGAGTGTGAGTCAACTGCAGAATGCACGTAGGAGCGGACCACATTTGCACTTTGCTGACATTCTGCTGAGGGAAGGGAATGACCAAAATCGGGAGTTACTAGAGGTGGGCAAGTTGTAAAGATGTACCTGCTCCTTGGGCCTAATGTTTGCAGTGACTAGCAAGGGTCAGGTAGAAATTTCATGGGCCAGATAGTAAGGATAGTGACCTCCACTGATGTAACTGTTAGCCCAACCATTAATTTCCCCTTGTTCACAGTTTACAAGGCCTCCTCGGAAATGACATTTTACCAGAAAAAGCATGATATTAAACTCTTTAGACCTCTTATTCTACCTCTGACTCAGGTAAGCAAAAACATTTTCCTTCTGATTTTATCCCATACCAGTCAGATAGCCTCCTCTGTGTTTCCCATGCCTTAGACCCCGAAAAAGCAGTGGTGGTGATACAGTTTTCAGTAATGGAGTAATGAGAATGTCTCCTTTGCTAAAGGGTCCTGACACTGTTTATCCTTTGTACTAGGCCCCAATCTTCATCTCCTTCTTCATTGCCTTGAGAGAAATGGCCAACCTTCCTGTGCCCAGCCTGCAGACAGGTGGCCTCCTATGGTTCCAGGATCTCACACTGTCTGACCCCACCTACATATTACCACTGGTAGTAACTGCTACAATGTGGGGTGTCCTTGAGGTAAGCCCAGGCTGGCCAAGTGCCAGGTCTGCAAAGTGGGGAGTAGGGGTAAAGTAGTTATGCAGAATGGTCATTCTTTGCCCCTTGGAGAAGTAGAATTGATGGGTTGAAATCTGTGCCAGATTCTTTAAAATTGATGTGCATTTGCTCCTTTTTTATTTTTTTGGCAGTTAGGCGCTGAGACTGGTGTACAAAGTTCTGATCTTCAGTGGATGAGAAATATAATCAGAGTGATGCCCCTAGCAGTCTTGCCCGTAACTATCCATTTCCCCACGGTAGGTAATGGCTTAGGAACTGGCTCCAAGCCCTTCCACCTAGCCTTGCCATCTCCCATTGAGCTAGTAACAGATGACAGTTTCTGAGTATTGTCTCTTTCTTTTCATCCAGGCTGTGTTCATGTATTGGCTCTCCTCCAATGTGTTTTCCCTGGGCCAGGTGTCTTGCCTCCGGATTCCAGCCGTACGGACTATACTTAAAATCCCCCAGCGTGTGGTGCATGACTCTGACAAATTACTTCCACAGGAAGGCTTCTTAAAAAGCTTCAAAAAAGGTAAGGGTGTGCCCTCAGTATAACAGGATTGGGGGAAACTAGTCAAAAAATGGGTAGAGGCCCAACTGCCTTCCTCTTTACACAGGGTGGAAGAACGCTGAACTGGCTCATCAGCTACAAGAGCGCGAACGACGCATGCAGAATCACTTAGAGCTAGCAGCCAGGGGTAAATAGCCCTTTCAGGCTAAATTCTGTGATTTGTTTCTTCCTTTCCTTTGTTCATTGAGATTTGTTTTCTTTTGCCCTAGGTCCCTTACGACAGACCTTCACCCACAACCCTCTGCTACAGCCTGGAAAGAATCAGCCTCCCAGCACCCCAAGTAGCAGCAGTGCCAACCCAAAGTCAAAGCAGCCCTGGCGTGACACACTCAGCTGAATTCCATCTCTGCTCACACTGGTAGGAACTCTCTCTTCAAAGGCTCAGCCTCAGAACAAGATTTGACGCTGAGTCATTGCCTCAGGCCTTAGAAACTCTGAGGTGTTGTACAGATCTTCATTGTAAAAGTGGATTCCACTACAGACTCTTACCCCTAAGTGTAAAAGAGCCGAGTGATCTTGCCATCCACAGAATTAGTAAACCTCTGTACTCCATGCTGTTTTCTGACACTTATTAAACAGGGAAATGAACTGAAGGATAGACTGATTGGTAATTGCTCCTGCCCATGCTCTTAGGAAGTGCCTCAGTGTTGTCAACTGGCATTATGATCTTAAACTCCTACCTCATACATGGATTTTTCCATCCATTTATTTATCTTGGATCCTATAAAATATTCAAGTAGATGTGCTCAATTTCTTAGTGATCAGTACGAAGGACAGGAGTTGATATCAACCTAAAATTTTGCTAGAGCAACTTAGGTGTGCTCTCTCGCATGGAGACTGGTTTCATCAGCTTCCAACAGCTGACTTGAGAGACAAGCAGAAGACTGGGACAGTTTTCATTAGGCTAGGAGGAACACTACAAGCAGACACCTATCTAAAATGAAGCCACTCAAAGTTTAGAACATAACGTTTATTGTCTAGCACCTGTGACAGTTTCATGTCTCTCTCTCTAAAGGAGACAGGAAGTTTGGAGCATTATTGGCCCTTTTAAAGGAAAGGAGTGGGTAGGCACACCCAGAAGTGAGTGAACATCTTGACACACGGGAATATGCTACTAGTACAACCAAGCCCACACCTGACATGCTCCCCACCACAGTCTGCTATATTGTCTCTTTTTTAAAAAAAATCTGGAACAGTGTGTAGCAAAACAAATAAATTACTTTTCATCTCTCAAAAAGCAAGTTCAAAAATTAGAGGCACCTGTCCAGAAGCCTGGTCTGAGCAGCTTCAACAAAGAAGTGTACTTTCCTTTTCTCTTCCTTGGCTCCAGCCAGCAAGAGACAAGAGGCCCCCGCTTTCCGCATCTTAGAATTCTAGATGGTGTTTAGTTAGACTTGGGATCTCGTTGCTTGGGTATCTCTCTTCCATCTTCCAAATCCATCTCTGCAGCAACTGACATACATAGGACCTGGAGGTACCATGTAGTGGATGCTACAAAGAGAAGTGCGAGTCAAAAGTGAGAAGAGGTCAACTGAGTTCAATTCAAGTGGCACTGAACAGGGCTGGCCTGGAGGACAATACATTTAAGCCTTAGTGTTAACAGGAAGAGCCAATGGCAAAGGTGACTTAGGGGGACAAGATTTGTGGAAAGGCCGTACACAATAGCTAAGCCAACTCGAAGATCCAGAGGCTTGGGGCGGTGGGGAGGGGTGGCTGGATGGCCCAGTTGGTTAAGCATCCAATTTCATGATTTAGGCTCCAGTCTTGATTTCAGAGTTGGGAGTTCAAGCCCCCACGTTGGACTCCACACTGGGTGTGGAGCCTACTTTAAAAAAAGACCCAAAGGCTTACCCACAATCCTTCGGAGGCAGTGAGGTCGCTTGTGTTCTGGCACTCTGATGATGAGGAAGTAAAAGGGCAAGCCCGAGAGAGCAATGCCAATGCCGATGAGGGAGTTGATGGTATCACTGTAAAGCGGTATGGCCACCAGGAAGATGGTGCAGAGGCAGAAGACAATGGGAAAGAAAAGACTGAGCTGAAGGGCACAAGACAAAACAATGGATGTTAGACAACTACAGTAGCAGTTTCTCCTGTGAAGACTACAGCACTGAGCCCTTCCATCCCCTTCATCTCCACCCACTACCACCACCAAATCCTAGGCAGAGGGTTCTGTCTTGAAAGAATCCCCTGGAGCAAAGGTAAGATGGAGGTGAATTACCTTGAGGGGACGAGGCCGATTAGGCTCCTTCCAGCGCAGATAAAGCTGACCAACGATAGAGAGCCCCACGAAGAACCAGTAGCTGAAGCTGTAGTAGTTAATCAGCTGAAAGATGTCCTCCACACACAAGTAGATCAGTGCCATGATACCCTGCAGGCACAAGCAGAAGTCAGCTCCTCCTCACAGCATTTGTCACTCAAGGGGTTTTTTTAATGCCCTTTTTTTTTAATCCCTATGCCCAGTGTGGGACTTGAACTCACAACCCCGAGATCAAGAGTTGCATGCTTCACTACCTGTGCCAGCCACATGTCCCCCCCCCCCCCACCAACCTATACAGTTTCTCTTAACCTAAAGCCCATCTCCACCTTTTGCTACCTAACATAAAAATCCACTTCAGATGCACTTTGTCCAAGAAGTCTTTCCTCATGCACCTTCTGCCCCCATGGAAGATCATTTCTTCCTTTAAACACTACAGCACTTACTAATCTTGGCAGTCATTTCATCTCAATATATTCAGCATGCTTTATGCCTTATCCTAGACCAGAGGAGGTTACCATTTTTTATGGAAGGCAGTTTTTCTGTTAGACTCTAGAGCTTTGAGGAAGCCAGAACAGTTGTGTGTACTGTTAACATTTCCCCCATAGTCTGGCTTTCAGCCCCATTTGAGATCACTTACATTGAAGAGCAGAGCAGGTACCGGTGTGAACCGCTCAACATGAATCATGCAGATGGCATCCGGGAGATGGCCTTCTCTTGAGCCCACAAAGAAAAGCCTATTTGGGGTAAGATGAAAGAGGCTGAGAAACTTGTGGGACACTGGGTATGGCTGGTTCGCATACCACATAGCCCTTCTTCTGCCATCCCCTCCTTCAAAAGAGTTTGAATAATATGGAATGGAGTTCAGTTATAGAGATTAGTGAGAACTGGAGGCTGCTGATGGAAACAAGAACAAAGGGGTTAATATCATTATCACTTGGGGAGCAGTGACTACACTCCGGGTCCTGTAAGTCCTACTCTTCCCTGCCATAGCTCTTCACGATACCCCCCCCCCCACACACCCTGTAAAAGATACCACTCTTACCTAGAAGCAGCCACAATGGAGGCATTGAGGCCACCAAAGCAGGATAATGCAACTGCCAATGGAATTGTCCAATTGAAAATTCCAAAAATCTGGTCTGCAAAAGTCTAAGGGAAAGGAACAGAAAAGTGTCATTAGCAGGACCTAAACAGGATGAAAGGCATGGACAAGCGTGCCCCAGATAGCCCCTACCTTGTTTAACTCTTCATTCACAACCAGGGTGACAGGACTTTGTAAGCCCAGTATGGTAAGCATACTTTTTTTTTTTTTTTTTTAAGATTTAATTTTAAGTAGGTAGGGGCGCCTGGGTGGCTCAGTCGGTTAAACATCCGACTTCGGCACATGTCATGATCTCACGGTTTGTGAGTTTGAGCCCTGCATTGGGCTCTTTGCTGACAGCCTGGAGCCTGCTTCAGATTCTGTGTCTCCCTCTCTCTGGCCCTCCTCCACTCGTACTCTATCTCAAAAAAAAAAAAAAATTAAGATTTAATTTTAAGTAATCCCTATACCTTCTATGGGGCTCATAACCCATAACCCTGAGATCATGAGTCACACACTCCGTCAACTGAGCCAGGCGCCCCTAAGCATATTCCTTTCAAGGACCACCCACTTTCCCACAAGTACACCCTCAGCCTTCTGCTAGTGAAAATCCTTTACCACAGCAACAGCATCACTGGCCAGGATGTCCCTCATGTCTAGCACAGTGTAATAAGCCACATTGGTCAAGATGTAGATGATGGTGACAATGGGCATGGAAATGCCAATGGAGAGAGGTAGGTTCCTATGACCAAATAGAATAATGCATGCATTAGTCCCACGGTCACATCCCCATCTCCTTTATTCCTTATGCTCCCACACCAATCCAGGGGTGGTGCCTCCTGTGCATTGCCCCACTGCTTTTGCCTTTGAAGTTACCTACAATCGTGACTTCATTCTTCAGAGTTCAGAGCTTAAAGGGCATCAAGGGAAAAGAATCTCACATTTAGAGAAAAGGCTGAGCAGAAAAAGGATTAACAGAACTATGTCACAGAATAATAGCACAGGAAACAGGGGCTTTTTGGTTTTCACATCCAAAGCCTCTTGACGTCAGGATTCCCTCTCAAGATTGTCAACGTTGGGAAATTTGTATTAAAGTGGAGAAATCTAAGAGGAAATTATGGAGGCAAATTGTGAAATCTAACATCTCCAGAGAATAAGACTCTTGTTGGGAAGAACACTATGTATCTACATAAGCAAGCTGGGAACTATGTCCATGCCCTTACTCAACTTGAGAAGCTTATGTGCCATCCTAACCAGTGGCCAAGAGAAAGACACAAGGACAAGGTCCTCTGGACCAATAAAGCAATGACCTTTATAATTTATAAGCATTCTTCACAGTGAGGGGGAGGGGGGATATTCTCAAGTCATTCAGCTTCTGTCCAGTAGGTGGAAGCACCACCCAGGCTCAGTCCTGCTTCTGTTATCTGCTCCCGGAATTGCAACACTGGATGTGTGCCAAGAAAAGTTTATTATTTTGATTTAAAAATTTACAGAAACTCCATTCCCTCATACTCTTAGTTCCAAGAATAATTGAATTTTTGATCCAGGAAGGGCTCTGGAGATCATATAATTCAACCCCCTCAATTTACACATAAGGAAGCAGGCAGAGTTGGCAGGGGACTCCCTCAAGGTCATCAACAAATCAGTGGAAAGACAGGCTCCAGGCTCTTTGACTCCCTGTCCAGTGCTCTTGTCACTGCATGACTACAGACTACTTTAGAATAAAAATGATGAAGCAATAGCATTCAATGCTGACATGATACCACTATGTCAGTATAAATTTGAGAAAGCAAAGGATCAAAAAAGAAATAGGACCGTTTGGGGGCATTTGGGACCTAAAGTTATCTATTTGAGGATAAAGGTGGAGGAGTATCAAGGAAAAGCCATATGAAAGCATGGATGAACACACGGTAGAACCTGCTTTAATTAATGTAGGAATGAATGAGCAGACGTGAAAAGGCCTGCTGTTACGGACTAGGTATTTGGGCTTTAGACCTCCCACCTATTAAAGTGGAACCAATAAAATCAGTCTCAGTGGTTGTGGTATGCTGTCGGGCACAACTCAATAAATGATAGCATATCCTTACTGCTGTGGAAAATTGATGGTGAGATACCTACCTCTCGGGATTCTTGATCTCTTCAGTAACATAGTTGAGGGTATCCCAGCCTGAGTAGGAGAACAGAGCCGAATACAATGCCAGGGCAATGTCCCCCACTGCAAATGATGAACCCTCAAAAGAATTCTCAAAGTGAGTGGAGGCTCCTGGAATCCAGAGAACATGGAAAGACAAAAGGATTAGTGGTTCGCCCTCAACTTTAAGGTGATCCAATAAAGGAATAAAAGAATAGGACAGTAATAGCTAGTGAGTGGCTTAGAACACGGTTGGCAGCAAGGGCAGTGGTAAAAGAACAGGGACAGAAGAGAGACCTCTACAATGATGGGCTGGAATGCAGGGAACAAACAGCATGGGGATCTTGACAGGAAGGACCATGGTGGTTTTCTAGGGTAAGAAACCATGACAGAACTGAAGGGCTATAGAACCTAAGTAATGTGGTTCTGCCCTATCCTGTAAGCTACCCGATCCCACCCCTTTTCTAACCCCACAGACAGCTGGTACAGAATGGAGGAAGGATAGGGCTTAGAAGGCCCAGGTCAATAGAGTAGTAGACTATGTGTTCCTACCTGGAAACTGGAGAGGAGTGGGTACAAGGGTTTCATTTCTGCCCTTACCCACTTCCACGGGCAGAACAATCACAGCCACAGCATTGGACTTAACAGTCTGCAACAGCTGGCAAGACCAGCTTTGGGGTCATCTCAGTACAAATCTCCACTAACTTACTAGCTAGGGACTAGGGCAAGATACTTAATTCTGCAGCCTCAGTTTCCCCCATCTATAAAATGGAACTAGTAGGGGCGCCTGGGTGGCTCAGTCGGTTGAGCGTCCGACTTCAGCTCAGGTCATGATCTCACACTCCATGAGTTCAAGCCCCGCGTCAGGCTCTGTGCTGACAGCTTGGAGCCTGCTTCAGATTCTGTGTCTCCCTCTCTTTCTCTGCCTCTGCTCATGCTCTGTCTCTGTCTCCAAAATAAATAAAAACATTAAAAATAAAATAAATAAAAAATAAATAAATAAAATGGAACTAGTAGTACCTAGCAAATGAGAATGCACAAAAAGCACTTAAAGAAGTGTGGCTCAAAGAACTGCACAAAACTTAGTCACTATTATGTCTTACCCTGGCCGAGTCTAACAATGCCTGCAATGATGACGGCGATCAATGCCAAGACTTTAGCATAGGTGAAGATATCTTGTACCAGTGTTCCCCACTTGACATAGGCACAGTTAATGAAGGTTAAGAGACCTGAAAAAATAATAACAATATTGATTGGGGACTGTTCCTACCACCCAGAGAACCTTAGACTTTCAAGCAATATTTCCAGTAGCAGTCATCAAAACAGAGCCTTTGGCCAAAGAAGTGTTTGGGTTCTGACCTGCTGTGTATTCAACACCTCTGCCCAGAATGTCCTCACCATTAGCATTCAAAGGCACCTGCTGAGCATCTGTGTAGGCAGCACCACACACACCCTTAGCACTTACACTAAGAGAGGAAAAACAAAGTAACTGGATTTGCTTACATACAAAAGTGCTCACAGCAGTGGGAGGCAACTGGTAGCTGTACAGGATTAGTGATGTTTTTCCGCTACTGGCTCCGAAAAGTCATGGTCTGTCCCAGCTTTCCACCCCTTTACCTCCTGATACGGGCTCCAGGACTCAGCGCTCTGGTATTGTTAACCTTGGTAGATCCTGTTGTGACTTATCCAATGCCTGGCCCAGCAGGTCAGAACATGTGGCCAGGGATTAGAATGGGGGCCAGACTTCCTGCTGCTGCCTGCCAGCTCAGCCACTTGTTTTTGTACTTGGAAAGATTCTTGGAGCTGAGGTTCCTATAGAGTGGGGACAGCATTTTTCCTGACTGGACATTGCAAAAGAGTGAGCCACACAGGTCATGATCTCACAGTTCATGGGATCAAACCCCACATCGGGCTCTACTCTACTCTGACAGCACAGAAACCTGCTTGGGATTCTCTCTCTCTCTCTCTCTCTCTCTCTCTGTCTCAAAAATAAACAGGGGCACCTGGGTGGATCTGTCGGGTGAGCATCTGACTCTTGATTTCAGCTTAGGTTATCTGATCCCAAGGTCATGGGATCAAGCCCCATTTCAGACTCTACTGTGCGTGGAGCCTGCTACTTAAGATTCCCTGTCTCTTTCTCCCTCTGCCCCTCTCCCTCACTTGCACTCTCAAAATGTAAATAAACATTCAAAAAAAACCCCACAAACATTCCTCAAGTCCTTCTACCTCGGGGGTAGAGGCAATCCCTTTACCTGGATGAGCTTTGGAAAAGTCCATGGATCACCCCTAGAGAGTTCTTAACCTACAGCTTCCACAATGCTTGAAATTCCTTGTAAATGGTTATGTATGTACACCAAAAATATATGCATTTTTCTAAGAAAAGCATCCTTAGCTTTATGTCAGAATTTCAGAGAAATCTGTTACCCCAAAAAAAGTTTCAGTTTACTACTTCAGAAGATGACATTCAAGAAGGGAAGCCCACACATGCTGTGAAGTTGACCGATAGCCCCAGGATGTGACAGGGAAGAAAGTCAAAAGAAATGATTCTGAAACTCAGCTGAATGTTCTCAATCCCCCACCAGCCTCTTAAGCAGACAGGCAGGCACTTGCAGCATGCCTTCCCCACCCTGGCAGAGAATCACCTTGCTGCTTCTGCCTTCCCAGCTCAGCAACTGGAGCACCAGGAGGGGCTTAACAGTTCCTTCCAAGAGATCCCAGGGTAAGATCAGAATCAGCCTGCCTTAAACTACAGAAAGTGAGGTCCAGTGCTGGACTTGCCTGTTTCAGGCTACCGACACGGAAGAAATACTCCCTGTCTCAGCTCTGGTGGTGGCATGTCCCTCAATGTCCCTAATCCTCCTGTTTTCTTGTGTCCTGGCCTCACCACACTGCCCCAGAAGCATCTTCATCCTGAGAAGCAGGAAAGACCAACCTCAAAGAACAGCTCATCTTCTGTCTCTCTCTCCCCCATCCCCCCTCCTTTATACCCCTATTCTCGCTGCCCAAGTTCTTTTCTGCTCTTCAGTAGAAGGGGCATTCTAGTCCTATACAAACACTTGCCTTTCTGCCTAATAAACAAGACAATAAACAACCAAAGCTTATCACAGGGCTGGGCAAAAATACACTGGTAACTCCTCAGTGCTCGGTTAATAATTAAAGACATGCATACTGGCTCCCAAGCACCCTACAAAATGACCAAAGTGCCTTTATCTCACCCTCCACAAATCTCTCAGCTCTGTTGATCCTCCCCAGTTCAATTACCCATCCTTCACTCCCCACTGGGCTTCAGTTTCCAGCCATTCAACAGCCCTCACGCCCCTTCTGTTCACCCTGTGACCCCTACACCTTACCCTCAGGCTCTGCTGCTGCTTCACAAATAACACAGCAGCCAGAGACCAAAAAAGGGCAGAAGTGGGGGAAGGGGAGCACCTGGTCGGCTACCAGTTGGTAGAGCATATGACTCTAGATCTTGGGGTCATGAGTTCGAGTCCCAAGGTGGGTGCAGAGTTTACTTAAAAAAGTAAAAATAAGGGGCGCCTGGGTGGCTCAGTCGGTTAAGTGTCCGACTTCGGCTCAGGTCATGATCTCACGGTCCATGAGTTCGAGCCCCACGTCGGGCACTGTGCTGACAGCTCAGAGCCTGGAGCCTGCTTCAGATTCTGTGTCTCCCTCTCTCTCTGACCCTCCCCCACTCACACTCTGTCTCTGTCTCAAAAATAAATAAACATTAAAAAAAATTTTTTTAATTAAAAAAAAAGTAAAAATTAAATAAAATAAAATATAAAAAGAAAGGCCAGGGACAACAGATGCTACAATATTCACAAGGGAATGGAATCACAGAAACTGATAGTTAGCCCTCAGGGTAACCACAATCACACCACCAACCCGGCTTCAGGGACTAATTCAGGTTCGGAGTCTGTCTGCAGCCTTGTGCCACAGCATCTGTTCTCAGCTCTGTCCAGGCATGTGGGCAGGGAAAAGACAACTCATCATCCTTTACCACAACAAATTCTGAAATGAAAATACATGGATTGTTTGCATTTTAATCCCTACTGCTTCTCTACTTGAATTCCATATCCATCCATTTGCATCCCTCCTTTTACCCACCAGTTTTTCTCCCTCCCCCCACACCTGAGCCTTCTTTCTCAGCCACCGACCCACCATCTTGCCCTGATCTACTGTGTCCTGAGCACCGGGACACAGGTTGAGTGAAGAAGGGAATCCTATGGAAGGAAACGGAGCAGGGAACTGCCTGAAGAGAGCTGGCCCTCACCTTCCCCAGAGCCCAGCTTCCTCCAGGGCCTCTTGGCCATGGGAGCAGGAAATGGGTATGGCAGGCAGCACTGCTGACTGGGCTGTTTGTCCTCGCCCACAGCGGATACAGCTGACCGGAGACCCCAAAGCCCAGCCTAGTGCACTGTTCTTAAAGTGGAGCCCAACCTCCTGCTTCAGAGGCAGGAAAAGGAGGGGACCACAGGCTTATAGTAATATGGAGGCAACTGCAAGCCAACCTCAAGGACAGAAATGCCCTACCCTCCTACCTCTAGGTGTAATTCCATCTCCACCCAACACTGGGCCAAGTCCACAAGAAGATGGCTGGAAATCACCTTGGACCCGTGACTCAGGTGCAGCTCCTTTCCTGCTTTGACCTGCTCTGGAGGAAGGAGAAGCCACTCCTATCATCATCTAAAGAGATGCCCCTGAACGGTCGGTCGGTCATCAAACCCAACTGCATGGACTCTCCTGGAGCAGAAGGCTAGTTCTAGCACTAAGGCCCAGCGTCAGCTGTAGAACTAAAAGCCAGGAAAGCACCCACATAGATTGATACAGAACAACAAAGCTTGTAGGCCCAACTCAGATCAGATGCCCAGATTTACTTTAGATGCCCACACTAAACAGTCCCTGAAAAAAGAACATTAAACCCACAATTCTCCCAGCACCGTTAGTTTTAAACACATAGAATGTAACACATGAAACTCTGGCCACTATTCAGTGTATTTTCTGCTTCAAATTCCCAGAGACTATAAAACCTCAATACTTTATTTATTAGACAACTCATTCCATTTTTAAAGAGATCAATAGCTCTTCCCTCCACTAAGCCAAAAACTTCTTCCTCATAACTTCTACCCAGTAGTCCTAGACCTCTCCTCTGGAACTACACAGAATCCAGATAAATGGCCTCATTTACATAATGGCCCTTCCTATCAAACATTAACACCCTGTCCCTTTTGATACTTCCCCCCATTGAAGCTAAAAACCCAGTTTCTTCAACCTCTTGTGTGACAAATGTCACTTCCAGATCACTCACTCACCATCGAGTTCCCTCCTCTCCATTTACTTCACTTTGTCAGTATGTCCCTGGAAACATGAGACCACACAGAACACTCCAGACATTGTTGCAGACTATGGGGTTTCAGTTTGAATTCACTGTCAACTACAACTCCACCTCAAACTAATGAGCTTTTCCCTATCCCCCTTTCAGGGCCTAAAAAAGGGATTTTTTTTTTTTTAATCCTAAATAGGAGACCTTAACAATTATTCCCAGGAACTTTCCTCTGTAAATTTTTAGGTATCATTCCCATCTACTAGAAATGGATTTTCCCTCCTAATTTTATTAAGTAGTTCAAATGCCTTCAATTTGTGAAATCTGCAAATTTGATTAGCATACCTTCTGGGTCCTCCCTGAAGTCTTGATGAAAATGTTGACTAGACAGGCAGAGCCCTGTAGTCTATCATTAGAGACCTTCCTGTATGCTGTCATTATTCTACAACATCAACCAAGAATCCACCAAAGTATTCTTTTATCTAGTCCACCTTTTTCTACCTTGTCAACAAGAATATTGTGAGAATTTGCCAAGAACTTCTCTGAAATCTGTATAAACGTGTCTCTGCCCTTGCAATCTAATGACACAATCAAATGATTCAATGAAATTAGAACGCATTTATAGAATTTGCATAGCTATACCACGTAAGAGTCAAAAATTAGAAATAACCTGGGGCTCCTGGCTGGCTCAGTCAGTAGAGTATGCAACTCTTTTTTTTCTTTCTTTCTTTCTTTCTTTTTTTTTTTTTTTTTTTGGTAAGATTGTTTTTAATGTTTTTTATTTATTTTGAGAGAGAGCACACATGTGCATTCAAGCAAGTGAGGGAGGGGCAGGGAGAGGGAGAGAGAGAATCCCAAGCAGGATCCATGCTGTCAGCCCAGAGCCTGATGTGGGGCTCAATCTCACAAACTGTGAGATCATGACCTGAGCCAAAATCAAGAGTTGGATGCTTAACCCACTGAGCCACCCAGGTCCTCTTTGCCTTTTTTTTTTTTTTTTTTTAATATAATTTCTACACCCAATGTGGGGCTCAAACTCACAACCCCAAGATCAAGACTCACATGCTCAGGGGTGCCTGGGTGGCTCAGTCAGTTAAGCATCCAACTCTTGATTTCAGTTCAAGTCATGATCTCACGGTCATGGAATCAACCCCTGAATGGGGCTCTCCATGGATTATGCAGCCTGCTTGGGATTCTCATTCTCTCTCTCTCTCTCTCTCTCTCTCTCTCTGCCCCTCCCTTGCTCACGCTGTTTCTCTCTCTCTCTCTCTCGCTCTCTCTCCCTGTCTCAACATAAACAAGCATTAAAAAAAATAAAGGAGACAGTCGCATGCCCTACCAGCTTAGCCAGCCAGGTGCCCCTGAGCATGTGACTCTTGATCTCAAGGTTGTGAGTTCAAGCCCCATGTTGGGCATAAGGTTTACTTAAAAACAATAATAATAATAATTGTAAAAAATAATAATTATAAATAATCCAAATGCCAATCAACAGTAGAGTGACTAAGTAAATACTTAGAATACATAGAATATTAAACAATAATATGATCCATCTACAACTATAAAAATATAAACTTCACAAACATATTAAGTGAACAAAGACACAAAAAGAATACATATCCTGGGGTGCCTGGGTGGCTCAGTTGGTTAAGCGTCCATCCAACTTGACTTCGGCTCTGGTTGTGATCTCACAGTTCGTGAGTTTGAGCCCCCTCATCAGGCTCTGTGCTGACGGCATGGAGCCTGCTTCAGATTCTCTGTATCACTCTCTCTCTGCTTCTCCACCTCCCCACCCCTCTCTTTCAAAAATAAACACTAAAAAAAAAAAAAAAAGAGTGCATATCCTTTATATCCACTTACATTAAATGGCCAAAATGAATCTATGCTACTAAGAATAATAGTAATTTCCCTTCATGTGTGCATGGGGGACAAGGGGAGTGACTGAGAAGAACACAAGAGGAGTTCAGAGGGCTGGTTTTTTGATGTGGATGGTGGTTACATATGTGAAAATGTGTGAAAAGTCATCAAGCTGTACACTTACGACATGTGCACCATTCCTTTTATATTACACTTGAATAAAAAAAATAAAGTTGAGGGGCACCTGGGTGGCTCAGTCGGTTGGGCGGCCGACTTCGGCTCGGGTCATGATCTCGCGGTCCGTGAGTTCGAGCCCTGCGTCGGGCTCTGTGCTGACAGCTCAGAGCCTGGAGCCTGTTTCAGATTCTGTGTCTGCCTCTCTCTGACCCTCCCCCATTCATGCTCTGTCTCTCCCTGTCTCAAAAATAAATAAAACGTTTAAAAAAATTAAAAAATTAAAGTTGAACTGGGGCACCTGGGGGGCTCAATCAGTTAGCAGCCGACTCTTGGTTTCAGCTCAGGTCATGATCTCACAATTCATGAGTTCAAGCCCTGCATCGAGCCGTGTGCTGACAGCGTGGAGCCTGCTTGGGATTCTCTCTCTCCCTCTCTCTCTCTGCCCTTCTCCCCCACCCCCATCAAAAATAAATGAACTTTAAAAACAAAGCAACAGTATGCTTTATTACTATCTCCTCAATTCTCTTGGTCTTGCTTTTTTGTTAGCCTAGATCTGTTTTTTACTGAACCTTTTCTAGGTTAGCAATCGTTCTGCTACATACAGTTAGAAGGAAAACAGGACTGGGCCTTCTCCTTTCTCTCTACCATCTGTTATTGCAGAACTAACTGCCCTTGCTGTTTTCACTCTATATGTTGCTTCTAGAGCTTTTTATCATCCGCAGTGTCTTCTTCAGATCTTAGCTGATGCTGGGCACCAACCTTCGGATGCTTTTCTTACAGCTCTGGGCCACTCCTGCATTTAATCTTTGTTATGCCACCTCTCCCCATCTCTTATGTATCTTGTTTCTAAAAATCTCAGCTTATCAAAAAGCAGTATGTTTAATCACATTGGTTTGTTCACATGATTCTCCTCTTCCTAAATAAGAGAATTTTTTTAATTTTATTTTAGAAAGAGAGAGAGCTCAAGCAGGGAGGAAAGGCAGAGAGAGAGGGAGAGGGAGAATCTGAAGCAGGCTCCAAACTCAGCATGGAGCCTAATGCAGGGCTCGATCCCACCATGCTGGGATCATGACCTGAGCTGAAATCAAGAGTTGGATACTCAACTGACTGAACCACCCAGGCGTGCCCTAAATAAGATAATTCTGATAAAATAGGTGAAAATTTCATTTTGGAGAAGCTTCTGGTCTTTTTTTTTTTTTTCAATCCCTATCTATTAGAGTATAAATTCTTTTCCCTGAACTTTTCCATCATCTCTTTGCCAAACTTTAGAGTGTATTTCTGAGGAAATGCACCATTTCTTTTTCTGAGAGGTACAAACTCTGAGTAGGTATAGTCACTTTCACACTAGGACTCCACATTTGCCCTGGTTATGTTAAATTAATAATAACGATAAAACAACAACAACAACATCCTTATGGAGATTCACAATGACACCTTTACAAGTTAAATGGTATGATGTCTTCGATTGGCTTGAAATAATCTAGTGGGGTGAAGAGGGTGGTTGGAGTATAGATAAAACAATGGTGATTAATCATTCATGCTGCTGCTTGAACCCTGGGAGTTCATCATATTATTTGCTCTAGTTTTGGATGTTTGACGTGTTTTATGATAAACCTTTAAAAAAAAAAAATTTATAGAGGTACGGCTTCTAATGGAATAAAACGGATTTTAGCGAAAAGCAAATGTTTATTAGCCTTATTTAACATTTATGAGTCCAAAAGCATCATTCCCAACCTTCTATCCTATTTCTCCAAATGCACTACTCAGCAACTTTCCACTTTTATCCTTCTACATGATTCCTCACAGCCTCTAAAATACCCAGATTTAGGGGTACCTGGGCGGCTCAGTAGGTTAAGTGTCTGACTCTTGATTTTGGCTCAGGTCATGACCTCATGGTTCATGAGATTGAACCCCGAGTTGGGCTCCACACTGAGCATGGAGCCTACTTGGGATTCTCTCTTCCTCTCTCTCTCTGCCCCGCCCCCACCAACTTGCACACATGCACTCTCGCTCTCAAAATAAACATTTTTTTAAATACCCAGATTTGTACCTTCATCTGTGCATTTTTCTCCTTTCCTTTACAATTTCAGGTTAAAGCCACACTAAACACATCTCTCCCAATCTCCATGAAATCTGCTCTATCCCTTACCAGAGTTTATCCTCCTGGCATCTTAGCATTTACAGTCAGGTACTCTGCTCTAGGTTCTCTTTCCTCTTGCACATGCACAGCCTTCAATTAACAGAGATGAAAATGCCACCTGCCACTCAGTTCACTATCTTGACGTTCAGAGTCACCAGTGACACACCTCAGGTATCCTCTGACTGGTAACATCATTCATCCCACGGGATGGCAAAAGGATAGCCATCTGTGGGTTCAAGTGATTCAAGCAAGCTCTTTGTGGTAGGTTGCTCCAGAAAAACCGCATGTCTCTGCATTAGGCTGGTCTACCTGCAGCCAGAGTCACACCCCCTGGGGAGCAGCCGAGACTCTTCACTGGTTTGCTCAGGCCTGCTAATACCCAGATGTTTCCAGAATACTTTACCACTGCCCTTTCCTCACAAGGACCAGATGTAAGGTTTCTGAAAAAACCTCAGTTGTGTTACCTAAACCCAGAAAGTTCAAGTCTCTCCTCTATTTACCTGCTGTATTTCTGTGTGTTGTCAGGGATACTCTCTATACCTTAAATATCATGTTTTCAGGGCACCTGGGTGGCTCAGTGTGTTAAGCGTCCAACTCTTGATTTTGGCTCAAGTCATGATCTCACGGTTCGTGAGATCAAGCCCCGAGTCTGCTTGGGATTCTCCCTCCCCACCTCTCTCTCTGCCTCTCAATATGCACACTCCCTCTCTTTCTCTGTCCAAACAAATAAGCTTAAAGATAAATAAATAAATTTTCTTCCTGGCTTCCTTGACGTTTGTTTCTTCCACCCTTCCTAGGTGCTGTAATAGGTCTCAGACAGCAGATGGTCCTCAGGTTCTTTTACCTTTCAGGGTACAGGACCATTTTGATTACTCAGACATCATGGGTAAGAACAGCAGGCAAGACAACACACGGAGCATAAACCCTACGGATCACTGGATCAGAGTCTTCCTACTATGCCCCCTGGAACCCAGGCAGCGTTTTGGTCACCGCGGCTCTGCACCACTCTGAGGGAGCAAGCAGGAGGTCTGTACCAGGAGGCCCTCATATTAAACCACACTATCTGCTCTCTTCTCAAAGCCAGCTAGTCCTTATCGGTCCGATCCTTACTGGTTTGTTCAGCTAGGTACAGTTTGGGTCCTCAGAAACGGGACCCCAAGCTTGAGCGAGCATCAGAATCACCTGAGGCATGTTACCTAGGGTTTCAGGGCTCCAGAAGTTCTGGATGCAGGAAGTCTAAGACGGGGTTTCCCAGAGGAGTCATGATCTGCCTGCTCTGGGTGTGCTGCCTTAGGTAATCACTAGACGAAATAATCACCTACAGAACAGCCTTGATCAGAACAAGCCCAAACCCTTCCCTTAACTCGGTGCTCCTTTATCCTGGCTGCACACTGGCATCGCTTTACAAGCTTTAACAAAGTCAGCGCTCGGGCCCCACCTAGGCCAATGAAGTCAGAAACGCTGGGGTGGAGCCCAGGCACCAGCGTGTTTTTGAGGCTTCCCAGGCAATTCTAAGGGACAGTGACAACTGAGAACCTTTCTGCCCAAGGCCTCTATCAGTTCTCAGCAGCAACTTTTCTACTTCCCCAGTTCTCGTTCTCCAAGCCAATTCCCATTCTTCTAACCAGTGGCTCAGATTTATTTGGTTGGGGAAACAAAGTGGGAGAGGAAGGGGCCATTAGCATTTTTCTAAAGCCCAAGGTGATTCCAATGTACAGCCAGGGTGGGGGCCCACTCTCCCCAGCTCCTTCCCAAGCCTACTTTAGCCTGTCCCCTCAGCCTCTCCTGAGTCAGAGAGAAAGAACAGAAGAAAGAGAAGACCAAGGGTGAACCCCTGAAGAGCCTTGAGGATCCAACCAATACAGAGCTCTACCCTCTGCCTGCAGAGGAAGGTTTGTGCCGAAGTTCATGTCGGCCCTACCCCAGAAAGAATCCAAGGCTCTGACTCCAGCCTATGCAGTGTGTGAATGTGGGACGTGAAGTGGAAGCTTCCTCACCTCCAACCTAAAGTGGCTCTTGAGAAAACTCCTCTGAGCAAGTACCTAGCTGCCAAGTAGAAAGTGTGAAGGGCAGAAATCAGTTGCGGGCCCAGCATCTGCCTATTCCGCTTCATTAGCCACAAGTACGTGAAGTCAGTGGTCGGGTATCAGAAGAAGCTGCACAAGGACACATGGCCCAAGCTCTCAGACAAACACGCAGAGATCCAAAGTCCTCTACAGCCCACAAGCGGCTCCAGGAGACCCGGGGTGAGCTCTCTGCCCTCCCTCGTGCCTAGCCCACAGTGGGCCCAGCCCTCACCCAACCCTGAGAGCCAAAGGCACACAATGCCCTTCTCCGCCAAGCCAAATCTAGAGCCACATCTCCTGTTTGTGCATCCAGCTGCCATTTATTGAAGCACCTACTACGTGCAAGTCACTAGGGCCAAGCATCGGGGACACACCTGATCCCCGAAGACCAGCGGTCTGTTCCCAGAGGGGCCTGAGTATGTGCTGCTGGCTGACTGGCACAGTGTGGGCAGACCTCCTGTGAAGACACAGGAAGTAAGAGCTCCTGTTCATGAAAGGCAAAAACAAAACAAAAACAAAAAAAAACTAGACCAAAGATCGTAGATCACAGGGCAGGCAAGCACAGACAGGACAAGGCAGGAGCAGAAGCGTCCAACACGGCTAACAGTGGCCGAAGCAGGCTGGCTTTCAAGAAAGAACGGTCAGGTGGGGCTGCACTTGGGGACACCTCGCTCTGACTCTGCCTAGGGAAAAGTTCCCCTGTCTGGCAAAGAGGAAGAAGGGTCTCAGCTCTCCTTTCTTTAAAAATAAACTTTTCCAATGTTTATTTTATTTTTGAGAGAGAGAGACACACACACACAGCATGAGCGGGGGGAGGGTCAGAGAGTGAGGGAGACACAGAATCAGAAGCAGGCTCCAGGCTCCAAGCTGTCCGCACAGAGCCTGATGCAGGGCTCAAACTCACGAACCGCGAGATCATGACCTGACCCAAAGTCAGACGCTCAACCGACTGAGCCACCCAGGCGCCCCTCAGCTCTCCTTTCTGATCCCTGGAACACTAAAACCACTTTTAAGTCATCCAAAGGTGGAATGGAAAGTAAAGTTTTTAGAAATTAATAAGATGCATATGACTGAATAGAATTTGCAGTAGGACACACCATTTGTGACTAACAGTTAAGTGTTAGGTGCCTTGCATTCTCATAGATATCATCTAACTTAATGTGACAGAGTAGGTGTATTATCTTTATCTTTTTTTAAGTTTTATTTATTCAAGGAATCTCTACACCACAGATGGGAGTCGAACCCACGACCCCAAGATCAAGAGTCACATGCTCTTCTGACTGAACCAGCCAGGCACCCCAGTCTTTATCTCATAATTGAGAAAACTGAGGCCACTCAGGCAGTGTGCAGCTCCAAAACTTGTATACACCGCAGCACGCCATGCTGTCCCTATTGTATGCAAGGATGTGGGACTGTGAGCGAGATGATCTCCCCCTGGGGTGATGGGGCTTCTGGCTGCAGAAAACTGGGGCAGTCCTCTAAGAACTCTGAAAAGCCAGAATAATCAGCTCTAGGAGGGGCCATCTGCACACTTCTCTGGTTAGGAAAAGTAACAATTTATAGTACCCTGGCGGGAGGGACAGCAAGGTGTTTTCAGAACTCCTAATTCATTTATTCCTTTATTCATTCATTCATTCAGCCAGCCAGCCAGAGAACAAGTATGTACTGAGCACTGACTGTGCTCCAGGCCTTGTACAGACCCAGTCCTCAGCCTTTACAGAAAAGTGAACATGGACAATTATAAGAACTGGGTGATGGGGCGCCTGGGTGGCTCAGTAGGTTAAGTGACTGACTCGATTTCGGCTCAGGTCATGATCTCACAGTTCATGGGATTGAGCCCCTCATCGGGCTCCATACTGAGCATGGAGCCAGCTTGGGAATCTCTCTCTCCCTCTCTCTTCTCTGCCCCACCCCTTGCTCACACACTTTTGTGTGAGTTCTCTCTCCCTAAAAGTAAATAAACTTAAAAAACAGAAAAACCCTGAGCCTGGGTGGCTCAGTTGGTTAAACGACTGACTTCAGCTCAGGTCATGATCTCACGGTCTGTGAGTTCAAGCCCCGCGTCAGGCTCTGTGCTGACAGCTCACAGCCTGGAGCCTGCTTTGGATTCTGTGTCTCCCTCTCTCTCTGCTCCTCCCCTGCTCGCTCTCTGTCTCTCAAAACTGAATGAACATTTTAAAAAAAACTTTTTTTTGAAGAAAAGATAGTTTAAAAAAGAATAAAAACTGGGTGCTGTGAAAGTCACTGTGAGGCAACCCATCCAGTCTAGGGCAGCGAAGGGGGTGCAGGTGGGCACCAGGACCACCGTTACCTGGACTGAGCACAGGGAGGCTCATGCTGGGGTTGGGGGATGGGAGGACAAACTCCTGGCAGAGAGGAAAGCACGTGATTACCCAGGCAATAAAATCAGCAATGAGTGAAGTCACCCACGCATAGAAAAAACTTACTTAAGCAATAATCAGTAAATGATTTCAAGGTCTATTCGCAATAGTAGCCTATCTAGCATTGCAGTTCATCAGCAGTTCTAAAGGAAAACTATATCTATAGAGGGACAGTAAGCCACCATGACGGGAGCAGAATTTATTTGCTTTCCTGAAATGGTCACTGTTTGAACAGAACAGGATTAAAGTATGGTAAAAATATAGATCAAGCCTCTAGGAGATAGAGACTCCATTATACAGATGAGGAACCTGAGACTAATAATTTGACCTGATTCCATGCTCTTAACCACCACACATTCCTGCCTCCCAAAGGGATGAGTTCAAGGGAGAGAGATGCTGACCCAAGCACTCTACCCAACCATGGAGAAGACGTGACTGTCGGGTATGGATTCTTCATCCAACTTTTCCAGAAATATACCCCCAAACCAGCCTAAGGAGGACTGAAGTCTTCCCCATAAACCCCTCCCTCAACCTCGGTCCCTCCCTCTAAGAACCACACTTCCTGTCTACAGAATCAGTCTTCTGGAAAGTATATCTACATTCCCTTCCTTTCCCTTGACTAATATCCACTCTACCACTCCACTGAAGAGGGACAGTTTTCCTGACCTGTTATTTGTCAATTCCAAATGGCATTCCATTCCTTATCTTACTTAACAGTTCCTCAACAAAGGCTACTTTTGAGAGTAAACCCATCCCCCTTGGGTGTGCTGCCTCTGCTTTTCCCCACAGTAACCACACTGCAATAGAATAGTTTATTGATGTGTCTCTACCATCAAGTCGGAGCCAAATGAGGACAGACTGAGTAACAGTCACTTCTGGATCCCTAGGCCTCGCCCAGAAGTAGGCATATAGTAGATACTCAGGTTTCACTGGATGAATAAACAATCTCTCTGAAATCTGACTCTACCCTCACTGCCCTGAAATTTCCCTCTCCAGAGTACGGTGACTTCCTGTTGATATATCCAAGCAACCGCCCTCCTTATCTAGCTTGGCCTCTTAGCAGATTGGACACCGTTGGCCACCAACTCCTTCTCAAATTGCTCTCTTTTACTCACCAACTCCCATTTCCCTCTTATCTCTCTGGACGCTTCTTCTCCTTGTTGTGGAGTATTTATCCTTCAGTGTTGGCATTCCTGAGATGCTAACCTCGCCCCTTTCCTCCTCTCTTGCTACATCCGGTCAAGATCATCTCATCTGCTACTGTGATTTCAATGACCACCTCTACACCGAGGATTCACGAAAGTATATCACCAGCCCAACCACCGTAATTTCATATGCATATGAATATACAACCACCTACTGGACGTCAGCAGACACAAATTCAACCTATCCAAAACTGATCAATTTCTCTTAACCTACTGCTCCTTCAGTCTGACTCCCTGTAAGTAACTGGCATCACCATCCACCCAGTTGCCCGAGACAGAAACGTGGTCATCTTATCATCCTCAACCTCCACCCATATCCATCTAATCAGTGTCTAAGTCTTAACCAGTCTCCTCATCTCTCATCCCATGACTCTAATCCAAGCCCCTATCCTCCCTCACTGGGATCATGGCAATAGCTTCCTAAGTGGTCTCCCTGCTTTTAGTTCTGCAAACTGAAGTCAGAGTAATCTTTCTAAAAATCACAAATTCTACAATTTAATCACAAACAACACAAGTCACTCTCTGCTTTACTCTCAGAGGTTTTTTTTTATTACCATAGGAGAAAGCCCACCAAACTCCTTAATATGGTTTGTACAACAGATTGTATTTTCCAAAGATGTCTCAACAACATTTCCCAACGCACATGCTTTTCATACAATGTGACTGTAACACTCTGCCCATCAAGAGATAGGGTCTGTGCCCCTTCTTTTAAGAAGAGATATTCTTCTGTGAATGTTTCTACCTACAGCGTTCAGCAGGAAAGACACCCTGTGACCTCAGAGGCTAGGTCATAAAAGGCACAGCTTCCACTCTGGTTGCTGACATACTCCGTTCTGGAAGCCTTCAGCTGCCAAGTAAACAGTTTGATTGCTCTGGGGCCGCCATTATGTGAGGAGACTCAACATAGTCCCTATGGAGGGACCACTTGGAAAGACACATCTAACACAACACGAAGAGAAAAAGATGCCCAGCTAGCCCCCATCTTATTCAGCATCCCCTCGTTCTAGCTCCTGCCACCATCTGACTACCACCACACAAGACCCTGAGCCAGCACTGCCCCAGTTACCCCTTCCAAAATTCCTGAGCTACAGAAACCATAAAAGAAAACAGCTGTGGGGCACCTGGCTGGCTCAGTCAGAACATGCAACTCTTAATCTCGGGGTCATGAGTTCAAGCCCCACATTGGGTGTAGAGATTACTTTAAAATAAATAAATAGGGGAGCCTGGGTGGTTCAGTCAGTTAAGCGTCTGACTCTTGGTTTCAGCTCAGGTCATGATCTCACAGTTTGTAGGTTTGAGCCCTGCATCGGGCTCCATGCTGACAGCACAGAGCCTGCTTGGGATTCTCTCTCCCTGTCTCTCTGACCTTCCCCAGCTGTTTCTCTCTCTCTCAAAATAAATAAATAAACCTAAATAAATAAACAAACAAACAAACATAAATAAATAAATAAATAAATAAATAAATAAATAAAATGACTATTATTCTATGTCACTAGATGATTTATTATAGAACAATAATAACTACAACTAATAAAGCCCTGAACAAACTATCCTACCATTTCCACCCACCTCTGCAGGCCAGCTGTCAACATTTCCTACCTTAACCTCAGTATTGCAGCCCACCCTGAGCTCCTTTACTGAAAGGAGTCTCAAAAACGTCCTTCTTTCTTGTCTTCAGAGTTTTCATACCTCTTGTTCTTGCTGCCTGAGATGCAACTCCACCCTCTTTTGGTTAATTCCTCATTCAGGTGTCAGCCTAAACTTCCTTACAGAGTTTCTACACTCCTAGGCTAGCCTAGGTCTGCTCCCATGGCTCCCTGTGCCTAAGAAATCACAACACTCATTATAATCCATTGTAACCTTGCGTTGGGTTGCCCACCCTGCCAGCCCCCAGCATGCTCACGCACACGCATTTGCTCACCCACACAGTGAGAGCTCCAGGAAGACAATGATCAGTGCTGGGAAAATAAACATTCAACAAGTATTTACGAAGCACTTGCCTATCTCCAGCCCCATCTCTTTACTGAGCTCCAAATGGGCACATCCACCTCCTATCCTACAAATTTCAAATTCAACATGATTCCATCCTCCCCATCCCTGTAAACGATGCCACCACCTACCAACTGCCCAAACCAGAAACCTCAGCTTTTCATCCAAGGAATAGTTATCAAGCTCCTCTCTTGGTTTCTTTGCTGGGGATACAGTGGATCCTAAGACAGGCTTAGCCCCTGGGATACAACATTTACAAGCTGGTGGGTGTTTTCCTCATCACCTACCTCTCTCTCTTACACCAGACATCCCAATAAGTATTACTGGTTATACTGATTATACCTCCTAAATTGCTCTCCTATCTATCCTTTCCTGGAGACGTCATCTCCTAAGTAAGCCACAGCCCCGCTGCCACTGCCCTCATTTGGGCTTTTGTCATTTCCTGCCTGGATTGCCACAAGAGCTTCCTAACTTGTGGAATAAAATCTTAACTCCCTAGAACATGAGCGTCGTGTTCTAGCCGCTTGCCTCCTTTTGTCCCCTCACATCCCACAATCGCCCCCGCGCACCCCACACTCCATTCTTTTTCTCACCTTTGTGCTTTACATTGCCTTTCCCTGTGCCTAGAATGTCCTTGCCCCTTCTTCATTCAACATATTTATTGAGTACCTAGCAGATGCCAGGCACTGTTCTAGATGCTGGATATTCGGCCATGAGCAAAACAAAGTGCTTACTTTCATGGTGTTTACACTCTAGAGGGAAAGATAGACAACAGACAAGTAAACAATTAATGTCAGGTGGTGACAGGTGCTATCAAGAAAAACAAAACAGGATGGGAAACTGAGAGTGACCATGAGAGACAGGAGAAGTCTCTGGCAAAGTAACGTCTGTACAAAGACCCGAGTGGACTGAGGGGATGAGCTCTGAGGACATCTGAGAAAGAGCCTTCTCAGCAGAAGGAATGATAAAGTACAAAACTCCCAAAGCAGGAACAGGCCAGGCAAACTGGAAGAAAAGCAAGAAAGCCGGTGTAGCTCCACAGAGAGAGTGAGGGGGAGAGAGGTCTGAGAGAAGTCAGATGGAGCACGCCTTGTAGGCCACGGCCAGTGGGCGCTTCAGCCACCCCTTGACGCCATTTCATCCTTCAGCGTTGAATACAGACATCTCCTGAGTAGGGCCCACCCCACCCGCTCCCAGCACTTACCCATATGAAGTGTGTAATTGACTACTTCCTGTCTCCTCCACCACACCATGAGTGTCCTGCTCTACCTTTCAGCTCCGTATTTTATAAAACCCATCACGTTCAGTAAATTTGTCTCCAGTAGTCAAAACTTTCTCCCTTGGCTCTGATTCCATGCCCTGAGAGCAATCCCTGATTCCTCGATGGGTTTCCTAGCGACTATGGCATTAAGAAGCCTTGACAGTGAACCCACACCTTCTGGTCATTAGAAATTATGCTAATGATGTATGCTCATCATTGTACATTCCTAGGCTGCCATCATCATTTACACATCAGTCTCTGTTTTAAGTATGACTCAGTTGATGGGACAGTGACCGACTCTAGGTCATGATGACCCAAGGAGGGCGCTGCTCATGGAAAGGCCACATAATCAGCCTAGCAGAAGCTCCAGATGCCCCTCTACTCATCCCTCAGCTCATCTTCCCTATTTCAGATGGAAACCCCATCACCGCCCCCCTGTCCAAGCTTGAATTCTTAGCATCACCTCTGAGAACTGCCCCCCACCACCACACACACCCATCCAGAAGTCCTAGAAACCCTGCCTTATTACTACTTTTCTATCCACCCCCTCATCTCTGGTCCAAAGGCTTTGCTCACCAGCCTTCAAGTGGACTCAGGTGTCCACTCCCTAAACCGCTGTGCCTACCTTCTGATTCTCACACTTGCCAAAAACACTCCACCTGGCCACCAGTGTTCTTCTTCCAAGCAAATCTAATTTCACTTCCCCACTTGCAATCAACAACTTCCCACTTTCCAGATAAAGTCTAACCTGTGTGGGCAATGTATAAACCAGTCTTGGAGCTGGCCTTGGGCTACGTTTCCAGTCTCTGCCTTCTCACCCTCTCCCACCCTGCATTCCAGCCATACCAACCACCTGGAAATCTCTGAACATTCCATGCCTGTCTGCACCTCCACATCTTGTCACACAGCAGTTCCCTCAGTGAGAAGTGTCCTAGGAGACAGCTCCGTATCTTTCCAAAATTCAGTTCAGACATCATGGTCTCTGTGACATCCTCCTATAAGCCCTCTTCCCCAAATGAAGAAAATTGTCCTGCTTTCTCCTACAGTGTCTCTATCACCACATTTCCTACATTGCATGACAATTATTGGTTAACCTATCTGTCTCTCTCCTTGACTAGGAGTTCTTGGATGGCAAAGTCCAGACTTTATTCTTCTTTGCTTCCCAGCATTCATTGGAATATCTAGCGCAGAGAATGCTCTAAATGTTCCGTGAATGAATGAAAGTTCTGTATTAAATCCCTATTCTCGCTAAGTTCAAAGATTCAGCCTCAGTCCTCACTTTGCGCATACATTGTTGGCATATATTTGACAACTTTGGTGGAGTGACAAGGACACCAGACCTGTGCCTGAAGGAGGGCTCAGTAGTGGCAAGACATTGGGCAAGTGCAGGGATGGTTTACTTCCAGGCCACTCTGCAGATGAAGTGAGGCTGTGAAAACCATAAATCATGACTCAAGTGTAACATATTAATGATTATTGTGTTTAAAATTTCTTTCTTGGCTGCTTCTAGGCCTTTTGCTCTACCTTTCTCCTGAATGGCTATGGCTAGATAAACAAGATATTAAGATAAACAAGATATTACTGCATAGGTAGTGTATGGACAGAATGTTCATGTATTGGGTGCTCGTTAGACAATGGTTGAAGGAAGAAACTCATGAATCATATGTCCCTAAATTCTTAATTACAATCTTGGTTGCCCTTTTGAACCTTCTTCCAGATCTCTAGGTCCCTCTGAAGTAATTAAAGACAGAACAAAGTCCTGGAAGCAGCCAAAAGAGAATAATTTCAAACATAATAATCACCAATACATTACACCTGAGTCATGATTTATGGTTTCCACCAAATCTCACTTCATCCACACAGTAGCCCAGAAGTAAAACAGTTACTGCACCCTGCCTAGGGTCACGCAGGCTCAAACACAGATCTGGTGTATCTGTCACTCCATCAGAATCATGTTATATATATGCCATAAATCCATGCACAAAACTGTATCTTTTGATTAACTGGGGAGCTCTGCGGACAAATCATAACTGTGGCTACTCTGCCCATATCCTTACAAGGGTGTACCTGCATGTGTATGTGCACCCAACTGTAGGGTCTGAGGACATCTCTGTCCCCAATTAGACACAGCAAATTAAAAAGGGGTGACTGACGCCTGGGCGGCTCAGTCAGTTGAGCGTCCGACTTCAGCTCGGGTCACGATCTCAAGGTTCATGGGTTCGGGCCCCACATCGGGTTCTGTGCTGACAGCTCAGAGCCTGCAGCCTGTTTCAGAATCTGTGTCTCCCTCTCTCTCTGCCCTTCCCTCACTCACGCTCTGTCTCTGTCTCAAAAATAAATAAACATTTTTTAAAAAGGGGTGGCTGATGGAGGTAGGCACAATGCCAGAGTCAAGGAACAACAGCTGTCAGACATGACACAGATGGAACTCATAAAGAATGAAACTGCTGAACTAAAGTCAGGCCAGCACCCTGGAAGCTCCTGAAGAAGTCAACACTCGTCCCCGCCCCAGCGGCCTGAGGCCTCATAGTCATATAAGAATTGAGATGTGTAATGGTGACTCTGAGTCACCAAAAGAAATGTCAAGTTATGAAGGCAGGCAGACATATCATTGGTTTTAAAGAGATTTCAACAGAGATGGTTAAAATTATTGGATTCTAGTACTTCAAGTGATGCAGCCATCTTGGAAATTTTGCTTGGAATAATCCCTACACCACACAAGATACATAACAGTATGCCCACACTGGAGAGCGCCTCAAGACTGACAGATCCTAAAATTAGTTTCCCCAGTAAGTCAACTGTAAATGACGCAAGAGACATTACAGATCACATCTGAGACCTCAAGGGAAAGCCTCCTTCTTGTAACAAGAGACAGTGCCCTCCTCCCCTCCCTGATTGTTGCCATGCCTGACAAACATCCCCATACACGAAGAGGAGTCCAAGCCACAAGCACGGACGCACAAAGCACAAGGGGGCCCCATGGAGACACCCAGGACTCCGCACAACAGTCAAAGGGGGGAGGCTGGAGAGGAAGCTGAGAAATAAGATGGGACAGTGGAGAAACCTCGAGAAAAGAGGACACAAAGCCGACTGGAGAGGATTGATTCAGGGAGCAACTACACCTGGTACAAAATGCCCACACTCCGCAGCCACCACTGCTGGGGAAGGTGCCCCTTAAAATGACAGAATTTCAAAGCTTCTCCACATTAGGGGTGTGGGAAGGGTCTCCAAGATTTCAGGTGACGAGGGCATTTTTCCAAAACAGAGGCCCCTGGGGGATGGGGCTATAGCCGATCAGCTTCTCGGGACCTCCAAAGTGGCTTTGCTGAATGTATAGGCTTAAATACATTATTTATGAGACAGAGCAAAAGTCAGGGTAGATTGAAATGACAGTTTTAAGAATCTGGCCCACAGAAAAACTCGTATAAACAATAAGATATTCATTGGCGCATTACCTGTGTGACTAACAAATTAGAACCCGCTTAAATGGCCACTAAGAGGACTGATTTGTTAAATAAACAATACATCCTTGACATTAACATGGAATAACATAAATAATTTTTTTTTTTAAATAGATCCCTAAGTAGAAAATGTCACTGGTAAATTCTGGGAATAAAGCACAAACTGAATTATATGTGTACCATGATCCCATATTTTAAAAACAAAACAACTACCTCTCTCAAAATAAACTTTACAAAAAATAAAAACAGAAGAAAACTACATTTTTTTTTAACTACACTTCTTAAAGGAACAAGAAAAAGTCAGGAAGGGCATACGAACTGCTAGTGGGGCTACCGTGGGAAAGTGGGGAAGAGGTGAAGTGTTCTCTTTATTGTTGCTTGTTTTTACACGTTGCTACCATTTGAATTTTCACACGAAACCCACACTAATTTAAAGACAACAAGAGGGGGCGCCTGGCTGGCTCAGTCGGCAGAGCATACAACTCTTTTTTTTTTTCTAACGTTTACTCATTTTTGAGAGATGGAGAGAGACAGAGCATGAGCAGGGGAGGGGCAGAGAGAGAGGGAGACACAGAATCCGAAACAGGCTCCAGCCTCCGAGGTGTCAGCACAGGGCCCGACGCAGGGCTCGAACCCCCAGGCCCCGAGATCCTGACCTGAGCCCAAGCACTTAACCGACTGAGCCACCCACTTGCCCCAGAGCATACAACTCTTGATCTAGGAGTTGTAAATTCAAGCCCCACGTTGGGTGTAGAGATTACTTAAAAATAGAATCTTTTTTTTTTAATAATAAAATGAAAACAAGAGTGTATGTTGGATGCATTCGCTTCCAGCTCCTTTCTCACTGGCTTACTGGACTCACATCCCAGCCTCTGCCCTGGCGCTCCAGCCCACACCTCCTGCCCTGGCCCCACTTACAGATACAGGCAGCAGCCAGCAGGCGCCCAGCCGCATAGGGGGCAAAGCAGCTCGGGAAGATGGGCTGCACCATGTAGTTGGCAAAGGTGATGGCAATAATGGCCTGGCTGGTGGGCTCAATGATGAGGAGCGAGGTCCACAGTCGGATGAAGGCAAGGAATCCCCCGAAGGCCTCGAGGATGTAGGCATAGCTGGCTCCAGATTTCTTAATGGTGGTGCCCAATTCCGCATAACAAAGGGCCCCAAAGACGGAGAAGAGGCCCCCAACAGCCCAGATGACCAGGGAGAGGCCAAAAGAGGCACTGTACATGAGCACGCCCTTGGGGGAGACAAAGATGCCCGAGCCGATCATGTTCCCCACAATCAGGCACACGCCATTAAGCAGCGAGATCTCCTTCTTCAGCTTTACCTGCTCAGACCCTGAGCTGGCTTCATCGCCCAAAGGGGAGGCATCCCCCTCTTGCTGGGAGGCCACTTCATATTTAATGCCGTCAGCCATGGTGGAAGGAGAAGAAAGCCGTCACCAGCTTCTTGGCATCGCCCTCTAAGGAAGAAAGATGAAGATATAACTCAGGTGGCTGGCAATTACCTAAAACTCTTGCCTATGGTGGTCAACAGGGACAATATCCGGCCCACCATCTCAGAGAGCTCACTCTGGCCTCCCATCTCCCATTAACCTCTTCTTCTCCAGCTGGCTCCTTGAAACAACCCCAAGTGGAATTTTTAAGAGAAGGCACTCATTCTCTAGAGAGAAAGCAGCATTTCTCCTCATTAGGAGGGTGCTGCCCCCCAGATTTCCAAAATAGAACATTAAATCCTGGTTCTATCGGACTCTGCTGGGATACAAGGCAATTTGGCAGTCCCCAGGTATAACCTTCCTGATTTGAGCCTGTGTTTTTTAGCCTTGCCCCAAAAAAGCCTGTCTCCCTTCCAATTCCAGTCTCACCTGTTACCTGTGCTGAGCTGCAACATTAGGAACCAACCTTGCAAGCAGCCTCTCTGTGGGTTCCCCTCACAAACTTCTCTCCTCCCCAAGGACACTGACTCTGGCAAACCTAAAGGCTTCATGGACCTCTTGCCGGAAACCTACAACCATCCCCTTGCTCAGGGAGCATCTCTTAACCACCCTGAGGTGAAGTCTGCAGTCCTAGCAGAGCCCAAGCAGCCCCACTCCTCTCTGAAAGAAGACAGATTATTGTCCTCTTTTCCTTCCCGGACATCTCTCTCTCGCAGCCCCTAGTGTTCCAGCCTCCTGCTGTCCAATCCCCCACGGCAGCATAGGTGCATCACCCAAAAAGGTATGAATGGGAAAAGGGTGATACAACCTAGGGATGATGGGAGGCAGCTGATGATAGCTCCCCCGCCCAGGAATTGCAGCTGGAGAGCTGAGACCCAAAGACCCAAAGCTGAGGCAAGTAGCTAAAGCGGCAGCAGGTGCCCGAGAGCACTGCAGAGTGGGAGACAGCGGAGAGGAAGAGAGGAGAGACTGGCGGACCAAGTGGAGAGGTGCTAGGGCCTGGGGCACTGGGGAGAGGAAGTGATTGGACAGTGCAAAGCAGCACAGGGGGTGGGCGAGGGGAGGAGGTTGCTGAGGGGAGGGCGGGAAGCACACTCACTCCCTGAACCTGGGTTCCAGCAGATTCCCGCTGTGGCAGTCCTGGGGAGCCACAGCCTCCAGGCACTATGGCCTGACCACTCCTCCTTTTCAGCCGGCAGTCAGAGGAAAGGCCAGGCAAATGCTTATGGATTTAAATCAAATGGAGAGGTCAAGACGAGAGGAGGGAATGAGGGAGGGGGAGAGGAGTGTTAAGCAACTGTCTGGGTCTAAGGTTCACTGGCCTTTCACATCTGCAAAAGGGGCAGCCTGGAGCTCTTGGCTCAGCACTTTCTGTGATAAGAAGGCGCTCTCTCAGGAATCTCCTTTGTCAGCGCTGCTCCAGGACTGAGGGCCCAGAAGAAATGACAGTCCACTGGGTGCAGTTTCTTTAGCCCCAGGGAAGTTGGCCCTGAGGAAATTAGCTGAGGACGGGGCGGTGGCCTGAGAAGGAATGCACAAGCCTCTGTCCTCCAGGCCCCACCCTAGCCCCACTCCCCCCTCGCCCCAAACAAGAAAGGCAAGGCGGGGAGATTGCACAGGGTGCCACAAAGGCTTGTTGCCCGTGCTGACATTAGAGGAAGTGTAAGTCCAGTCCCCATGCCTCGTGATGGGCCTCGTAAGAGAAGAACTCTGCACACTTCCCTTAAAGCAAAGGATGGCTGCCCCCAAATTTGAGCCACGACCTCAAAGCTGAGCCTCAATCTACTTCCAAGGCAACAAGGTCAAGAAATGAAGCTCTGGGGTGCATTCGGTTAAGCGTCTGACTCTTGATTTCAGCTCAGGTCATGATCTCATGTTCATGGGTTCGAGCCCTGCATCTGGCTCTATGCTGACAGCAGTGCAGAGCCTGCTTTGGATTCTCTCTTTCTGCCGCTCCCCTGCTTGCTCATTCTCTCTCTCTCTCTCTCTCTCTCTCTCTCTCTCTCTCTCTGCAAATAAGTAAACTTTAAAAAAATTAAAAAGAAAATGAGACTCAAACCTCTGGCTGCATCCCCTCCCCATTCATGTGCCCTCTCATCCTTAAAAAAATAATAATAATTCCTATAAACAACTTCCCCACATACAAGTTTAGTCCAATTTCCTAAAAATATGGGGAACTGAGATTTCATTGAGCTATCTTGCATAGACAGGCCAAGAGCAAAGAAGTTGAGCATTGTTTTGGGAAATCACATATTCTAGCTTCATAGTCCATCTACTTCGGTCTGGTATTCTGGTTCTCTTTTACCAACAGAAATACATCCTATCCATCCTGAAATCTGCCGGTCCCTTCCCACACCCTTTCTAACCCTCTTTGGTTAACCTAAGAAGGAAGATCTAAAAATCCCCAGGGTGTGGGGGAGGGTGGCTTATCTCTACCCTACATCTTTGCATTCTGGTGAGCTCGACCTTCCCAGAGATCAAGCTTCTCCTAAGCCATCCTCACAAATACCTAAAATCCCTCCAGAGGAGAGAGTCCTTTTCTTCCAGCAGCCCCCTCAACACTCATGTTAATGATAGCTGTCACCTATGGAACACTTATCAGGTGCCAGACATACTGCTAAGCACTCCAATGCTTGATCTCATCCAAGCTTGCCTGCAGCCCCAAGAGGCACTAAGTCACATGTCGGGGTGCCAAACCAGTGAAGGAGGCAGGTGGGCTCACCAGCAGAGCCCATGCTCTATGCTATCTCCCCTACCTCCCACCAGTTCCAACCGGCCTTCCCCTCAGACAGGAAAAGGCTTCTGATGGTTCCCTAATGAATTACCTGGGGGAGGGTGTGATTAGATTAAACGGAAAGCCTCTGCCATCCTTCAGCCTGATGCCTAGGCTACCTCCTTCCCAGCCTGCTCCTCCCCTTTCTCACCCCTTTGCAGGGATGAGGGGCGACTACAAGTCTTCTTGGCGGCGATGCTATTGCTAGGATGGCCACTGCCTGGCACATAAAAACACATCATGCCGCCTGCCCTTTTAAGACCAAATTTCCTGGCACCAAGGGGTGGGCATATGTCCTAATGGAACATAAAGGAAAGGGATGAAGGAGAGATGAGGAAGGTGGGACAAAGGAAGGGGAAACTGTGGCGGAAAGTAGCGAAGCAGTGTGCAGGGTTTAGTCCCGGGCTGGGGGTATGTGAAAAGTGAAGTCCTTTATCTTGGAATCTTGAGACAGATACCCAGAGGAGGGGGGTGAAACCCACACTCCAGCAGGACAGCACACCCTAGCGGTCTCACTAGGAAGTGCCGCCAGTGGAATCTTCCCTATCTTACTCCTTAGTCTGTGCAAACTGGACAGGGGAGAATGCCCTTCAGAGAAAAGATGCCCCCTCTTAACCACTGCTTAGCATCACAGCCGTGGGCAGGAAGGCACCGTCTTTGGCAGCTCACATTCCTCCCTGAGAGCCTGGCTCTCGGGTAATGCTTCCACCGTTCAGGAGCCTGGGACCAGCAGGACCTCTCCCAAAGGGCTCTCCCACGCCAGGCTTTACAGGGGAAACTTGTACAGTCTGGCACCCCAGGAGATACCGGCCTTCCTGATACACAGCACCCTGTCTTCTTCCTGCCTGAGGTGCATTCATCCCTGAGTACCCAGTGGAGGTTACAGGACAACACTCATAGCCTATGGGTGAAGATTCAGATTCAGGGTTTCAGGGAAAGTGGGCACAGGGCCCACAGCACGCCATGCCTAGCACAGCAGCCAGTGGAGTCCTGGACCCAAACCCTACCTGTGAATGACAAAGCCAAAGCATACTTCTTCCAGGAACGAGAACACAGTTCAGGGTCTTGGCTGTTCTGTCAAGCTCAAGAGCTAAATGAAGAAGACACTTTCTCCGCTAGAGACCCCATGTCCTGCCTTCCTAGCTCCAACTGGTCTGTGTTTCCCCCTCTAACAACAGAAAGAGAAAACACATACACTGTGGTGCAGCCAGATCCCCCCATCACCCCAAGCTGGAAGCTCAGCTCCTCCCTCCCCAGTGCTCCATTTGTTTTTCTATATTCCAGTGAGACTACAATAGTCCCTTTAAAAAAAAAAAAAAAAAAGTGAAACAAGAAAGAAATTGTTTACTCCTGCGGCCAGGGCTCCCATTAGCGTAGGGCTGAAGTCTCTGGGCAGAAAGAGGGCTCTGCCTAGAGAGGGCCGGGGCCAGGGCCAGGGCCGGGAGACAACGGGCTCTTGGGTCTCCGGTTGGCCAATTTGCAGGACGCTCACTCCATCCTCCTCCGGCACTTCCCCTCTGGCCCATAGTCCCTCCTCTCCCACCTCTTACCTGTCCCGTGACCTTTGGGCAGGTGCGAGGAGGAGGGGCTACCCGCAAGCAGGGGGTGGGGGCGGGGGAGGGGAAGGTGCTAGGAAGGGAAGCCAGCTAAGGCTGGAGCTGCAGCAGCTGCTGACTCCGAGGAGCTGAAAAGGCAGAGGGTGACGGGGACCGAAATGGAAAACAGGAAAACACATGTGTGACTCTGGCCGGCAGCGGGGAGGGGCCAGGGGACGGGCTGGAGCTGGGACTGCCCGGTCAGACCCAGAGGACTTCGACGCCTGCTGGCCTCTAGGCACCTTCTCTACTCAATCTCAGCTCCTCCTCTTCCCCACTTCAGCCCCTGAACTTCCTCGTTGCCCTATGTTTACTGAGCACTTAAATTCTCCCAGTGACTGGCAGTCCCCTCCTGGTGCCCTTAACCATTCCCCTGTTCCTGATTCCATGTCCTAGTCATCTCCCGCTCATATATGACCTATCCTTGGTCCTGCAGAGGGCATAGGATCTGTCATTAGGGCACCAGAACTCAGCCCCTATGTAAGGCAAGACACGCCAAGCAAGACTACTTGTGGGGGTACAGCCAAATGCCCAACTGCAAACGCATCCACTCACAGTTCAGGTCCCCAGTTGGTTCAATGGGTGCACGTGTTGCCGGGTAAGAGCCAGCCCTGGCACCCTGAGCAAGCCAGTGAGTTGGCACCCCTTCAGACCCGGCTCATTTAAATATCTGTTGAATGTTTTACTTAGCAGGGGTGGAGGAATACCAATTTTGTTGGGATAAAAACGGTAAGCCTCATTCTTTCCATTCAGAATTAGAGCTTATTATATGAATTCATCACATGCAGCTCTCTGAAGCAGTTTCTCGGTGGGCATATTAAACCATTTAAACTGTAGACAATAGCATAACGCTCTCTCAGGGAAGGGCACTTCACACTGGAGGGCACATTTGCAGAATTCCAGCTGTGACTGCTGCCTTTAGACAACGCTGGCTGGCCGGTCTTGGGGGCCACACCCTGCAACTTCTGCCTGTACCTGCACGTTGCAAAATTATTCTGAAGACAAACAGTCCAGGTAAGCAGTCGTCAAGGATTCTGTCAGTGTATGGGAGCCAATTTACGGTTCACCAAGAGACCCAGACAGAAATCAGAGTTCATTGGCACCAAATGTCAGAATTACCCCAAGGATAATTTAGTGCCCTTTTCTACCCAGGCCGCTGCCCAGCTGGCCTGCCCCTTAATTCCAGTCTGGGGTCAGGCCCAAGTTGCAAATGAGGGAAGTCCTAGGAAGACAGCCCTAGCGCTGCCCCTGATGGCACTGGCCCGTGCACTGTCACTCCACTCAAGCCACAGCGGCCTCCTTGCTGTTGCCACACAACAGACATGCTCCCCTCTCGGAGCTTTCGCAATTGCTGTTCCCTCTGCCTGCGACATTCAGCCCTCCCCCCCACACCCCACCCCGTGATATCGGTCATCCCTTCGCTCACTCCATTCAGGTCTATGCTTAGACACCATACTACCAGAGGCCTTCCCTGAGGAGTCTGTGATGGAGCAACTTCCTCCCTCTGTCGGTCTTCACCCCTTCACCATGCTGGACTTTCTTCAAGGGCACGACCACCCCCAGAGTTCGTCTGTTTGTGGGCGCCTCCCTCACTAGAAGCAAGCACCACCGGGGCGTTCTTCACCCTGTATCCCCAGGGCAGAGCACATGTCGAGAATAATTGCTGGAAGAATACAGGAATGAATAAACAATGCTGTTCCTCCTAGACTGATTTCCCAGCAGCCTGGGCTCTGGGAACGTCCTTGAACTTGCCCTTCTGACCCACTTCTATGCGTCTGTTGCTCTGGCTCCTAAACCAAGCAAGTCGTATCTGGAAGTATTTATTCCTTTTGACAGTAATGGGTTGAAGGAGTGGGAGGTTACCATTTTGTTTTACTGGGAGGCCTAGAATGGTTCGGATTGAACTTGTTTCATTAATGGGAAAACAAAAGGCCCCGCATCTAACGCGCTTTCCCGGATCCGAAAAGCTCTCGGCCGCTTGGTCCCACGTCCAGGCTCAGGTGACCGGTCTGCGCGCTGCGAGAGCAAGATGCGACGGCCGCTCAGCGACGACTAGGCAGAGAGAGGCGAGGCTCAGGTTCAGGAGAACGCAGGCGAGTTCAAGAGTGGAACCGCAAACCCCGTAGGGGACGCCCTCCCGCAGTTCTCCCCTCCCCCATGACCCTGGCCCCACACCCCTCCGCCCCCGCCCAGCCAGCAGGCCGACCTCACCTTTGCCCCTTTCTCCCACACTCCCCAGCCCCCAGCCCCGCCTCGCCTTCCCCTGCCGGCTCCCTTTAGTACCCTCTTTCCCTTGGCCCCTGGGTGTTCCGTATCCGCAGCCCCGAGACCTCGCCTTCCCAAACCCCGACCCAGCCGCCGCCCACCCTCAATGCTCCTCTTAAAAGCTTGGTCGCCCCCGACGTCCAGGTCTGGATACGGAGGCCAAACCGGGGCCTGCCTTGAGGGACCAGCAACCCACCCCAGCCGGCGTCCCCTTCCCTTCCTTCCCCCTGGCCAAGCAGCCCCCGCCCCTCCCCAGGCTTCAGGAAGCGCTGGAGGAGGGGAGCGTGGTGGGTGGAGGGAAGGGCGCCAGGGTCCGAGAGCCGAGGTGGCCTGCAACCCGCTCCCCTGCCCTCTCTTCGCTCAGGCACAGCTGCGCTACCCCTGGGACAGGGAAGTGTCTGCGGATACCCTTGGGTGCGTCCTCCGCCCCAGGGACGCTCAGCTTCCTCTTCCCACCCTCCCAATCCTGCTCGCGCTGGCTGCCCGACGGGGGTCGGGCCAGAGCCCCAAACCCTGGCAACCCCGCCTCCGGCCCCGAGATGCAAAGCTGAAACTCCGGAGGGACTCTGGACTGCAAAGTCCCGTGGGGGAGGAGGAAGGGAGCGGCGCCCGCCGGGAGCCAGGGGAGGGGTCTCTCGGATGGGCGTCTCAACTCCCCGCCCCCTCGGGGAAGCTGTTGCATCAGCTTCGAGATCCCCAGTTAAAGGAAGTGGTCTCCACCAGGAGGGGAAGGTGTCGGGCAGTAGAGCTGCCGCCAGGAGGCAGCACTTAACCAAAAATATCCCGTTCTCGGGTGTCGGAGAGGCTGGAGTGCCCAAAGCATCTTTCATCTGAAGTCTTAGTGGCAGTGTGGACCCAACAACAAAGGGTGTTGCTGAGCTGATTCAAGGAAAGGGATCTGGAAACGCTTCACCATGTGTTAAGGCTAAAAGATGACTTGTAAATAATACGATTGTTTGTACACCTTTTGGACAGTCCAACTGTGGCATTTTTAAAGCCAGCATTGCCACTCTGCAGAAATTCACCAAGAGCTACCCACCTTCAAGACCAGTCTGGTGTGGGGCGCCTGGGTGGTTCAATCAGTTAAGCGTCAGACTTCGGCTCCGGTCATGGGCTCATAGTTTGTGATTTCGTGCCCTGCATCAGGCTCTGTGACTTCTTTTTGAAAGACCACTCTGGTGAAATGACACACAGCTGAGAGATTTCCCAGCTGCAAGAAAAAAGAGTAGCCCAAGGTCATAATTTACCCATCTTGAAGCTGGATGATTTAACACAAAATTTAGCCCGAATTGATTTAGCAGCCATGGGGAAAGAAAAGGAATGTGTTACAATAAATTGTGTGTTAAGGAAATAATATGCAAAGCAACATATTGTGTAGGGGTGGCCTTTAGTTGCCACATTTCTTGCATGGGTTGACAGCGATTGTTGTTGAGTGGTCCTAAAGAGGAAGATAATGAAGGAAGGTAAAATAAGATACTTCCCAAATAGTTTGCTCTTCAAACTTCAGTTTGGTCATAAGCGTGTAAAAAGGAGAACGAGTTACTAAATGAAATGGAATTGGTCACCCTGAGTCAGTTTCACTGATATTTTCTCCAACATCATCATTATTCATCTCGATGATTTAAAAAGCACCTAGCTTCCCAGAGGCACCTGGCTGGCTTAGTCAGTGACTCTTGATCTCGGGGTCCTGAGTTTGAGTCCCATGTTGGGCATAGAGATTACTTAATTCAAAAAAAAAAATTGGGGTGCCTGGGTGTCTCAGTCAGTTAAATGTCCGACTTTGGCTCAGGTCATAATCTCGTGGGGTTCATGGGTTAGAGCCCCACATAGGACTCCGTGCTGACAACTCAGAGCCTGCTTGGGATTCTTTCTCTCCTTCTCTCTCTACCCTTCCCTTGCTCAAGCTCACAAACTCTCTCAAAATAAATAATCTAAAAAAAATTTTTAGTTTAATAAAAATAAAAAATAAAAAGCATGTGGGGCACCTGGGTGGCTCAGTTGGTTAAGCATCCGACTTCTTCAGGTCATGATCTTGCAGTTCCTGGGTTCTAGCCTCACGTCAGGCTCTGTGCTGACAGCTCAGAGCCTAGAGCCTGCTTCGGATTCTGCGTCTCCTTCTCTCTCTGTCCCTCCCCCACTTGCACTGTGTGTGCGTCTCTCTCTCTCTCTCAAAAGTAAATAAACATTAAAAAAAAATTTTTAATAAATAAAATTAAAAGCACCTAATTTCTTAGAATAGTGCATTTGTACAAAAGCTACTGTGTACGGAACACACAGAAGGATATTTGAATAAACATACTGGACAAAAACATGAGTGGGTGGCAAAATATTAAAACCAAAATACAGGCTGTATTCCTTGAGAAGCAAGGAGTTTAAGAGAGGAAAGACATGAAGCTCAGATTCCTGATGCTTCCCATTGCTCTTAATTCCAGCCTTTGCCAGATGAAGTCCAGAGGTTGAAGAACATCTAGTTTGGAATGACAAAGCCACCTTCCTGTGGTTCATGAGTCTAATGAAGTCATTAAGGAGAGCTGTCCAATTGCCAGACCCCTTCCCCTGCCACAGTGTTCTATGAGGTCCCTGAGAAGGCTGCTGATGTTAGCTGTCAGCACTAGTGTTCTTTCTCTCTCTCTCTCTCAAAATCCTAAACCATATTTCCTGCAATTTACAACTCATGGATTGTCCACAGCATACTAACCACGTCAAAAGCTGAACTCGTCTTCCTTCCAAAGACATTTCCCCTCCCACATTTCTCAGTTTTCCCAATTAAACTTCCCATCCTGTCCCCCAAAGTTCTCCAGCTCTGGCTCCTCGATTCCCATAGATATTCAAGTATTGCACGTGTTCATTTCTGCACACAGAATTTATATTGTTCACATTATTTGTTCACCTTCATGTGTGTGCCCTTTTTTATAATTTTGCAAATTCAGAGCACCTGGCTGGCTCAGTCAGTAGAGTGTGTGACTCTTAATGTCAGGGTTGTGAATTTGAGCCCCACGTTGGGGTAGAGATTTTAAAATAAAATCTTTAAGGGCGTCTGGATGGCTCAGTCGGCTAAGCATCTGACTTCAGCTCAGGTCATGATCTCGAGGGTTTTTTTTTCTGGAGGGGGGGTTGTTGTTGTTTTGTTGGGGGTTTCTTTGTTTTTGTTTTATTTCTAGGTTCTTGACTTTAAGCCCCGCAATCAGCTGCTCACTGAGGTCAGTGCAGAGCCTGCTTTGGATCCTCTGTTCCCCTGTTTTCTCTGCCCACGCCCCACTCAATACGTGTTCTACCTCTTTCTCAAAAATAAATAAACATTTGTAAATAAATAAATAAAATCTTTAAAATAATAATAATAATTTTGCAAACCGATGGTGTCCCCCAAGTGTGTGAGCTACTGAAAGAGAGGAATATTGCTGGTTCAACTATTTTGTATAGTGATGGTGGTAGCCAGCTTGTCATCTTTCCTGTCAATCTTGACTGTTGACACGAAGGTTGTTTTTCCAGCCCCTGGCTTCTACTATTTGATTTGCCAACTGGGAACTATGTAATGGGATTCCAGTGCTGTCTACCTCAGCTGTCTATCTCAGAAACAGCCAAAGGTATACGGAGCCAGGCTTGGGAAAGTGGCATTCAGTCACTATTGCAACTGTCAAACTATAAATCCACAGCCACGTTTTGATTCCATTTCCTGATCTCTGAAAACTACAAGCAATCTGTTCGATTGCTTCCTGGACTGTCTTATCTACTTTACAGATGTATTATGAAAATCATGTGAAATCACTTATATACAAGTGTTTTGATAGGTGAAAATGAAGTGTATGAATGCAAGATGGTAATAGTTCCTTACTGTCTTATTGCCCTTGCCTAGTATTTTGGGATCCATTTGTTGGCTTATAGTCAAGGTTCTTTTGTTCCCATCCTTTTTTTGGTTCAGCCCTAGCTATACCACTCTTATTGTTATTGAAACAGCTGCTTTTACTTCTTAAACCAGGATCCACCCTTCCCCTCTTTCAAAGCACAGCTCAGAGCCACCTCCTGTGGAAAAACTTCCCAGTCTTGCAGAAGGAAATGATAAACTTCCAGATAGGCCATTGCACCACTCCCTCAGTTTCCCCCAGTCAGCACACATTAAGTGTCTAGCCTAGCACACGGTAATGGGCACTTTTGTAGGAGCTTCACCATTTATAAAGCATCTGTACTTACTTCAGTGTTTTAAGATGTGATATATTAAGGTTTTTTTTTTTAATTTTTTTAATGTTTATTTATTTTTGAGAGAGAGACAGAGAGAGAGAGAGACAGAGCAAGAGCAGGGGAGGGGCAGAGAGAGAGAGAGGGAGACACAGAATCCAAAGCAGGCTCCAGGCTCTGAGCTGTCAGCACAGAGCCGACATGGGGCTCGAACTCATGAACCATGAGATCATGACTTGAGTCAAGTTGGACACTTAAGTTGTTTTTTTTTTAAGGTTATTTAATTTTGGGAGGGGGGAGGGGGAGGGAGAGAGGGAATCCCAAGCAGGCTCTACACCATCAGCATGGAGTCCAACTCAGGGCTCATACTCAGGAACCATGAGATCATGAGCTGAGCCAAAACCAAGAGTCACACGCTCAACCAACTGAACCACCCAGGTGCCCCTAAGCTTTTTATGAAAAAATTAAGATAAATGAATTCCCCAAGACAAATAAATTATTCAAAAGAGGGAAGGAGCCACAGATCTGTGTTTTCTATGTACCAATACAGTAGTCCCACCTGATCCACAGGGGATACGTTCCAAGAACCCCAGTGGATACTTATAACCATGGTAGTACCAAACCCTGTATATATTATGGGGTTTTTTTTTTTCCCATATAGACATACGTATGATAAAGTTTAATTTAAAATCAGGCACAGTAAGAGATTAATAACAATAAAAATCATAACAATATATTGTAATAAAAGTTATGTGAATGTGATCTCTCTCAAAATGTCTTATTGTACCATATTCATCTTTCTTTTGTAGGTGATAAGATAAAGTGAGGTGAAATATGGGCACTGTAACTTAGCGTTAGGCTACTATTGACCTCACAATTTGTCAGGAGCATCTGCTTCTATAGGGCAACTGAAAGTGGATAACTGAAACTGCAGAAAGTGAAACCATGGTTAAGGGGGTACTTCTGTACCTGCCTTGTTGCTGCAAGGATTATATTAGACAATATGTGGTGGTAGCCCTTGTAAAACTGAAATCGGATCTTAGCTCCAAGACCTATTCCCCAAGAAAGCCTTCAGCTTTCTCCAGATCAACTTCCCATTATAGCTACAAATGGGTACTTGCCAACACTCATCTTGGAGGACTTCTGACTTCTGCTGCCTCCATTTTGACCTCAAACTTTTTTTTTTTTAATTTTTTAATGTTTATTCGTTTTTGAGAGGGAGAGAGACAGAGCAGGAGCAGGAAAGGAGCAGAGAAGGAAACACAGAATTCAAAGCAGGCTCCAGGCTCTGAGCTGTCAGCACAGAGCCCAATGTAGACCTCAAATCCACCAGCTGGGAGATCATGACCTAAACTGAAGTCGGATGCTTAACCGACTGAGCCACCCAGGCGCCCCTTTGGTTGGGTTCTTTCCAGCCAGTCTCTTGGCTCAGGTGGAAGACCCTGAGGGCATAGCAACCTCTGAGGAGAATGAAACAACCCAAGCAATAAGCACTGTCCCGAGACACAAAACACCACCCATGAATGACTCTAAGCAAAACACTGATAGATTTGACCTTCACTGCCCCCCTGCAGGTACTCGCCCACCTTTGCCCCTCATTTTCCTTGTATAAACCTGGAAGTATTTTCAGCGCTTTCAGACACTTGACCTCTGTCTTCCTGGTGTTGGTCTCACTGAACTAAATTCCTTTCTGGTTTCACCACTGTCTGTCTGCCTTTGGATTTTTGTCAGTGGCAAGTGGCCAGAACCTGATCTGTTTGGGATCCCCAGAACCAGGTGCTCTTGCATCCCTGTGCAGCTGCTAGAATCTCAACGGTACTGTTACAGTAATGTGGGTGATCATCATTGTCTTCTCTCGCTATACTGGGGACGCTATCAGAATAGTGATGACATCTGTTTTGCAGAATCCCCAGCACTTAGTACAATGCTTGCCACATAAGCTCTTCAATTGTGTTGAATAAATAAGGACGGAGACCCAAATTTTCCGATTCATTCTAGATTTGACACCTAGGCTGAGGAAAAACATGTTACAGTGATGCAGAAGACACAATAAGGGAACTCCTCTAAGATAATGGCATAAATTTCAAAGGACTAGACACCGCTGCGCAGAGATCGCTGGAGCAGCTCAGAACGATTCAGTCTAGGACACGACTTCCACTGAGGATGTAACCAGTACTGACGATTCATACGCAGACCAACCACTGTCGCCTAAATACTAGGGCCGCAGTTTTGTCCCTCTCTTCCGTACAATGGCCCAAGATGGCGGGGCCCGTGATTGAGAACCAGATTCAAGATGGCGGCTTCCGACTTCCCATGCGGCGTAGCGCGTGACACCGGGGCCACGCCCACTTCCGGCTCCGCTACTTCAGCATGGCTGCTTTAGGTACCCTGCTTTTGAGTAAGTGGGTGTGGAGTCGGTGGGCTCAGGGGCCCGCGGGCGCAGGGCTAGGACCCCTGAGTTGAGTGCACGGCCTCTCTCCCAACTCTGCCCTGTTTTCCCAGCAGGTGTCCGGAAGCTGCACAGTAGCTTGGCGGCTCGGGCGGGCAGTCAGTGGCGACTCCAGTGAGTTACTGGTTTAAGGGGGTCCTGGGGTGCCAGAAGGTGGGCTGAATCCTCACCGGAATGTTTTTCTCCACCCAGGCAGGGCCTGGCTGCTAACCCCTCTGGCTACGGGCCCCTTACGGAGCTCCCAGACTGGTCTTACGCGGGTGAGCGCTGATCTGACAGTTAACTGCCCCTAAGAGAGTTTCGCCGAGATGGAACGTCCCTGGACTGAGGGTGGGAGGGAGAAGGGGGTTAAGGTGGGGATGTGTGTGAGTGAACATAGTATTGAACTTTATATTTGGAGTTGGGGAGAAGCAGCCTGGTTACTTTGTATTTTAAATTATGCCTATAGAAAGTGCAGCTAGACAGGATCTTGTGGGGTGAGAAGATAATTCTAACTTGGGGCGCCCCGGGGGAGGGAGTGACAAGATCTTTACGTTTCTCAGGGGCGACGATTTTTAAAAAGGTAGAAAGACCCACCATTCTACCTGGTGAGTACATTGTTGAGAATTTGGTACCAGATGCAGGGAGAACTCTTTGAAAGGCTGCCTAAATGGACATCTCAGAAGAGAGGGGTAGAAGGCTGAGGACTGAGGATGGCGGGCTCCCTTCAGAAAAATTTCTTCCCTTGAAAAAAAAGGAAGGAAGGAAGGAAGGAAGGAAGGAAAAGGAAAGGAAGAAGGAAAAAATAGATATTAGACCTAGAAGGGAGGGATGATAGAAAAGTTGAAGCCATTCCCCATTCCCTATATGGGACTCCAGTTACAGGTGGGAAAACTGAGGCCTCAGAGTTCCTGTGATCAAACAGCTAGGTAATAGCAAAGCTAGGACTAGAACTGAGCGGGAGCCAGGCACCGTTCAACAGCACAGAGACCTGAATACTAATACCCTATTGGATTCTATAGAAGTGTGATCCTGAAGAGGATGGTGCAGGTTTTTCTGTTCGTTATTTACTGTAGGAAGCCTAGCACCTCCCAGAAGTAGTATGGAATATTGGAAAGACTCTGGAATTGAGTCTTAATTCAGGTTTCTTTACTTGCTAACTTGTAGTCTTGGACATGTTACTTAATTGTATCTCTCAGTTTCCACAAAACTTTTGGGCAGACTTTTCACTGTTTGCTTCTTACTCTGTAGAAAGTAAGTGTCCTTTTTCTTCAGCTCCATTATTAACTACTTCAGGTCAGATATTGCATCTTTTCACCAAGTCAGCAGATATTTATAGAATTTTGATTATGTGGTTGTGTGCCTACCCTGCACTACAGTGAAATCTAGGGATGCAATCCATGAAAGTCTGGCTGGGAAAACGGCATGACATCTTTAAAAATTAATAATAGTTCAGTGCTCTACCCCTTTCCAAGAGGATCTGAAGTGCCACATAAGGCCAAAACAAAACACAACAACAACAAACAAACAAAAAAGGCAATAGTACAATAAATGTCCCAAGGCAAATAGATGAATAATAAATAACCAATATGCACTTCTTTCATAAAGAGATTTGACAGAGTTGAAAAGGTTAGAGAATGGTTTCTGGGACAGATAGGGCTTGGAGGGGTGGGGGGCCTAAGGATGAGAACTGGGCTGAAAGGAAAGGAAAAGAAGGTATTTCATTACGGAGTGAGATGGGATTCAGCAAAGATTCATGGAGAGTGGAACGGTGATCAGATTGCTTGAGTGGGGGGTTTCTAAAGCTAAAATGAGATTCAGCACTTCAAAGGACCTTGAATTCCAGGACAATGAGGGGTAAGTGAAATCGAGTAGGAGTGTGCCTCAGAGCTTATTCTTGGCATATCTTACCTTTGACACTGAGGGATGGGTTTTGGAGAACTAAGCCATCACAGGTGTGAAAGTGGAAGAAAGGAACTAGAGACTGGTTCTTCCCTTGTCCCTGTCACAGTGCCTTCACAAGGTGCTGTCAGCCATCTCTAATACTTGTCTTTTTTTCTGCAGATGGCCGCCCTGCGCCTCCAATGAAAGGCCAGCTTCGAAGAAAAGCCCAAAGGGAGAAGTTTGCAGTGAGTGGCTAGAGCCCAAGCCAGGGCAACCTGTGTGTACTTGGAGGGAAAAAACTTTACATTTTAATTTGTCTTGAGCTGTACTGACACATAAGCTAACTCGTACCCCCTATACCGAGGTTTTAACAGCTCAAGGTTTTTACAGTGCTTTGAGGAGGGGGGAATGGAGTGAGCACTCCGAGGGTGGGAACCAGTGGTAGACATTCTGCTACACATTCTCCTTCCTCCTACTTCCCAACCCAGGACCTGGTCCCCCTCCCCACTCAACAGTGTCATTTTCCAGCTGAAACTTTTGCCTTTGATCTGTGAGTGAAAGGATATATGTGCAGAGCCCAAGCCCCAGATGTTATCCACCCTGTTTTCCTGTCTGTTTCAGAGACGAGTTGTACTGCTGTCACAGGAAATGGATGCTGGCTTACAGGCATGGCAGCTCAGGCAGCAGAAGTTGCAGGAAGAAGAAGGGAAACAGAAAAACGCTCTTAAACCCAAAGGGGCTCTACTGCAGAACCCACTACCAAGTCAATAAAAAGCAATACCTGTCTCCCTTTCCCAGCCTCTCTCTGGCTTTCTTCTCTATCACCTATATGCCTCATCCTGGTCAGAAGAGAGCCTTCACGTTCCCCATCTGTCTTCCCGGCACAAGAGCTTGGACACCAGAAAGAACAGCCTGTAAGATCACTGTCTGGAAGAGTTGGCTTAGTGCCCTCATCACTGGCTCCGTTCCAGTTCAGTGGAACCTCACTCTGGGATGCTTCCCTCCTTCACGAGCCATAGGACTGGCCCAACTATGAACAGTAGCTGCTCTGCGAACTGCTACGAGAAAGGGGCAGCAGTTTTCCTGGTGTTAGCTAGGCACTCAAGCCTTTAACAGCCCATACACAGCTCAGGCTGTGTGCAGTTACTCATTTAATAAATGCTTTGATAAAAAAGGCTTTCCGGCTGAGGTCCATTTCTTGGCAAGCAACTGGTGTCAGTTTTCCTAAGCTTCAGATACATGGCCCAAGAGGATACCCCCACTGGGAACACTGACATGGGAAGAACCAGACTTGGGTGTCGCATGTTCTGCTAAAGAGTTGGATTCTGAGGTTTCTTTGGTTCTGGCAAAATTCCAGAGGTTGGTTAGAGAGAGGACTGTACCTCCCAAACGTACTTTGTGTAGGGGAGCCCTGGAGGTAGGTGCTCAGCCCCCAAACAGTCACCATGGCATAGGTATCTAATACCCATCATATATCTCCCACAAACCTGTTAGCTGTCCGGGACCCAGGGAAAACTTTCATTTAATTGATCACGGATCCTGGGGGAAAAGGACCTTTGCTCCAGTTACAATACAGAGCACTGGGCTTTTCTTCCGTTATCCTGCCACAAACTTGTAATAGTTCCTGGATCTCTAGAATTTCTGGAGCTTCCTACCTGACCTAATTTCTGTCCAGCCTCCTTCATTCCTTGCTTTCTTTCCCTCCCTTCTTCCCCCCACAACCTCCTTCCTCTCTCGCTGACCAATGCAATTCTGGGATCTTAGATTTCGCTGATGGTCGAGTTTTCTGTCTCCCACACTTTCCTGCTTCTGTTGTGCTGCTTTTCCGGATCTAACTCAACCTCTTATCTGTCTCTCTCCCCCACTATCCACTTCAGCGTGCCCTTCCCTTCTGTATCCCTCCACATTTTGTTATCAGTTTAGTCAGTCCCTGAACTGCCTTTTTCCAGTGTAGAGGGGGAGCTAACCCCCCAAAGTCCTAATTCCCAATCTCTCTGGTCTAACAGTTTCCCTAAATTTGATTTGCCTTTCCCCACATTCCATGGCCTTGTACCTCTTTCCTCCCCAGCCTGCTCTAATTTAAGGAGCAGCCAGATTGCAAATGATGATAATTAAGGGAGTGCATTTGTCTTTCCATAAGAACCCCCAGACCCAATGTGGTTGTGCAATTTGTTGGTGGGTGGGTGGATTGTATAACCGTTGCATGTTTGCAGCAGGAGAGGGATGGAGGTGGTTGTCAAGATCCAGGGGCAAAAGTTTCAATTTGGTTGAGCCACAGGTCTCAGCGGACAAACCCCCAACCCAGGTGTCGTGGACATGGAAGACCTTCACCACCGTCATCCTGGACTCTGAACTCGTTTGCGCCAACCACTGGGCTTCCCAGTACTTCCCACTCTGAGGTGAGACAAATGCTGAATACCAGACGACTCAAGCCACCCAAAATATGCTTAGGGGGAGAAAGTCTCCCACATCCCGTCCGCTGGGTCCCCCCCCCCCCCCCCGACCCCTGTCCTTAGCTGTGGCCTCAACCCCTGCAGATGGCAGCCTCCACCACAGAAAGGCAACTTAGGGTGTTTTTTTTTTTTTTTTACCCGGCTCTTGGCTGTAATTGGATTCAGGCTGAAACAACCACGTCCGCACCGGGAAAGGAGGGCATTGGGGCGGGGGCGGAGAGGCTGTGGGAGAAGGGAGGGACCAGAGGAGAGAGTGAGAGAGGGCTCGCGGATCCAGTTCGCAGACTAAGCAGAAGAAAGATCAAAAAACAGAAAAGAGGGGACGAGCAAACAGGCGCTTTCAAGAGCAATCCCCTCATCTCCAAGCGGACAACGGTCTAGGAATCCAAACTCAGCGCCCACCGAAGACAAAGGCGCCCCAAGGGAGTGGCGGCACGACCCCAGGGCTTGGGCCCCACTGCGGAGCCCTCACGGCTGGTGGCCGGGACAGTCGCGGACCATGTCTCCTGCCCCACGGCCCGCCGGCGGTCTGCTACTCCCCCTGCTCACGCTCGCCACCGCGCTCGCCTCCCTCAGCTCGGCCCAAAGCAGCTTCAGCCCCGAAGTAAGTGAGCTCCTCCAGTCCTGCCGGGAGTCGCGCCCGCCGGGGAGGCGAGCCGGGGGTCTCCCAGGTCTCCCCCGCTTGGAGAGCAGGGCGCCGGAGGTCTCTGGCCCTCCGGCCCGCAGGAACCCCCTCCCTTCCTTTCCCTGCTCATCTCCAAACTTCCAAGTCGATCCAACTTCTGCTTCCCCCCAACCAACCCCCGACCCGCCGCCAACTTTCTTCCCCAGTCCTTTCCTGGGAAGAGCTTTACAGCGGGGCCCACCCCAACCCTCCCGGTTCTGCCGGGCTGTGAGTTCAGCTCCGGAACCAGGAGGGAGCCTGGTAAATACTTGAACTCGGCTCAGACCCAGCGCTGCCCTGGTTCCTTGTCATGTGCGCGAGATCGTTGTTTCTTCAACTTTCCAACCTTCCAGCGCTCTCCCGCCCGCGCCCGCCGGCGCTGGGGCTGCCAGGGAGGCTCGGGTGGACGGCGCCGCGGCTCCGGGCCCCCCACGCTGAGCGCCTCCCAGGCGGTCCCGGCCCTCCGTGGATGCAGGCGCCGCCAGGTGGGGTCGGGGCTGGACGGCCTGGCGGCCCCGGCCCCCGACCCACCCCGCCTCCCCGAGCGGACCCCTCTGTGTCCCCGGCCCGGAGCCCTGGCGTCGAGGGTCGCGGAGCTGGCGCCCTGGCCGCGTTTCCGTACACACAAAGCTCTCCTTGTGAGCCAGGGGCTCGGCCGGCCGAGCAGCCGCCTCCTGCCTCTACCCCCACTCACACCACCCGCCTCCAGCGACGCCTTTAGGCTCTTTTTGTTGCTTTTGTTAATTGCTTTTCTGTGTTAATTGCAGGGAGACTGAGGGCAACGCACCCGGGAGTAGGGTGAGAGGGCCAGGCCCAGGGCACCCCGCAGGGTCTCTACCGCCTCCGGCGAACCCCCCCCCCCCACTCTTTCCCAGACGCTGGCCCACCGGCCCGGGAGGAAGCCGCGTGGGAGTTGTCTGGGGAGGTTTTTCCTCTTTCTTTCTCTCTCTCTCTCTCTCTTATTTTGGGGTGAAGGTGGGAGACGAATTTGATCAGCTTCTTATTTTGGGCCATCCCAACCCACTCAGCCCGGCAGGGCTTGGGTGCGGTCGGGAGGGGCCGGGAAGGGCCCCAGAAGGGGGAGGGGATCTGGACTTGGCTTCCTCCCTCCTGGTCCTGGCCCTGGACCCACCCCCGGAGGAAACATCTCCAGAAAGAACACACTCTCTCTGTCCCGAAGGGATCCGAGGCTAAAAAGAAAAGCGTGGCCCTGGTGAGGGGGTGGCCAAGGAGAGTGCAAATCTGCTGTGGGGCCCAGCCTGACACGGTCCTGCTGGAGGAGGCATCCTCTGTCCAGGCCTGGAGTCTTCATCGGAGGTCTGCAAGGAGAGCCCCTAACAAAAGGAGTCTGGACATCTAGGGGCTGTCCCCTGCCAACTTTGCCTGCCCTGCCTTCCCTCCCCTGCCCCACTAGGCCCCCCTAGGGGAGGGGCGGCAGCCCTGGCTCTGTTTTAAGTGGGTCATGGGCAGTCCCAGTGCCAGAACCACCATTTGCTTCTGGGCCACGGAGGGAGGAACAGGCCCAGAGGCTCTGATCCAGGGCCTGCTGGAGAGCCAGAGTTCCCCTCATCCACCCACCCACCTACCCACCTTCTGCAGGACTCCTAGGCCAGAGGTGGGAGGGGTTCTGTTGAGTTTTCCCCTAGGGGAATACTCAGACCACTCAGTTTTCAAGACAAAGCCAGCCAACTGAGTTTTTTGACCTAACATAGTTGCTCCCTCTCCAGGCCAATCTAGAGGGCGAGCTCGGGTGGCCAGGCCTCAGCCAGCCTGGTCCCTCCCACCAGGCCTCCAGAGTCCTGCACCAGCTCCAGGACAGCCCTCTCCTCCTCGTGGCCTGTCTGGCACTTGGCCCTTCCCCCACCCAGCCGCAGACACAAGAGTCCTCTCTTCTGTGGTTCCAACCTCACCTCCTAGTCTTCTCTGTGGTTCTTGCTTTGCTCAGAGCCTAGGCCTGGGAGGAGAGGGATGGGGGCACTTCCTTTCCAGGCTTTGTGGCTCTCTTTGACTCCAGGGAAGTCCCTTTCTTGCCTAAGTCTCCATTTTTCTCTCTTGCGCATGGTGGGGGGGCGGGGGGCACTTTGTGGGTGTGAATATTTAGACCTGCCTACTTTCTTGAAAGACTCACGGGGGAGAGGGATTGATCCCACCGCTCCTAGATGTGGATTCTCTCCACCTCTCTGCCACCCTCTATTCTGTCATTCTGCCCTAGCAGAATTCCCCTCAGCTTTGTTCCCTGAGGGTTGAGGGGCCTGACTTCAGTCCTCCTGACTGCCAGCTCCAGGAGTAGGCCACTCCCATGCTTCTCCAAAGCTGAAGTAGTGGCTCCCCCACCCGGGGTCATAAGCCTGGAGTGTGTGTACCCTACAGGTGAGGCCAAGGGCAAAGGGAGTTTCCTGCATACTTGGGCACAGGCCATTGCAACCTCCCACGGGCACTAGCTGTGGCATCAGCCAGCGCAGGTCAGGGCAAGCAAGCCTACAGCTTGTGGGGAGAGTAGCCGGGTTCTGGAGCACCCTGCTCTGCTCCCCTGTGGTAGAGCAGAGGTTAAACTTTGCTCCCTCCTCTACCCCTGAGGAGGGGCTCTCAGAGCCGGGTGGTGCTAAGGTTATTCAGGCCAGGCCTGTTGGCTGGGGAAAGGCTGGGTTGTTTACATCTTGGGCCCTAACTCCCATCAGCCTTGGGGGATCACTTCCCAGAACCCTGTTGCAATTCTTGCCCCTGCGGGCACATGTCTCCAGTCAGCTGCTCCTGAATCACCCCCAGCCCCAATGCAGGAGCACTGCTCCACTTCCCGGGCCGGGCCCAGAGGTGAAGGGCCACATGAAGATCTATCCTGACAACCTGGGATAAGGGATGTGGTGCCCAACAGCAGCCTCCACCCCTCTGCACTCCCAGATTCCATCCCAGGCAACGTGCAGGCCCCCTCTGGACTCCTTAAGAAGGCAAAGCTGGAACAGGGACCAGAGTAGTCTCTCCCCTAGAGAATCCCAGCATTTTCATATTCCATATACACCTTGGCTCATTTTACTTTTCAGGCTTTAGGAAAATACTCCATTGTTCTTACAATAAAGGCTGACTTTTTCCCCCCGTCAGCAGGGCTTTGTAGTTTGCATATCTTTCAGTCAAACACCAAAAACCTAACTTTATTTTAAGGCAGCATGCCAGCTTTTATATTATGAACAATTCACAACATACCTTAAGTAAAATACAGTCACCGAGTCTCTACCACCTCCTCCATCTCCCACTGCCCGTACTGAGAACCTTAAATAAGGGCCTTTAGGTCCCATGCCCTAGGTCAGATGCTCGGATGGGAACAGTGGCAGGATCCTGGCTCAGTGGCTGGATCACACCCCCGACACCTCCAAACGTCCCGGCTTCCCCCTCTCAGCAGCGAGCCTCAGCCCTAGCTCCTTTTCTGCTCACCTTTCCAAAAAGATCTCAGCTGTGAGGGTCCTGGAAGCATGGCATCCCTGTCCCAAGAGGGTCTCATGCCAGGACCCAAATAGAGCCCCCTCAGCCTCCCCACCTCCACCCATGAGGGGCACAACCCATTCTCAGGTAGGACATGCTATATTTACAAGAACACTGACACGGAGGAGGAAAGTGCTGGAGGAATCTCCGCTCTGAGAAGACGAGCCATCTGGGTTCCCATTCTCAAGAGAGTTCACAGCCAAAGTCCAGAGCTGTGGCCCCGTACCCTGTTTGAGCCCACAGCCCCAAGAAGGCAAGTCCTACTGGGGCCTGGGCCAGAGTTCAGGTCCAGCCTGGGAATTCCTCCAGCCCCACTGCCAGAGCCAGGCTGGGAGCTCGTTGCCCTTTCCTCCTAAGCCAAGGGTGCATGCCAGACACCGTGAGGGGGTAGAGTCTCCCCTTGGGCCAAGTGGGGATGCTCTAAGCCACGTTTCTTTCCCTACAGGCCTGGCTGCAGCAGTATGGCTACCTGCCCCCGGGGGATCTGCGAACGCACACACAGCGCTCACCCCAGTCCCTCTCAGCTGCTATCGCTGCCATGCAGAGGTTCTACGGTCTGCGAGTGACGGGCAAGGCTGATGCAGACACCATGAAGTAAGTGCTAGGCCCCGGCAGGAATTCTGCCCAGCACCCACAGAGCACAGAGAGGTTGCTACCTGACTCCTGCCCCCTACCTCAACCCCGCACGCTGACTCTTGAGTTACATATGCCTACATGTGCTCCTTCTCTCCCCTGGTCTCTGGCCCGTGCATCCCTTCTCCCCCATACCCTACAGTCTCCCCCCACATCCCCACCTGACCCTGCCTCCGCCCACCCTACACTCCCACTTTTTTTCTTTTTTAGACTCTCTCTTATCCACCCTGACTTCATAACCTTGGCCCTTTCCCACACTGACCCTGAGGCCAGGCACTCCCCCACTCTTAAGACCTTTCTCTTTCATACACTATCCTGACTGCAATCTCACACCCCAGGGCCATGAGGCGCCCCCGCTGTGGTGTCCCCGATAAGTTTGGAGCTGAGATCAAGGCCAATGTTCGAAGGAAACGCTATGCCATCCAGGGCCTCAAATGGCAGCATAATGAGATCACTTTTTGGTGAGTCCAACAGGCAAGTTGCCTTTCTCCCATCAGGGTTGCCCTTCCTGTCAACTGTACTTACAGACTGAGGACTCCTGTCCTACTCACCTCTGTTCCTATGAAGCGTCCTCGGGAGTGGGGAGGAAAGGGGCTTTAATCCTGGAGAAAGGTGCAGCCTGGGGGGCGGGGGGTACATCCCAGGGCCAGAAAACCAAAGCCTGTGGGTCCCTTGAGCCCTCAGTTCTTGGGGCTGAGGCATTGTGAGGCAGCAGGAAGAGCCAGGTCAGCAGAGGTGGCTGGGCGGTTCACGCAAACCTGGGAAAGTGCAAGGAGGGAGAATTTTATCCGTTGTTATCCTAACACACTCCCATCCTCTCCCCGTGCGGCTGGACCTCAGCATCCAGAATTACACCCCCAAGGTGGGAGAGCATGCCACATTCGAGGCCATTCGCAAGGCATTCCGCGTGTGGGAGAGTGCCACACCACTTCGTTTTCGAGAGGTACCCTATGCCTATATCCGAGAGGGCCATGAGAAGCAGGCCGACATCATGATCTTCTTCGCTGAGGGCTTCCATGGTGACAGCACACCTTTCGATGGCGAGGGTGGCTTCCTGGCACATGCCTATTTCCCAGGCCCCAACATTGGAGGGGACACCCACTTTGACTCTGCCGAGCCCTGGACTGTCAGGAATGAGGATCTGAATGGTGAGCGAGGTAGCCCTGGGACTCATTTATTCTGGGGAGAGTCAGTGATCGTTTTCATGGGGGGTCTCCCGCCTCCTCCCAAAACCTCAAACCCCACAGTCTCTGGGCTACAAACATCTCCTAGTCTGACTTCCAGTGAAAGCAGGGATCTTATTTTGAGCTATTTACATCTGGTCTTTTCTCTCACCCAATCATTGACTTCCCAGTCAAAGACTTCCCACTTTTCTAGGCAAATGGCACCTCCAACTCCTGGGAGAAACTGGGGCCCAGATAGGACCTCAGCTCCCCTTAATACACATCTTCCTGGTATTGGTATCTGGCCCCAGAGCACTCTCTCACCTCCAACCAGAACAGATCGCTGACTGGCTTGGTGGCTTTTTGGGTGGGAAACATAACAGGCCCAGCCTCGGGTATGAAAATGAAGCCTCTGGTGGGAAAGCAGAGAGTCTGAGGGAAGGGGCCCAGGCTGCCCTCATAATCATCCCCATCCCTCCAGGGAATGACATCTTTCTGGTGGCTGTGCACGAACTGGGCCACGCCCTGGGCCTTGAACATTCCAACGATCCCTCGGCCATCATGGCACCCTTTTACCAGTGGATGGACACAGAGAACTTCGTGCTGCCCGATGACGACCGCCGGGGCATCCAGCAACTGTATGGTGAGTAATGTATGCCTACATGTGCTCCTTCTCCCTCCTGGTCTCTCTGGCCCGTGCACCCTTTCTCCTTCCCATGTCCTACAGTCTCCTCCCGTCCCCGCCAGGCCCTGCCTCCACCCACCCTACACTCCCACTTGTTTTTACGTTATTTTTTCTATATATTTTTTAAATTGTTTTCAGTGTCTATTTAGTTTTGAGAAAGAGAGACAGAGCATGAGCGGGGGAGGGACAGAGAGAGAGGGAGACACAGAATGTGAAGCAGGCTCCAGGCTCCAAGCTGTCAGCACAAAGCCCGACACGGGGCTCAGACTCACAAACCACGAGATCATGACCTGAGCGAAGTCAGCTGCTTAACCGACTGAGCCACCCAGGCACCCCTGTTTCTTCTATATATTTTATTCCTCTCTCACCTTTGATCCCACCTTTTCTGTCCTGCCCCAGCTGATTGCTTCAGCCTCCTCTAAAGGTCCACCCACATCTTTGCAAGGGTATCGTCTGCCCATATATCTGTTCTTTCCTCTCCCCTGTCACAAAGTCTAAAGTGCCTTTCATGTTCTCTACACCAGGAAGTGAGTCAGGGTTTCCCACCAAGATGCCCCCTCAACCCAGGACTACCTCCAGGCCCTCTGTCCCTGACAAGCCCAAAAACCCCACCTATGGGCCCAACATCTGTGACGGGAACTTTGACACCGTGGCCGTGCTCCGAGGGGAGATGTTTGTCTTCAAGGTGAGAGGAAGAAATGGGCTGGTTTGGGAGGCAAGGGGGCTCTATGCCCAGCAGGCTGGGTGGAAACAGCAGCAGGAAGACTAAGAACTAGAGCTGAGGCAGTGGGAAGCTTTGGGGACTGAGCCAGAGGACTAGCTACAAGACATAACGCCCTGTCCCCACCTTGATGCCTTCCAGGAGCGCTGGTTCTGGAGGGTGAGGAATAACCAGGTGATGGATGGATACCCCATGCCCATCGGCCAGTTCTGGCGGGGCCTGCCCGCATCCATTAACACTGCCTACGAGAGGAAGGATGGCAAGTTTGTCTTCTTCAAAGGTAACCAGGCATTCTACCTTAGTGCTCTGGGTGTGGGGAGAGTCTCCCTGAAAGAGTGGATTCCACTCGACTTCTCCAGAGCCGCAAGAGCCCAAGTGGAACCCTGATCGTGCCCTTCTCTCTCCTCCCCAGGAGACAAGCACTGGGTGTTTGACGAAGCTTCCCTAGAACCTGGCTACCCCAAGCACATCAAGGAGCTGGGCCGAGGACTGCCTACTGACAAAATTGATGCTGCTCTCTTCTGGATGCCCAATGGAAAGACCTACTTCTTCCGGGGAAACAAGTGAGACCCCATCCTCTTGACCCGAGGCCTCTCTCCTCAGATACCACCACCAGATTCTCTCAGTCCTACAGGAGGACCCACTTTACCCCCGGGATGTTTCCCTGGAGAAGTTGCTGGCTGAGCCTCTGCTATTGCCTAGCAACAGACAGCCTCCATTAGGTGCTGAGTGAGTGGGAAGTGACCGGGTCACCATTTCAGACCTGGTCATTTGGCGCCTCCTGCCCCCAGCGCCGTGCCTCCACCCCAGCTGCCAGGCACTATCATTAAAGGCTGCTGGTGGCTCCTTGCAGCCTGGGACCTCCCATCCACCCCCACCTTCCGCCACTTTCGGCCACAGGCCCTCATTACTCAAAACCCCTGTCCTGCACCCTGTCCATAGCCACCCTTTGCTCGCTGGTGAATTCAGTCCTGGGCCCTGCTACCCTCCAAGGACATGCCCAGAGCCCGACCGCTTCCCCTCCTCTCCTCTCCTCCAGGTACTACCGTTTCAACGAAGAGCTCAGGGCAGTGGACAGCGAGTACCCCAAAAACATCAAGGTCTGGGAAGGAATCCCTGAGTCTCCCAGAGGGTCATTCATGGGCAGCGATGAAGGTGAGTGGCAAGGGGGAAGGGTGTCTGGGGGGGGGGGGGGGGATGAGGATAGGGGGTTAAGGAAGAACAGGAGGAAAGATGGACAGTATCATGTAGAAAGCAGTGATGATGAGAACAGCAGAACCCTTGCTGTGTGCCAGGCTCTGAGCAAAGTGCTTTGTGCACATCGGACACCTAATCACCACCATGCTGCCAGCCTGCCACTAGAATTACCCCCTTTTACAGCTGAGGAACCCGATGTTCAGAAAGGGTTGGGGATTAGCTCAACCGGGTCACCCCACTCACAGATTTTCCTTCTGTTCTTCTCTCTGTGGGTCTTCTGGATGCTGCCCCCATCCCTTGTTCTCCTTGCCACCTTCTTGCTGACCCCTGCAGTCTTCACTTACTTCTACAAGGGGAACAAATACTGGAAATTCAACAACCAGAAGCTGAAGGTAGAGCCAGGCTACCCCAAGTCAGCCCTGCGGGACTGGATGGGCTGCCCCTCATCGGGGGGCCGGCCAGATGAGGGAACTGAGGAGGAGACAGAGGTGATCATCATCGAGGTGGACGAAGAGGGTGGCGGGGCAGTGAGCGCGGCCGCCGTGGTGCTGCCCGTGCTGCTGCTGCTCCTGGTGCTGGCCGTGGGCCTCGCCGTCTTCTTCTTCAGACGCCACGGGACCCCTAAACGACTGCTCTATTGCCAGCGTTCCCTGCTGGACAAGGTCTGACCCCCACTGCCGCCCGCCCACTCCTACCACGAGGACTTTGCCCCTGAAGGCCAGTGGCAGCAGGTGGTGGTGGGTGGGCTGCTCCCACCTGTCCCGAGCCCCCTCCCTACCCTGCCCCCCACTTCCCTTCTTTTCTGTCCCACGGCTGCCTCTCTCAACCTCAACCCTGGCATTGCTTCTTCCCTAGATGGGTCCCCTGGGGGCTGATCAGGGGCCGCCCCTTCCAGCCCCTGCCCCCCCCCCCCCGGGGGGCCTCTGTTGCTTGGTGTGTGTCCAGCCCCATCTGAATGTCTTGGCTCTGCACTTGAAGGCAGAACCCTCGGACCTCGCTGGCAAAGGTCAAATGGGGTCATCTGCTCCTTTTCCATCCCCTGATGTACCTTCAACCTCTGAACTCTGACCTCATGAGGCTCTGGGCATTCCAGCCCCACGAGCCCCCAGGCGCACCCCGTTGGCAGCTTCCTACCACTCTTTCTGGCTAAAAGGAATATAATTTTGCTGTGGGGGGAGACCCTGAGAGAGTAGGAGTGGGTGGGGGCTGCACAGCTACCCTAAGACCTTGGGAGGAAAGCTCAGAGTCAGTCCTCTCTGCAAAGATCTGCCTCTGCTGCGCCTGGCCCCAAGAACTTCCCCAGAAGGAGCCTGAGCCATTAAGGGGCTGTAGAAATCCTTGACGGCCCTACCTCCACAAATGTTAGCTTCAGCCGGGGATGTCAAGGTTAGAGGAGCTGAGACCAGGGGGTGCAGCTACCCGGGTGGTGTGGGGCCAAGGACAGAGACTGTCTGGAGCCCTGGGGGTCAACCTGAAGGCCACAGAGAAAGAATCTTGCTCAAATGCAGGCAGCTGGGGTAGGGACCAAGGAACAGAGCAGTCAGAGGGGACAAGACAGGACCAAAAGGCTAACAGGGAGGTGCAGTGGGAGTGGATGGCCAGGGGCCGGGCAGGCCAGGCCAGCAGGGACACGGCAAGGTGGACTGAGGTACCCAGGGAAGGGCATGTTTTATTGGAGCTCTCAGGAAGGGCCCGAGAGAGGCACATCTACTCACACACCTCCTCCACTTTGGTGCCCTTCCTCCAACCAGAGTACATGTATGGGAAGGGTGGGGAGCCCAGAGAAAGCAGCAGAGACAACACATATCCAGGGACTGGCGACTTGGGACCTTAATGAGGGCGGCCACCTAGTTAGGGAGGTGACTGACCAGGGGCTGGCAACGCTCGGCCAGCAGCCTCAGCTGGCCTCAGTGAGACGGCAGGTGCCTGGGTGAGTCTCAGTCAGGTTAGCCCCTCACTTCCTGATGCCCCTGTCCCTCAGCCCATCCTGCCGGTGTCCTGCCTCCTCTCCCCCACCCAGTCCACCCATTTGAAGTCTCCTTTGGCCACCACAGGTGGTCATGGTACCGGGGACTTGGGAGAGTGAGACCCTGTGGGGGCAGTGAGAGGAGAGGGACGTCAGGGGTGGGAGGTTATGGGGGGTGGGGGGAGCGTGGGATGAACGGTGCTGGCAGTTCGGCTAAATTTGTCTTGTTTGGGTTTTTTGTTTTGTTTAATGTATATTTTTATTATAATTATTATATATGAATTCCCTTCAAATCGTTCCTTTTTGTTAACAAGGGGCATGGGAAGGGTGGGGGTGGGGGGGCAGAGGCATCCGACCCCAGGAACCTGCAGGGCGGGGCTGGGTCAGTGCCCTCTAAGGACATTTTTGACCTTGTTCAACCTTTCCACAAAGAATAAATGGTGTTTCACATTCTTTGTGTGGCTGCATTCTCTCAGAAAGAGAAATGAATGGAAAAGGCACTCGTAACCGGTGTTTTCTGTGACGTGGGGTTTTAATATTTTTCATAAAGGACTATGTTTATTCTTGGTGGACAACATGGACTCAGGGCCGTAGCTGGGAAGTGGGACATACTCCACCGGGGCAGAGAAGTGGTCCACAGAGCCCAGCTGCTCTCTCCCAACCTAGCCAAGAGGTTACTTTAGAGGCCCAGAGCTGCAAAGGGCAAGAGGAAGTGGTCAAGCTGAGGCCACTCGGAAAATCTTCCTAAATTGCATTACCCTGTCACGTGATCTGGCCACAGACCCTCCATTTCCCCAGACCTGTCTTTTTGCTGCTGGGGACTCCCAGGATCGTTGACACTCGGCCCTTTACCCCAGCCCTCAGCATCTAAGCCTCTTCTAGGCCTGGGGCTCTGCCTCAGGAGCAGAAGGAACAGAGAGGCAACCCATGGCCTACTAGGAACAGCCTATCTCTGGCAAAACAGGAGTTTCACCCCACTTGCCCAGGAGAGGCAGGATGGTCAGGTTGGAAGGGAAGAATAACAAGGCTTTGTTTCTTCGAAACTGCTGCCCCAGACTGGGTTCCCAGGCTGTCCACCCACCCTTCCCTTCCTCCGAAACCAGCCTGGAGGGAGGAATAGTTCAGTTGCTGAGTCAGCTCAGCTGAAGGGGAGCAGCCCTCTTTCTTCCTCCCCTTCCCTTCCTGCCTTAGCCCGGCCCTCCCCGGGCTCCAGCCCAGGCCCCCTCCACAGCCTTCCTCCAAGAGCACTGGCCCCACCTAGACCAGCGGTTCCATCCAGCTGCTCTTCAGGGCTGGTTGGTGTGATTGCTTTGGCAGAAGGGGTACCCCACCTCTCTGCCAGCCAGGAACCCTGACCCTATGACTGGCCTCCTACACCTCTCCTGCCAACAGCTGTTTGGCACAGCCTGTGTGTCTCAGCAGATTTGGACACCACCACCCTGCCACCCTCACAGGAGGGGATGGGGACCCTGAGAAGCTGGCACGAGAAAGTCAGGGGTTCTCTGGGGGGTGGGGGGCCTGTGCATGTCGCAAGGAGCTCAAAGATGAGCTCATGGCCCCTTTGTGTTTTTGTGGCCCGCATCTGGAGGCAATTACAGATGTTATCCAGTGGGAGTTCTGCAAAACACAGCTGGAGCCAGTAGAGGAGCCCGGGGAGGAGGGACTGCCAGAGGGAAGAGGAGGGGGAGCCTAGGGCTGCCACGACTGGAGTGCGGTTTCCCCATCACGAGGAAATTGTTTGGCCCTGATTCTGGAATCACAAGATGCTCTCTGAAGCCAAGGGGGAAAGATGGGAACAGAGGACCAGAGACAAAGGGGGAAGAGGTGGAAGAGGCTTCATAAGCAGAGAGAATTGTGGGGTGGAGGCCGGCAAGGTCCCGTGCTTCTGACGTGCCCCGGGCCTGAGGGATCCAGCCCATGAGGCCACCCAGAGACCCCGGGAGGGGCCTTGCTGATCACACAGGGTCAGGCAGGGTGAAGGGAGAGCAGAGGGCCCTGTGGCTCCTGAGAGACCTGACAACACTGCTTTCACTGGCCCTACCCCGCTTTGTCCGTTGGGCCTGACCCAGTTTCTAAGGTTCCAAGTTCCTTTATTCGAAAGCAGCACATGTGAGCTAGAGCAGCCAGGCGAGAGCCAAGGGGAATCTGTGAGGAGGTTTGGGCAGAACCCAGGGAAGCGGCCTCAGAGGAGACTGGACCAGGGGCAAGCGCTGAGGAGAGACAGCGCTCTGCCCACCACTGCACCCCACACGTTTGAGGGGGGAGCCACAGACTCCCTTCTCCAGGGCTCCCCACCACCAGCTGGGCCCACACCTCCAAGGCTGCCAGCCAGGCGCTGGGTCACTGACATGAGAAGGGGAAGACCGAAGAGGAGCTGGGCCTTCTAGGGGAGAGAGGACTGAGCAGAGGGATGCCCCACACACAACCCTGGGTCAGCTCTGCTGGACCTTCACTGTCCCACCCCTGGGGCCCCTTCTCCCCCTTCTGACAGACTTCCCCGTCCTCTTTCCCCTCTGGACTCCTACTTCCCTTTCCAGCTAAAGGGAGGTGGTAAAACACCAATATTGCTGAGGTCCTCGTAACACCCAATGACACAGGCACTAATGTTGCCCCCATTTTATAGGTTTGGAAACTGAGGCCCGGAGAAGACTTCCTCAAGGTCACAGCTCATTAGTCCAAAGTTAAAACCCAGGTCTTTCTGATTCTTTTTTTTTTTTTTTTTTGTCTGTACAGGTAGATTCTGACCATTCTCTGGGTGTTCCTTCCAGGGTGGACCCCATGTGGCTGGGTGTCTGTGTGGTAGTGTGCGTTCTGGAGATCTGACAGCATGTGTGTGCATGCCTATTCTTCTGGATGGCAGCATTGGCATGGGGAATAGGGCTCTTCCTCAGGAATCCACTTTGCCTGTAACCTCCTCCCTCTTGGGGGACAGGAACAGGTACTCTGAGGGAAGGAAGGAAGAAGCAGGAAGGACTCAGAAGCCAGAGGGACTGAGCGGGATGCATGGCAGCAGCTAGGGGAGGGATGGTGGTGGTGAGCGGCCGTGGCAAGGGCTCCGGGAGGACAGTTCCCATTCCCCGAGTCCACAGGGAAACCCCAGTCAAGGCTGCTCCATCGTCCTGCAGTCCCTGTACCCCTTTCTTACCCACCCCCCAAATCTGAATTCACCTCCTTTAGGAGACCAATTCCTGTACACCTAAACTGGGGGGTTCTGCTTCACTCCCTCAGACAGTTTTGGGAGACCGGAGAGACCCAGAGGCAGCCTTCAAGGGGGCTGGGCAATGGGGGCCTGGAAAGGAGGCAGGCCTGACTGGCCAGAAGCCACCTTCCAAATGAGCTCACACACATACTTTCCACCCTGGCCCACGGCCGAAGGCTGAGTGCCTTCCAGGCCAGCCTTCCCCAGCCAGACCCAGCCCCCTCTGTCCTCCTCTGTCCCTCACCAGTTGTGGACCCAGGGGCTCTACAGCAGGATCAGGCACCTGAGGGTAGAGCTGTCACCACATCCCAAGGGAGCAACTTCCACTGCCTCTATGCCGAAGCAGCTCCCCCCTTCCCCCAGAGTGCCTTATTTCTCCAATGTGCCCTTTGTGGCTTAGAGGAGGAGGAGGCCAGCTTCCTGCCCCCCAAAGACTCACACCTGGATGGGGAGGGGCAGTAGAGGGTACAGAAGAGGTGTCTACACTGCAGTGAATTGGCGGAAGGACTTCCTTTGAGTGCCTGAAGTAGCTCATTGACTCAGGGACCAGACCAGGTCTGGGAGCTGCCTCACCATTGGGTCACATCCTGCTCACACACTTCACTTCCCGATAGGGCCACTTCCCCGATTTAGGGCAGGATAGGCTCTGGGTGGGGCAAGGCCAGGATGACCACAAGGGAGGGGAAAAGACTGATGCCTCCGAAGGCCTAGCAGATTCACACACACGCGACAAGCTCCAGCTCATTTTGATCCAGCCTGTGGTCAAAGACGTCACCCTTTGCTCAGCTTCCAGAGACATGTAGCACCAGGCCAGAGAGCAAAACCAATTCCCAAAAATGCTCTCCTTGGCCACTCAGTGTCTGGCTCTGTGCTAGGAGCGTGGCCGCCCTGACCGTATATCCTGGATCCAATAATATCTTCCCGAAGTTCTGTGAGTTAGTATATTCAGACATGGCAGACAGTTCATCCCACTTTGGATTCCAAAAATATGGCCACTCCAAGTAGATCACACAGCCTGCCGTCGCCCTCCAAGACACTGATGGGATAGTTCGGTCAGGGAATGACTATGATTCATAATAATACCGACCCCATCACAGCCACCTGACAAACATGTTCGGTCCTCACTTCCTTACAAAGGAGTAGGAGGGTGCTAGGCACCCAGGACCCCCTAATAAAAGTTTGTTGGCTTAAATTGCTAACGAAAGTTGTGCCTATACACAAGTAAATGGCTCTAGCTGTGAATCTGTAAGCACTCTAGACACATCTATACAAGTATTATGTTACACAACTTACAAAGTCATTGAGCTGTAGGTTTGCTTGTTGGTTTGTTTGTTTGTTTTGTAGGTTTAAGTTTACTACATTTTATGAACTTTACCATATATTTCTCCTCATTCTTTGGAAAGTTAAAGAAAGAAAGAAAGAAAGAAAGAAAGAAAGAAAGAAAGAAAGAAAGAAAGAAAGAAAGAAAGAAAAATACATCAAGGTAATGGATTCATAACTCCAAAACAATTACTTTGTCTCTACGGCTTCCTCATGAGTCCCTCACAGCCTGACTTCAATCTGGGGGTGGTCAGTATTGGGCTGGGTTAACCCAGGCCTTCTGGAAATACGATTCTTTTTTTTCTTTTAATTTTATTTATTTAAGTAATCCCTACACCCAACATGAGGCTTGAATTCAAGACCCTAAGATCCAGAGTTGCATGCTTTTCCGACTGAGCCACCAGGAGCCCCTGGAAATACCAATTCCTGGGACTGTATCCTCAGTCCGGCCTGCATCGGGACCCTGACCTGAAGGGTCCACACAAGTCTCTCTTCCCTACCGCTGTCTAAGCTCCATGCCAATTGTGCCCCGAAGTCTCTAACGGCCTGTGCTCCAGAGGCCACTACTACTTGCCTGCACAAAACTGCTTATAAATTCTGAGTGGAGGAAAGCTGGACAAGGGGCCCAGAAAAACACCCATCCCATTCTCCGGTTGGCCACACCCCCTCCACTGCAGAGACCTGCCAGGTAGGGTTTGTGGGGCGATAGCGCCCCCTTGTGCTGGGTGTTGGCACTGCAAACCACGCCGGAGACACGCGGGGGCCTAGCTACCATCCCCCAGCCCCACACCCCCAACAAGGGCCAAGGATACTGCCAGCCCGTTCCTTCCCCCTTTACACTTTCCATGTTTCCACCCAGGCCACCTGTACTTAAAGGGGTGGGACTATGGGTGCAACAGGATGACAGGCCTTAGTCTTGCAGCTGCAGAGAGGAAGAAGTCAGAGTTTCCCTCAGCTGTCTCTGTGCGGGGGGGGGGGGGGGGGGGGGGGGGCGCGCAGCCCTCGAATAACTCCGGGAAGGAAGAGGGAGTGGAGTGAAAGGGGTGCAGGAGGAAGTAAGGGGGCACTTCGGTGCCCTCTAGGAGCTTCTCCGAGTTGGCACGCTGCCCTCCGTGGATGCCTCAAACACCGATGCCTGTCTCCCAGGCTCAGACCTCAGAATGCTTTGACCCAACTCCTTTGGGCCAAGGCAAGCCGGCCTCCGTGACTCCTTTATCCAAGAGTGGGCATTTCTGTGTCACTTCTCTGGGCCCTTTGGTAATCATGCCCACACGCCTCTTGGGGTGCCTCTAACCTGCACCCATCCTCCTAACCTCATCCCAAGGTCAGGAGGAGCCTTTAATCCCAGTCTCACATTTATAAGGCTCTTCAATTTTGAACGTAAAAAATATGTCTTGGGGACACGTGGGTGGTTCAGTGGGTTAAGCTTCCGACTCTTGATTTCTGCGGAGGTCATGATCCCAGGATTGATGAGATGCTTCCCGCACCCCTGCCCCCCAGATGGGCTCTGCACTGACAGAGCAGAGCCTGCTTGGGATTCTTGCTTTCTCTCTTTCTAAATAACCAAATAACATTTTTTAATGCCTTAAATAAAATAAAATATAAATATATGAATGCCTGTAGGCATTTGGTGACTATCACTGTATTATTGCTTTGTTTGTGCTAAGAGTTTTCATTTGTTGGGGCACCTGGGTGGCTCAGTCGGTTAGGCCTCTGACATGACTCAGGTAGGCTCCATGCTGGCAGTACTGGGCCTGCTTGGGATTCTCTCTCTTTTCCTCTCTCTGTGCCCAGTTTGTGCTTTGTGTCTCTTACTCTCTCTCAAAGTAAATAAACTAAAAAAAAAAAAAAAGAAAAAAAAAAAAAGAAAAAGAAAATTGTTAAATAGAAATATTTAAAATACATTAAATATTGGGGCAGCTGCCTAGCTCAGTCACTAAAGACTGGACTCTTGATCTGAGGGTTGTAAGTTCAAGCCCCATGTTGGGTGTAGAGATTACTTAAAAAATAAAATCTTAATAAATAAGTAAAATATACTAAGTATTTTCAAAACCATCTGTCTTTTTTTAACATTTATTTTTAAGAGAGTGCAAGTGAGGGAGAGGCAGAGAGAGGGGGACAGGGGATCCAAAGCAGGCTCTGTGCTGACAGGTTGACAGCAGTGAGCCTGATGTGGGGCTCAAATTCACCCGCGAGATTATGACCTGAGCTGAAGTCAGATGCTCAACCGACTGAGCTACCCAGGTACTCCTAAAACCATCTATCTTTTTTTTAAAACCATTTATCTTAGTATTTAATTTTGTAATATACCAGGCATCCCCAAAATGGACATGATTGAGGTTCCTCTCAAACCTCTGAGATGTGTCTCCAAACTAGCATCTCATTCTTTCCAACGCATAAGGAAACTTGCTCCTATAACCATATGGCGGGATCTTTAGTCCCCACTCCCTTCAGACACAGAAGTTTCCACATCTTGAAAAGCTCTCTCCTGGATACTGCTGCAGTCTTAAATGATTTCCTTCATATCCCCCTTTTCTGTCAAGCCAAGGTTTTTCAACAGCTGTCTGCATTCCTTCACCATTTTTTTTTTTTAGTTTTTTTTTAAAGTTTATATATTTATTTTGAGAGAGTGAGCATGGGGGAGGGGCAGAGAGAGAGAATCCCAAATCCCAAGCAGGCTCTGAAGTGTCAGTGTGGACTTGGGGTTCAAACTCATGAACCTTGAGATCATGACCTGAGCCTAAACAGAGAGTTGGACGCTTAACCGACTGAGCCACCTAGGCGCCCCTTTTTAAAGTTTTTTTTTTTATGATTCATTTAAGTAATCTCTACCCAACATGGGGTTCGATCTCATGACCTCCAAGATCAAGAGTGGCATGTTCTTCTGACTGAGCCAGTCAGGCGCCTCACCTGTCATTTCTTTTTAACCCAACTGGGAAGGTGGCCCAACCCAGGCATGTAGTGCAATTTCTCCTTTAAAAGAAAAAAAGAATTGAAGTTTAGGGGCGCCTGGGTAGCTTAGTCGGTTAAGCATCTGACTTCAGCTCAGGTCATGATCTCATGGTTCAGTTCATGAATTTGAGCCCTGTGTGGACAGTGCAGAGCCTGCTTTGGATTCTCTCTCTCCCTCTCTCTGCCCCTCCCCTGCTTGCTCACACTCTCTCTCTTACTCTCAAAATAAAAAAAAAAACTTTAAAAAACAAAATGAGCATTAAAAAAAATTGAAGTTTAATGAACATACATTGTTCTGTTAGTTTTATGTGTACAATAAAAATACAGAATGCTGCATGAATCCGTGTGTCATCTTTACACAGGAGCCATGTAATATTCTCTGTATGGTTCCAGTTGTAGCATATGTGCTGCTAAACTGAGTGCTGAAACTTCTCCTTAAAGGGCCCTCCTGACCTCTTTCTTCACAGCCCAGGCCTTTTCTGTGTTTTCACTGTCTTGGCTTCATGTTAGCATCGAACATAATTTGTTTCTAGAAGCTTCTTTGGCCTCGTTTTCTGGGAAGTTATGCCATCCTAAATTCATGAGTCACAGCATTGCCAAGGAACCCTGAAGTCCCAGGACATCTGTCCCTCAGCACCAACCCTACCTGTAGCATCAGCTTCTGTACCTCAAAAGCAGGGAATAGACTGACTTTATTTGCTCTGTTAATTCCTGCCTCTGCCCTTCCAACTGTTCAGGACAAACAAATTCTTGTTCCATGCTATAGCTCTTCACATATTTGGATCTAGTTCTCATATATTCAAACCCTCACTCAAGTTAAGCTTTTCTTTAGGCAAAAAGCCTTTCTAGTTCCTTAAACAGCTTATCATATGACATGGCTTAGAGACTCCTCATCATTCCTAACACCCTCCTATAGATTGATTCATTATATCAATCTTTTTTTTTTTTTTTAATTTTTTTTTTTCAACGTTTTTTATTTATTTTTGGGACAGTGAGAGACAGAGCATGGACGGGGGAGGGGCAGAGAGAGAGGGAGACACAGAATCGGAAACAGGCCCCAGGCTCCGAGCCATCAGCCCAGAGCCCGACGCGGGGCTCGAACTCACGGACCGCGAGATCGTGACCTGGCTGAAGTCGGACGCTTAACCGACTGCGCCACTCAGGCGCCCCAATCTTTTTTTTTTTTTAAGATTTTATTTTAAGATAATGTCTACACTCAAGGTGGGGCTTGAACTCACAACCTGGAAGAGCTGCGTCCTCCACCTACTGAGCCAGCCAGCCACCCCCATTGTATTAGTCTTTTAAAACAGCTTCCAGCACATAGAGAGGCAGTAACAAGGGCTCTGGAGTTACACAACCCAAGTTTGAATCCAGTCTTCACAACTTACTAGTTGGGTGGCCCCAAGTTATGTAATGTTCTTGAGCTTCAATTTCCTCATCTTCAAAATGGGGCTAAAAAAGGGGCACCTGGGTGGCTCAGTGGGTTAAAAGCCAACTTCGGTTCAGGTCATAATCTCGCAGTTCAAGGGTTCGAGCTCCGCATCAAGCTATGTGCTGACAGCTCATAGCCTGGACCCTGCTTCTGATTCGGTGCTTCCCTCTCACTGCCCCACTCCGTTTGTGCACACTCCCTCTCTCTCTCTCTCAAAAATAAATAAAAACATTAAAAATTTTTTTAATGTGGCTAAAAAATAAAAATAATAAAAATAAGGTAAAATGGGGCTAAAAACTGTAAGGGTAGTTGAGCGAATTAAAAGACATCAACTATGTGATGCCTATGACTGGTAATCATTGATTTATTCATTCAGTAAACATTTATTGAATACCTACTTTGTGCCAGATATTATTTTTGGCACTAGGGATACACCAGGAGACAAATAGATCCTTGCCCACGGCACTTACATTCTTGTGGGAGGAACAGGCAATAAACATGATAAATGAGTAAGATACATAGAATATTAGATCGTGATAAGAATTTTCCAAATTTTTGGTTCTGCATCCTTTTTGATTAACAATACCACCTTTAGGGGTGCCTGGGTGGCTCAGCTGATTAAGTGTCCGACTTCAGCTCAGATCATGATCTCACAATTCGTGGATTTGAGCCCAGCATCAGGCTCTGTGCTGACAGTTCAAACCCTGGAGCCTGCTTCAGAGTCTGTCTCCCTCTCTCTCTGCCCCTCCCCCACTCATGCTTTGTGTCTCTCTGTCTCTCAAAAATAAATAAATGTTTAAAATTAAAAATAAAACAAAACAAAACAATTTCACCTTTAAATAATTTCTCTCTGCTTGCATTTTACTATAAGTATTCAAGGGAAACCAGGCTGCTTCCTCAACACTTTGCATAGAAATTTCTTCAGCCAGTTGGGTCACCTGGCTGGCTCAATCCGCAGAGCATGCGACTCTTGATCTTGGGGTTGTGAGCCTGAGCCCCACATTTGAGTCCCAAATATCCAATTTGAGCCCCAAATATCACTCTCAAGTTTTACTTTCCACCAACCACCAGGATACAAACACAATTCAGCCAAGCTCTTTGTCACTTTATATCAAGGACCTCTTTTTTCCTCCAGTTTCCAATTAACATGTCCCTCATCTCTGTCTGGGACTAGTCAGGGTGACTTTTACCCTCCATATTTCTATCCATATTCTGCTCCTTACCACTTAGGTAATCTAAAGAGATTGAGATCTATACAGCTCTCTCCTGCTGAGCCTTCCCAAGAACCCTCTTAACAGTCTGTTCGCAACAATGTTGCTTTTTCTAGCATGCATCTCGGCCTCTGCCCCAGTTCTAAAGCCACTTCTACATTTTTAGGTATTTGTTCTAGCAGCACCCCAACTTCTCGGTATCAACTGTCTTAGCCCATCTGCTACAAGAAAATACCACCAATTGGGCAGATTTACTGCTCATAGTTCTAGCAGCTGAGAAGCCCAAGATCAAGGTACCAGCATGGTCACCTTCTGGTGAGGGCCCTCTTTTTTGTTCACCACCACATTTTCTTACTGTGTCCTCTCATAGTAGACAGGGAGGGATCTCTCTGGGGCCTCTTTTATAAGGCACTAGTGCCATTGAGGGCACCATCTCATGGGCTTAACATCGCCCAAAGGCCCACCTTTTAATATTATCATCTTTGGGGGTTATGAAATCAACATATGAATTTAGGGGACAGGGGACACAAACATTCATACCATAGCAACTTGGCTCCTGCATGTGCTAGCAGTTTCATCTTGAGCAAGTTATCTAACCTACCTATGACCCAGTTTCCTCAATTATAAAAGGAGGACAAAAATAACACCTACTTCCTAGAGGTGTGGTGAGGATTAAATGAGATAATACATGTGAAATGCTTACAGCAGTGCCTCCTAGAGGTGAGTACTCTATAAAAGTTGGATATTACCATTTTGAAAACCAAACATCTGCCTGTTCCGCACTACTTCCACTACCTTTCATAATTCCTCAAAGATTTCCAAGAACATCATAGGCCCATTCCTAAATGTACTTAATGCTCTAGGATGTGATTTAAATAAAATTTTTTTAATGTTTATTTATTTTTGAGAGAGAGAGAGAGAGACAGAGCATGAGCAGGGAAGGGGCAGAGAGAGAGAGAGAGACAGAATTGGAAGCAGGCTCCAGGCTCCTAGCTGTCAGCACAGAGCCCAATGCGAGGCTCGAGCTCATGAACCACGAGATCATGACCTGAGCCAAAGTCAGATGCTCAACTGACTGAGCCACCCAGGTGCCCCTAGGATGTGACTTATATGGACCTGGACACTTAAATTAACTGGACTAATTGGAGTATAAACTCATTTTTTAATTTTTTTTTTTAATTTGCATCCAAGTTAGCATGTAGTGCAACAATGATTTCAGGAGTAGATTCCCTAATGCCCCTTACCAATCCAGTAACCCTCTTTTTGTTCTCCACATTTAAGAGTCTCTTATGTTTTGCCTCCCTCCCTGTTTTTATATTATTTTTGCTTCCTTTCCCTTATATTCATCTGTTTTGTATCTTAAAGTGCTCATATGAGTGAAGTCCTATGATATTTGTCTTTCTCTAATTTCACTTAGCATAATACCCTCTAATTCCATCCACGTAGTTGCAAATGGCAAGATTTCATTCTTTTTGATTGCCAAGTAATACTCCAGTGTGTGTGTGTGTGTGTGTGTGTGTGTGTGTGTGTGTGTACATATACATGGATACTCCCCATGGCTGTCTGGATTCTTTCATTTGTGTATCTGACCTCTCTTTCCAAGTAGGCAGTATGCTCCTTGAAGTTCAAGGCATCTGCCAAGCATACAAAACAAAGCCAGCAATTAACTAAAACCTCCAAGATCACTTTTAGAACTTAAATATTTTTAATTTTTCCAACCTCTTTGCCTTCCTTACCTTTGCTCAACATCCTTTTTTTCACACTCAGCCTTCTATTTCACTCCTCATTAATCCCAAAGGCTGCACACAGAGGGAGTACAGCAGAGGGCACAGCAGAGAGACCAAGGGACCAAGGTCCAAGTGGAAGAAGGGCCTTTTTATGGCCAACCCTGCTGTGGTTCCAGTTTTGAAAATATCAAAACTGATGCCAACAACAAATGTCATGGACAGAAAACTGTTTTGTACCATTTGTAGAGAGCAGAGAGTAGTAAGGATCCAAATGTACACTCTCTCCAGAGCCAAATTGCCTAGGCTCAAGGCCTTGTTTCATCATTTACTAGATCCGTGATCTCGGGCAAAATACTTAACCTGTGCTTGAGTTTCCTTATCTGTAAAATGGGAGTAATCATAGTTTCTACTTCCCAAGATTGTGAGGATTAAAAGAGCAAATACATGAAAAGTGCTTAGATCTGTGCCTGAAGTGTGAAAAAAGCTCAAAAAGTATTTGCTATTGTTGTTGTTTATTAATATTACCTATCAGTGCCACAGGAATAACAACCCACATAAATAAGAAATATCTTCTGTGACTAATCATAATTGTTCGGAACTACAGAGCACTTCCTAGATGCTCATCGTGCATTAACGCCCTAAATGTTCATGACAACCTTAAAAGGGAGTTGCACTATTAACTCGGCTTCACAAATGAGAAGCAGAGAGGTTAAGTGATTTTCTCAAGGTCACAGAGCCAGCAAGTGGCGAAGGCACATTTATTCGTTTATTTACCATATATTGGGTTCTTACTGTGTCTTAGTAGGAGAGAAACCCCGTGGGTGCAAAGGTAAACATTCTAGGCCCCAACCTACAGGAAGTTTCAGTTTCTAGAGAAGGGGCGGGGCGGGGGCGGGAAAGAGGAGTAAACAAATAATTATAACACCGTGTGGTAATTGCTATAATAGAGGCTCACGACAAAAAGTGCTGCCTGATCTCAGACACTGGGACAAGAAAAGTACTGAGAGTTTAAGGGTCCAAAGGAAAGACAAGACAGTTACGGAATAAGCAGTTGTCCTCTGGCCAACGAGTCCTGTTAACAAACGTGTCACGGAAGAGACCGAACAAAGCCGAGTCCAAAGTGGAGGCGGACAGCCTAGCCGAGGGCGGGTCTGACGGGTCCCGGCAGGGCCGGAAAGGGGTTAAGGAGAGAGGGTGGGCGGGGCGAGAGCGCTGATTGGCAGGGGTGGGGCCAGGCTCGTCACCCGCCCTCTCCGTCCGCCCGGCTCTTCCAACCCCTGGGCTGGCGGGGGTACCGCCCGGGCGAGGGCCGGGGAGCTGGGCCGAGCCTTCTATCCCCCTCCCCCGCTCCCCCGCCGCGTCCCGCCGGCTGGACGCGCAGGAGAAGTTGAGCCGCGCCCGGGCCGGCCCTGGGGGCTGACCGTCGGCAAAGTTTGGCTCGAAGAGGAAGTGGCTTCAAGCCCCGGCAGGTGGCGGCCGGGCCTGGACAGGGGCTCTCGCGGCCTGCGGACGGGCTCTGGGCGAGGGCGCGCTCCAGCGCCGGGCCTCGAACCGATTCCCGGGGCTTCGAAGCCGGCCTCGGGATAGAGCGCGGCAGAGAGCGCGGCGGCGGCGGCGGCGGGGGGGAAAACAACTCCGAAGTTGGCGAGAGGCACCGCCCCTGCTCCCGGACGGCCGCCGCCTCCCCGCCCCCAGCCCTGGCATCCAGAGCACCCGTGGGGGAGCCCGGGCCATGCAGCCCCCTCGGGGAAGCGGCAGTGGGGAGCCTGGACGCTCGGAGCGGCGCCGCCTTCCCACTGGATAGACGACTGAAGCTCCGGGACTCTTCCTGCACCCCCGGACGACTCAGGATGCTACCCACCACTCTCCTCCTCCTCCTCCTAGGTGAGAAACCGAAACAAGACTACTAACCCAACACCCCGCCCCTGGGGCTATCAGAGTCCGGGCGCTCTCTTTTGCCGTCCCCCACCTTCCCTGCCTGGCGGTGCCCCCCAGCGCCTGCCGCCGCATCCGAAGCTCCCTCCCCAACCTCCGGGAAGCTTCGAGCCACTCCCCTCAGCCCTCATCCTCCTTCAGGCTTCCCTAGATCGGCGTGCCTACCCCATCGGCCGTGCTGCTGTGGCTTCCTTCGAGGTCACACACCGCATCCTCCCCTGCTCCACTGCCCCTTTCCCATAAACTACCCGGAAATCCCAGATGGCTCCTTTCCTCCTTGAGTTACTCAGGTGAAGAAAACTAAGGGCAATTAACTCTCCTGTCCTTTCCTGCTCTTCCTCTAGGAGGCGCTGTGGCCTATCCAGACCGGATCATTTTCCCAAATCCTGGTGCGTAAAGGATGCCCCTGGGGCCCCAAGGGTTTGGTAGTGAGAGAAAACCCTTGAGAAGGATTCTCTCTTCCCTAAATTCCTCTGGCACCTACGGTAGTTTTAGAGTGGAGATCATCCACCCTTATTTTACAAACGGGGAAACATCCAGTGTGAGCTCTCACCTGGTAGTTACGTACTATTTTGTTTTTCCAAATATCCATGCTTGGTCTCCCTAGCTGCAATGTAGTCTCCCTGATAGTAGAGACAGTATTTCCTGCTCCTCCTGGTCCAGCGGCTGGCACAAAGCCAACCTCAGATTGTTTCTGGTGTTGATACTTAAGGTGAAGCTATAATGAGTGTGGGAAGGAAGGGGGCCAGCTGAAGACTGATTTTAAAGTGTGTGTATGTGTGGTTGGAGAAGGGCAGTTTCTCTGCTCCTTCTTGAAGAGCTCAGACCCTTAGAAGCCTCAAGCCTGGGGGCAGGGGCTGTGACAGTAATGGGCTCTCAACCAGTGTCCCTACCTTCCTCACTCTCCAGCCTGTGAGGACCCCCCGGCAGTGCTCTTGGAAGTGCAGGGTACCTTACAGAGGCCCCTGCGGGACAGCCGCAGCTCACCTGCCAACTGCACGTGGCTCATCCTGGGCAGCAAGGAGCAGACTGTGACAGTCAGGTGAGAAACGGGACAAGACCCTATTACCCTCCCTCCCCTAACCCCCTCCACCATGGGAAAGCCTTCAGGAATCACTTCTTCATGGAATTTCCATTCCTGTCAACAGGGGAAAGAGTAGGATTTGATTTGGCCTAGTCTTCCCTAAAAACCTGGCTTATTGTGGGCCACAGTAAATTGGAGGTGAGCTGGGGCAGACATCTAGCTTGGATTCTAGTCATCTCTGAAGGACAGCAGTCACTCTAGAAACAGTCCTTGGGCTCCAATATGGCTGCCCTGAGGAGTCCTTCAGTCCATTGCACATCCTTGCCTGGGCTTCAAAAGCTATTCCTAATTAGCTTAGAACCTACCTCAGCCTCCCGAGATGTTTTAAACAGTACAGGTCTCTCCTCAGTCTCCTCTGACCTTGAGCCATAAGATTGGGACCCATGTTAAGTACCTGGCTACTTGCTTCACAGAGTTCACTCTCCATGAATTTATCCTGAAAGGAGTAGGTGAAGGGAGAGGGCAGTCTGGGGAGAGCCTGAGGGATCAGAATGCTGTGCTGCCACGGGCCTCTGTTAGGACTATTGCCATTGACTACAAAGGAATTTGGCTGAGTTCATTTGGCTGTTTGGATTATGGATGAGCAGGGGTTTGTGCTTCTTGGGGTACAAGGGGCCTGACGGCACTGGGAGAGGAAGAAACCAGTGGTGGTCACGAATATCTCACATCCTGCCTTCTTCCACCCATCTAGGTTCCAAAAACTGCGCCTGGCCTGTGGCTCAGAGCGCTTAATCCTGCGCTCCCCTCTCCAGCCACAGATCTCCCTGTGTGAGGCACCAGCCAGCCCTCTGCAGCTGCCTGGGGGCAATGTCACCATCACCTACAGCTATGCTGGAGCCAGAGCACCCGTGGGCCAGGGCTTCCTGCTCTCCTACAGCCAAGGTATGCTGTACGCTGTCCATGGGACTAGAAGAACAGATAATAGAAGCCCCAGGGAGGAGGGGAGGATCCTACCAACTCTGGTGCTTCATGGTGTCTTCTCCATGATGTCTCTGCAGATTGGCTGATGTGCCTGGAGGAGGAGTTCCAGTGCCTGAACCACCGCTGTGTGCCCTTGGCCCAGCGCTGCGACAGGATCGATGCCTGTGGCGATGGCTCTGATGAGGCAGGTTGCAGCTCAGACCCTTTCCCTGACCTGACCCCAGCCCCTGTCCCTACCCCACCCTGCAATCATACCTTGGAAGACTTTTACGGGGTCTTCTCTTCCCCTGGATACTCACACCTGGCCTCAGGCTCCCACCCCCAGTCCTGCCTCTGGCTGTTGGACCCCCATGATGGCCGGCGCCTGGCAGTGCGCTTCACGGCCTTGGACCTGGGCTATGGAGATGCAGTACATGTGTATGATGGCCCTGGGCCTCCCAAGACCCCTCGGCTACTGCGCAGCCTCACCCACTTCAGCAATGGCAAGTCTGTCACCGTGGAGACGCTGTCTGGCCAGGCCATTGTGGCCTACCACACAGTTGCTTGGAGCCATGGTCGGGGCTTCAACGCCACCTACCATGTGCGAGGCTACTGCTTGCCTTGGGATCGGCCCTGCGGCTTAGGCACTGGCCTGGGGGCTAGTGAGGGCCTCGGTGAGCGCTGCTACAGTGAGGCCCAGCGCTGCGATGGCTCATGGGACTGTGCCGACGGCACAGATGAGGAAAACTGCCCCGGCTGCCCACCTGGACACTTCCCCTGTGGGCCTGCTGGCACAACCAGCACCACAGCCTGCTACCTGCCCGCTGACCGTTGCAACTACCAGACTTTCTGTGCTGATGGAGCAGACGAGAGACGCTGCCGGCATTGCCAGCCTGGCAACTTCCGCTGCCGGGATGAGAAGTGCGTGTATGAGACATGGGTGTGCGACGGGCAGCCAGACTGTGCCGACGGCAGCGATGAGTGGGACTGTTCCTATGCCCTGCCCCGCAAGGTCATTACAGCTGCAGTCATTGGCAGCCTGGTGTGTGGCTTGCTACTGGTCATTGCCCTGGGCTGCACCTGCAAGCTCTATGCCATTCGCACCCAGGAGTACAGGTCAGTGAGGGTGCAGCCAGCTGCAGGGGCGGGGGGCTGAGGGGAAGACCCTGAGGGTGCCCACACTGGGGACAGGCTCTGGTGACCTGCTTCTGGGTTGGCTCCTGGAGTTGTCCAGCTTGGGGATGGGGGTGCTCCTCTGAGGAAAGGACAGGTCTAGATCCTAAAGGCAGTCTCCAAGAAGGAGGGGAACCTCGCATGGCTCTTGGGAAAGCCAGGGCATACATAGCTCAGTGGTCTTGGCCTGGGTGTGGAGGGAAAAGACGTGTTCAGGCTAGGACAGGCTGCTCTGGCCGGCACCACCTGTGACTGAGCTGCCCTCATTCCTTCCAGCATCTTCGCGCCCCTGTCCCGGATGGAGGCTGAGATTGTGCAGCAGCAGGCCCCACCCTCCTATGGGCAACTCATTGCCCAGGGTGCCATCCCACCAGTAGAGGACTTCCCTACGGAGAACCCTAATGATGTAAGTGACCTCCCGGCCCAGTACTTCCTGCTTCCCAGCCTCCGTGGCCCTGCGCCTGTACCATTCTTCTTTGAGGCTCCTGGCCCTCCCCACCTCCCTGACTCTGATGTCTGCCTCCTCTCCTTGCAGAACTCAGTGCTGGGCAACCTGCGTTCTCTGCTACAGATCTTGCGCCAGGATATGACTCCAGGGGGTGCCTCAGGTGCCCGCCGCCGCCAGAGGGGCCGCTCTATGCGCCGCCTGGTGCGCCGTCTACGCCGCTGGGGCCTGCTTCCTCGAACCAACCCCCCAGCCCGGAACCCAGAGACCAGATCCCAGGTCACACCCTCTGCTGCTCCCCTTGAGTCCCTAGATGGCAATACAGGTCCGGCCCGTGAGGGCGGAGCGGAAGGTGGGCAGGATGGGGAACAGGCACCCCCACTGCCCGTCAAGGCTCCCCTCCCATCTACCAGCACATCTCCAGCCCTCCCTACCATCTCTGAGGCCCCAGGGCCACCGCCCTCCATGTCCCCAGAGTCATCACTGCTGTCTGGAGTGGTGCAGGCCCTGCGAGGCTGCCTTCTGCCCAGCCTTCGGCCCCCAGGACCAACCCGGACCCCACCTGAACCCCACACAACAGTCCTGTCCCCAGAGGATGAGGACGATGTGCTTCTGGTGCCACTGGCTGAGCCAGGGGTCTGGGTAGTCGAAGCAGAGGATGAGCCACTGCTTGCCTGAGGTGACCTAGCTCCCTTGGGGGCTTTGGTCACAGTGACAACCCTTTAGAGGGCAACTCAGCTTCCCTTTCGCTACTTCCCTCCCTGACCCTCTGTCTGAGGGGACTTGGCAGGCCTCCTGTGACCCTGTGTAGCTGCTGTAAAATTAGGTATCCCTCAGGAAGGGAGAGGGCTCACACAGAGCTCCCTCCGCACATGCCCAGAGACCACCATTTCTCTACCACCACTGTCTTCCCACACCACCACTCAGGTGGCTGTTTTTAAAAAGTAAATTTCTTAAAGGGTCACAGGCCCGGACACTCCATCCTTACCAAACCCCTACCCCAAAGTGGCCTTTCAGCACCAGAATGTCAATTGGCTGGAGATCTCCAGCACCCAAGGGAAGGATTTGGGCAGGGCCTGAGGTTTTGCCGACTGTGATCCTTCCTGCAGGGCCTGGCTCATAAAAAGAGCACAAAAACTGCTTTTGTCCCATAGCTAGGTCATTGCCCAGCAAGTCAAGGTTGAAAATAAAAGAACCAGAAATTTAAGATTTTTGTAAATGAGCTATAACCTGAGCCCTGTCTCTACCCATCTCAGCTTATGCTCCCCTCGCCTTGCCCCTCCCTGTGAAGGTCTCTGCCCTCGGAACGCTGCCCTCTTCCTACTTCTTCTTAACCACATACCCTTGGTTTTTACACCACTCTAGGAACCCTAAGGACTGACCCTCTCCACCACCTCCACCTATTACCTGGGGCTCAGCCCTACAGTGACTGACACCAGGGGTCAGCACCAAGCCTCTTTACTCACCACCAGGCCAGAAGTCTAGTGAGCCAGCTGGGCGCTGTAGTGGGAATGTTCCCATTCATGGAGTACTCCCAGAGCACAGATCATAGAAGCAGAATGTCCCTAGGGGAACGCAGGAGCTTTAACTCCTGGCCTCTACCCTCCACCCCCACCAAGCAGTTACAGTCTGTCCTGTGCAAGATAGGGGAACTCTTGGCCAGGATGCCTCAAAGCAGGCAAAAATAAGTTGAGAGAAAAAAATCATAAACGTCTGGGGTGTGAAGATGCTGGCATCACTTTGACCAAATCCAACAAGGTCTGCCTAGAAGAGGGCCCAAACTAGACTCTGAAGAATGTGGTCCATAGGTGGAATAGAGTTGTGGATTCTAGGAACAGTGAGAATCCACAGGATAAGAAAACTAAGCAGATATGAGGGCTAGGGCTGCAGGCTGGACCCCAGACCTCCTAAGAAAAGAGGCAGGAGTGTAAGCAGTGGCCAGAGCTGAAGAGCTAGAGTGGGTGATGGAGGAGGGAATAACCTGGAGAAATGTTGGAGCCCAGCCTCTGGTAAGTGAGGTGACAGAAGCCGTCCCAGAGTTTGAAATGAAAACTGGGACAAGGGATACAGAAAGCATCTATGGGGGTGGCATGGAGCTGAGGCATTCCCAAACAGAAGCAGACTCTCCTCAGGCTCGCCCTCACCCTTCCTGGCCGGCCTGGTCTAGCCCCAGCCTCTGGCGGAAGGGCCCTGTTAATTACAGCCTGTCTGTGTCTGAGCCCACATCCGCACACCCAGCACCAACCGCATGTTTCCTCCTCTCAGTGAGCAAGAGCCTAGGGAAGTGGCAGAGAGTGAATATGGTATAGTCCTGGATTGAGGAATCTTGGGAAAGACCCAGATTCCTTTGACTCCAGACCCTCTCCAGAGATTGGGGAAGGGACTTCAGAGATCCCCATCCTTGCATACCCTTCTCCCTTTGAGTCTTCCTTCCCTAGTGCTAACAGTCCCTGGGTTCCCCTAGTGAAAGGCCCAGGGAAGCAGGGAATGCTGATTTTCCTTCCACACCTCCCCATCTCCTGGTCTGCACCTTCTCCCATGCTCCTCTCCTTCAGCTGACAGCCTCATCACTTGTCCTGCTCCAGATCTTTGACCTCCTGGTGTTATTTGTAATTTGTGGACAAAGACATGTTAAAAGAATGCTCCTCAGGGTGGAATGCTTCAGGAAGCCAGAGGGAAGACCTGAGGGTAGAGTTCACTGGGAAGGGCTGTGTGTCCTGAGCCTGAAAGAAGTTTCTCTAGGTGCTGGGTGTATGCTCTAGAAGGTGCAAAGGGTAATGCTACTTTTGTCAGCCACAGAGAAGCCCCAGGTTGGTGGGAAGAGGGGACTTAGCCTTGTACAGGCAACATGGGAAACTCAGAAGGTCCCACCCAGGAGAGGGTGGGGAACTGGGGAGCAGTCACCCAAGTTTATTTGCACCAAGCCCTATGGAAAAAGAAACAAAACCACCTCACATCCTATCAGGACAGAGACAACACTATCCAAAGTGCCCAGTATTGGGGCATGGGACTCCTGTCAAGGCTCTCAGTGCAGAGGAGGGAGGTGTCTCAGCATGAGATGGAGATCAGGCTGGGAATCTGAGATAACAGCACATACCAGCATTGAGTCCTTAAGAATCTGGGACTGAACCAAGCTCCAGGCCCTGCTGGGAGGGGAGAGGGACCCCTAGCCACACTGCCTGAGGTTGTGGGAGCACCAGATAGTTGGGCAACCTGCTGAGTGCCAGATCCTTTTTCATGTGTAGTGAGCCCTCAAAACAAGGCTGTGTCATGGGCATCATAATCCCAATTCACAGGTTTGGAAGCAGTTTCAGAGGAATTAGGAGACTAGCCCAGTCTCTACACAGAGGCAGATTTAAACCTGGATTGGTTCAGTTCCAAATTTCACCCTTGCCCCACTATTCCACAGACTCTCCCGTGGAGGAGAGCCAACATTTCTCAGGTTATTCCCTCCTCCACTTCTTACTAGTGGGATAAGAGAGTGGTTCAAGGTGAAACCCAGCTGGCTCCTGTGACCCAAAGCACAGTCAATGGTCATGGTCAATAATCCTTCCTGGGGTCTGCAGCCCCCGTCTCACTCTTATATGGTATCATAGAAATTAATCCAACCACCTAAGTGGGTTTTCCAGATATATGAAGCTCACCCCTTTACAATATAAAACTTTTAGGGGCACCTGGGTGGCTTAGTCGGTTGGGCGGCCAACTTCGGCTCAGGTCATGATCTCGCGGTCCGTGAGTTCGAGCCCCGCGTCGGGCTCTGTGCTGACAGCTCAGAGCCTGGTGCCTGTTTCGGATTCTGTGTCTCCCTCTCTCTGACCCTCCCCCATTCATGCTCTGTCTCTCTCTCTATCTCAAAAATAAATAAAAAAACGTTAAAAAAATTAAAAACAAAGAAACAAAAAAAAAACAATATAAAACTTTTAAAACTCATTTTGGAAGGGAATCATTCTAAACAGTCTTCAGCACATCTGCAATAGAACACAAATTTTTCCAGATGGCTGAGGATCATTCATAGAAACCAATGGCTTCTCTATAACAATGTTTTCAGAAGCTGTAACAGTGTCAGGGAAGCTGTTCGCCTTTTTGCCAAAATGCTCTTCGATGACTTTTTAAATGCTTATGACACCTTTAAAGTGTTTTGTGGTGTTGTTGCCCTTGCTACTGGGTGATCAGGGGTCACTTGCTACTCTAATGTTCTGTAATTTCCTGTAATGAGTATAGGAACACATAGACACATACTGAAATTGTAAATAAGGACAAGGGAAGCTGTGATTGAAGCCTGGAGAGTCTATCCAATGAGTAAAGTGTGTAAGTACTGTAGTTGCTCAGGGGTCCCTTCTGCTCCCCCTAGACCCCAAACGTTGCCCCGTAGTTCATCTCTGGTCAGTGAAGTGTTACTGCACATTAGTCCATGATTACTATTTGTCTCTTCCGTTGGAGGAGTCCCCTGAAGATTACAATACAGACTGTTCCAAATAACAGAAGACAGTTGGAATATTTAAGACAAAGAAGGCAGCAAGGCAGATGAAAAAGTCTTTGGCGTTGGAAGAACCAGGGTGGGAATTCTGGTGTCCCCATTTTCCAGCTGATGATTGATTTGGGGACAGGCTACCCCCCTACCACTCTAAGCCTCCACGTCATGAGAATGACAGGAGATAATGCAGGAAGCTGCTTCACACAGCACCTGGCAAACATGGGGTGAGGAGGAGCCAGAAAATCAGAAGGTATGTTTGGGTGCTTGCAGCGTCGGGAAGAAAGATAAGAGCTGATCTGAAGGGAAAGGGCCTTTCCACACGAAAAAGGATCTGGCACTCAGACAGGGAAAAGGAAGCTGGCAGAAAAGGAGCAGTAAAGGAGAGGTGCCATGCTGGCTTCCCACAAAGACGTAGACATCATCGTGTAGCTCAGGAGGCCTGGTGGTGCCCTGGAGAGTGTGGAGAGGGGGCTGGCACTTGGGACTGGGAACTTCTAGAGGGCTAAGCTCAACCTGTGTACTAACACCAGGTTGGTGGGCCTGGCAGGGAGGGAGAGAAGGGGAGCCCACATGGTTCGCATCCACCTAAACGTAGTGACAGAATGAAGCTGCCCAAACAGGGCAGCCATCTCCCCTTCCTTAGAGCCCCCATCTGCCTAGGGGCCCAGCTGGGAAGTGGCTACTCTGGTGTGTCTTAACCCAGAAGGGGTGGTATGGGAAAGGAGAGGGTGATGGGGAAGCTTGGTGCCAGGGTGACCGGTGTCTTTTGGTTTCTGCCTCCAGGACCTCCATTTAGCCACTGAGCAGCCACTCTGAGCTGGACGCTGGGCTGGGAGGCTGAGAGTACACAAATGACGCACAGTCCTGGTTCCTGGACTCCCAGTCCCTGGGTCCTTGCCTCTGGCCATCCTCCACTCCCTTACCCACTGACCCCTCAGCCCACTTCTCTGAACGCCTGTCTCTTTTGCTCCTCTGACTCCAGTCTGTTCAGGTCTTAGCCAGACTCCGCAGTGTGTGTGCTCCCAGAGGGAAGCCACACAAAGGAAGGGGGGGGGGGCAGAAAGGAGGGAATCCCGCTGACATCACTGCTCATTAGCATGTGTGACCTCATCAGGGGGCGGGACAACTTCCCCAGGTGTTGGGGGGGGGGAATGGGGGTGGTATTTAAGGGAAAAGCTGACAGTGCTGCTGAGTGAGGGAGCGGGGACTGCAAGCGGCTGGGCTGCACACGCACACGGATGCACACGGACCTCGACACGGACATGGACACAGACACAGAAACCACAGCACTCTGCCCCTCCGGCAGCCACCAGGCCTCCCCCCCTGGGACGCCCATACCAGGTGAGGGCTGAGCTGGGCAGGTTTCCAGCAGAAACCACGGGGGGTGGGAGCTGAAGCTCTGGTGGGGAGGTCAGAACTGGCGGCCGACGGAGCTTGAACCCAAACAGCAACTCGGGAAGTGGAGAAGCCTCACGCTCACACCAGGACTGAGGCTGGGCTGGGCTGGGGGCTGCGGAGTGCTGCCTAAACACCCCCACCCCCCATCACTCCTCCGGGGCTTCGCTGGGGAAACTGGTGCTTAGCCCCTAGGTCAGCCTCATTCCCATGAGGCTGGGATGGGCAGGAGGGATGGGGGAAAGGAAAGGGGCAGCCCACAAGCCTGGGAATCACAGGCTGGGGGCTACCCTGGGGACCTGTTGTAAGGGTTTCACTGGCTCGAGGAGGCCCTGGCTGCCAGCCAAGTATTGATCCTGGGCTATTTCCAGCCTCTCTCCATCCCCCTTTGTTGTGTCTGTCGTTCTTCCTCCAGTTACCCTGACCCATGCATTGTCACTCTCCCTCTTGCTCATGCTCCCGCTCTCTTGCTCTCTCCCTCCCTCCCTCTACCTCACCATGAACACAAGATTCTCTGGAACTCACGGGAAGGTCAGAGATGCAGAAGGGTTCTCACACACAGCCATGCACCAGGAGTGCTCACTTAGAGGGCCATTTGAAGAAGCGAAGAGGCGGCAATTCTCACACACCGTGGAGGGGGACCCAATGCACACATCGTAATGAGCAAAGGCCCTTCCCTGGGCATAGGCTCCCCACAAAGTTTTTGACTCTACCAGTACCCACCCCCCAGAACCTGGGCAGCAGCTTCAGCTTCTCATCCCCTGTGCCCCTCCCCAGTGTGGGGACAACCAGTGCGGAAGCAGTGGAAGGCAGGGCCTCTTGGTGGAAACAGGGGCAGCCCTCAGGGCCAGAGGCCTAGTCTGGGGGTGTGCCTGTGTGTCAGTGTGAAGAGTGAGTGGGTGTGCGAGCCTGCGCACAGGTGCCTCCCCTGCATGGGGCATGTTTTAAACAGGTTGTGGCTGGAACCACACTGGCTAAGCCTTCAGCTCAGCTCCTCAGAACCCCACCAGTTCAGGCTTCTGAGGGAATTCAGTGTAAGAAGTCAGACCAAAGATTCTCAGCTCCTTCTGGGGCATGGTCATCAGCTGGGCCTCTGAAGCCAGAGCAGCCAGGATTGAGCCCTCTGCAGATGGCCAGGCATACCTTCACTCATAGCTTCTTTCTCTTTGCCTACCCCCCACCTCAGAAACAGATGCCACACTGCTGAAGAAGCCAGAGAAGCTGTTGGCAGGGTTGGACCGGGGTGGGCCACCACCGGCCCCAGGGGCACCCAGACGAAGAGGCAGTATGCCTGTTCCCTACAAGCACCAGCTGCGGCGTGCCCAAGCTATAGATGAACTTGACTGGCCACCTCAAGCCTCATCCTCTGGCTCCTCTGACTCCTTGGGCTCGGGGGAGGCAGCCCCCACCGAACAAGATGGCATCTTCAAGGTCATGCTGGTAGGGGAGAGCGGCGTGGGCAAGAGCACCCTAGCAGGCACTTTCGGCGGTCTCCAGGGAGATAGTGCTCATGAGCCAGAGAACCCAGGTATTTGGAGGGGAAACCCTGAAAGGGTCAAAGGCACCTGCGGACCCCTAGTCAGGGATGCAAGAGGCATGAGCAGCCCCCAGAGGCCAAAACCTAAGAGAAGTTACTTCAATGCTTTCTGTGGCAACCTCCCTGGAGGGGGTCCCTGGTGCTGGGATCTGAGGCGTCCCTGGTTACCAGGTCTCATGAGTGTTGGGGAGCCTCCTGATGGGCTCTATTCCCTGTCCTTATTTCCCAACAGAGGATACCTATGAAAGACGCATCATGGTGGATAAGGAGGAAGTGACTCTAATTGTTTATGACATCTGGGAACAGGTAAGAACTAAGACAGGGCTGTAAGCAGGCAATGAAACCTAGGAGAGCTGGGGAGGGGCAAAGTCTGGCTGAAGGCAGGTGGCTCTGTAGGCCCTGGTTTTAATATGTACTGGACATATGACCTTTCATATGTGTCATCCAGAGAGCAAAGGCCCACATCAATTGTGCATACCATGGCACTGAGAGCCGCTGTCTTTCCAGGATCTTCTGACCCTGAGGAAAGTTAGGATCTGAATTTGACAAACCCTGAAGCTGCAAGCCAGGCTACACACCCTGAAATTGACCCCATCCATACGTGTTTCAGCCTGGAAGAGTCTTACCTGACAGGACAAGAGCTCAGGGCTCTGGAATATCAAGGAAGGGAAATAAGTGAGGATTTATGAATATTTGGACAAAAATGGTTACCACATAGAAATGAGAGGCCAGATTACATACAGCTGAAGAGCATTCATTTTTAAGTTAAGAGCTTAAGCATATGAAAGTAGGATGGGCTACCCTAGCCTAGGACCCTATCTCCCCAATTCTCCCATGTGGGGCTCACATTACAAACTACTTTCCCCTCCACAACACACTCTAGGGATGGAGATTATGCCATTAACTAGCTCTGCTGTCCTAAGCAGGTGGCTTCTCCCTCACATCCAGATTCCTCATCCTTGAGATGTAGGTGGGGAACAGGTTCTCCCATGCCTCCACCCCTGACATCCCACCACTCTCTGCCCACATGCAGGGGGACGCAGGGGGCTGGCTGCGGGACCACTGCCTTCAGACCGGGGATGCCTTTCTCATCGTCTTCTCAGTCACCGACCGACGAAGCTTCTCCAAAGTTCCAGAGACCCTACTTCGGCTCCGGGCTGAGAGGCCCCACCACGACCTCCCTGTCATCCTTGTTGGAAACAAGAGCGACCTAGCCCGCTCCAGGGAGGTCTCACTGGAGGGTGAGTATCCTGGACCTAATTAACACTTGCAATCTCAGGGGAGATTCCAAGTGACCTCTTCTCCACAAGGCCCTTCTACCCTTCCAGGACAGGCTAAGGGCAGACTCCCAATACCCATGTCTAGCGCCGGAGAACCCCTTCTCTTCACTCCTCACCTCTTCGCCAAGGCCCCTTTATCTCCTTCCCTCGGCACCACCAAGACCCTCCACCTGATCCCTGCCTGTTCTCAGTTGCAAGAGATTCACCTGCCAGGACCCCTTTGTACTGCACAGCGGGCATCTCCCCAGGCCCACCCTTGCCTGGCCACGCCCCGGGCCCAGTGTAGCCCGCGGGCTCCTCAACCTGTCCCTTCCTGTAGAGGGCCGCCACCTGGCAGGGACACTGAGCTGCAAGCACATCGAGACGTCGGCGGCGCTGCACCACAACACGCGGGAGCTCTTCGAGGGCGCGGTGCGCCAGATCCGGCTGCGGCGGGGCCGGAGCCGTGCCGGGGTCCCGCGGCCCGAGTGGGGCAGCCCCGACGGCCCCGCGCCGCCCGCGCGCCGCGAGAGCCTCACCAAGAAGGCCAAGCGCTTCCTTGCCAACCTGGTGCCGCGCAACGCCAAGTTCTTCAAGCAGCGCTCCAGGTCGTGTCACGACCTCTCCGTGCTCTGAGCCGCGGTCGTCATGGCCACCGCGGTCGCCATGGTCACCGCGCCCTCAGCTCACCCCTTCACCCCGCCCCGCCCCCGCCCGGCTTCCTTTGTGAAGACCGTCTAGTAAACCAAAAAGTCCGAGGGCGCGCGGGTGTGGCCGCGGGGGGCGGGCCCCCTGCCCCCAGCCCCTGGTGGGCGTCGCCCCCAGCCCTGCCACCACGCGTGCCCTGGCTACCTCCCCGCCCAAGAGCGCCTAGAAGGCGAGGACGCAGACCTGCGGGCGGGCGCGCTGCGGTCGGCGGGCAAGGCGGCTTCTGGCGGGCAGGAGGGGATATAGTTCCGTGAGCTACTTTGACTTTTATTAAGTCGCGCTTGGCCACCTCTCCTGTAAAGAGACCCTAAAAGTGAGAACTGGAAAGGAGCTTGGTAGACCTCTTTACAGTTCTCTGCGCGAACACGCCTCATCTTTAAGACATCCTTAAAGGTAAAAACACTGGAGACGCTTCTTTGAGACTTTTCCCAAAACGTGCTGGCTCTTATCTGCTGCACTTGTCCACTTTGCCTTTAAGAAGTTCTTAAAGGCAAAGGCCTGGAAGTGCCATTTTTCAGAATCGATTCTGTGATTTACCACTACATCACGGCACTTCCCTTTTAAGGTTATTAAAGGTAAGGTTTGGACAGACTCTTGCCTTCAGATGCCATTGTTAAGAGCTGAGCAGGCAGCACCCTGGGCCCAGGAGGCCCCAGCAAAAGAGCCACCCTTCCCTTTTCAATAAAGAACTTTTCTACTACATTTGCTCATTTTGACTCTGTTCTCAAAAGTCCTGCAGAAGGGATAGATGTAGATGGAAACTGTTAGAGACAAAACTTAGGCCCAGAGGAGCAAAGAACCTAAACCTACCTCTACAGAGGCTTCAGAACTGACTCAGTCTTGGTTGTAGTCTGTAACAAGGAGCCACAGGCCCTTAGAGATCGCTGGGTCCAACTTGTCGCTTTGTAGATGAGCAGACAACCCTGGAGAGCAGCAAGGAAATACTAGAAGTAATTTAGTGACTTAATGACACAATGGGACCAGGTCCATAGACTCTAGACCTCATCTCCTTACACGACCTTATTCTGCAGAGTAAGCTGGAGGCTACATTTAGCACCTAGAGCTATACAGAGCTTTGTCCTGAGCTGGTTTAAGGTGGGGCCCACATCCACCAGAGAGGCCCATCAGCTGGGGCATGATGGGACGGCCTGCACCTCCCCTGGCAGGCCTCCACCCTCCCAACTGTCACCTGCAAAGCCCGTGTGAGAACTGAAGCTGTCAGTGTCTCCCCCTGGGGACGCCCACGTCTTCTGCTGAGCCACGAGTTTGAACAAAGAGAGCAGAGGCAGCAGCTCTCCCCTCACCCCAGACATGCAGTATAGCTCCCTGAGTACCTGAGGGCCAGGCCTCCACTCCACCCCACTCAGGTTCCCAGAGCTTGATGGAGGAGGGATGAGATGTCTCCCGAGTCCTTGTAGCTGGTGGGAAGGAGCCAAGGGGACCAGTTCAGCATCAGTGGTTATGAGATGGTAATATGAATAATGACATTATCCTAAGGACTTTATTAATTTTTCTCTGTTAATTCTTTAAGGACCATATAAGGTGTTACTACTTCTTATACTGTAGAAGAAACAGTTTAAGTAACTTGCTTGAGGTCAGTAAGCAACAGAGCAGGGATCCCACTCATGTCTGCTTGATACTTAATTTTATCCAGCTTTGCATCGGAGGTTCCCGCTCCAGTAAGGATGAGGGGAAGAAGAAGAAGGTCACTAGAAGAAATGTAAGCGACACAATGGCCTGGGCCATGGGCAGTGGCTGTGGTGAAAAGGCCAGAGAAGTTACATGGCTATGGGGGAATAGGCCAGGAAACTCTAGGGACCGTGAACAGAGGCACTTCAAAATGTAAAATGTGTAAAAACACACTGGGCCCATTAAAAGACAGATGGCTGGGTTGAAACCTCAGGGATATTAAGGGGAGGGGGTAAGAGATGAGCACGGAGTAGAAGGTTTGGAACCCTACTTTTAAGTACCTTAAATGGCAGGCAAAGAAGTTTGTGCCCAAGCCTGCAGGCAGTGAGTCACCACAGGTCTTTGGCTATGGAAGTGACATGAGCAGGATGGTCCTTGGGCAGAGGAGGCTGGGAGAGGTGCATGGACTGGGGCAGCAAAGATAAGGCCTGAGAAGCTGAGTTTAGCGGGCAATTAACTTTACATATTGGAAGGTAATGAAGTACTGACCATAGGGAGAAGGCAGTGGGAAAGGAGAGGCACTACGGGTGTGAGTCAGGACTGCGATGACTGGGTACAGGGGGGAGTCTTAGGTGGTGGGTGAGGAACTGGGAGTTAGAGGGCAGAGGAGGACATGGGTAAATGGATCCATTTTGGAGACTCTTGAGTTTGCGATGCTAGAATATCCATATGGGGTTTCGGCAGCTCTCCAAAGATCTGGGTCTGAAATTCAGAACAAGTTAGGGCAAGGGATACAGAAATGAGAATAATTCCCGTAAAGATGGTAGTAGAGGGGTGCCTGTGTGGCTCGGTCGGTTAAGTGTCCCACTTCCTTCCACTCAGGTCATGATCCTGTGGTTCACTGGTTCCAGCCCTGCGTCGGGCTCTGTGCTGACAGCTCAGAGCCTGGAACCTGCTTCAGATTCTGTGTCTTCCTCTGTCTCTCTCTGCCCTTCCCCTGCTCATGCTCTCTCTCTCTCTCTCAAAAATAATTAAAATGAAAACATTATTTAAAAATTTTTAAAAACGTTTTATTAAAAACAAGATGGCAGCAGAGGAGCCAGAGGAAAGGATGAGCAGCAGTCACACGGCACCCCGTGCTCAGTAGAATGTGTTGCTATTGCGGCCTTGAAAATCTTTGAGCAAGGAGCCCTGCATTTTAACTTTGCCCCAGACCCCACAAATCATGCTAAGGGAGGTACAAAGGGAAAGGATACAATACTGGCTGGGATCCTTGCCTCAAATCACACATAGGCTTTAGGGGCTGTGATTCTTGTGAAGTGGGACAATTCATGTGCCCATGCAGTCATGCACTTGAGAATAGTGTGCATAGATTTCATAGATTGCCAAAGGGGTCTGTGACCCAACAAATGACAAACCAGGATGTTACTGATTGCTGCCAGGGAGGGCAGTTGGGTGGGGGCAAGACAGGTGTAGGAAGTGTACTTTTCATCGTGTGCCCTTTTTGTTCCTTTTGAATGTTTAACTATGGCGTGTATCACCTGTTCAAAAACTAAATAAAATAATGTAAAACAAAACACAGCCTTGATGTTCTAGAGAAAGAAGGACCAAAGCAGACGAAGAAGGTGGAGATGTAGCCACCACAGAGGCAGGCCGTGGAAGGACTAGAATTGTGCAGGTAGTGGCCAGTGCCAAGAAAGGAGGCCTTTTTTTTTTTTTTTTTTTAAAGTAAACTCTATGCCTAGCGCCGGGGGGTCAGACTCACAACCCTGAGAGCAACAGTAGCATACTTTACCAACTGAGCCAGCCAGGCACCCCAAGAGGAGATTTTTGTTTTTTTTTTTAACATTTCTTTATTTTTGAGAGACAGAGCAAGACAGAGTGTGAGCAGGGAAGAGGCAGAGGAGGGGGGGTACACAGAATCTGAAGCAGGCTCCAGGCTCTAAGCTGTCAGCACAGAGCCTGAGCAGGGTTCGAACTCACTCACGAGACTGATAGATCACGACCCAAGTCAAAGTCAGACACTTAACCCACTGAACCACCCAGGTGCCCTAGGAGGAGGGCTTTTAAAGGAAGACTACCACCAATGGTCAAATGTGGCCAAAGGGGCAGATGGGGAAAAAGGTCCAGTGCCTTTCACGTGGCTGAAGCTGAAAATATGCATATTGAAGATGATGGTGGTGGCGGCAGGGCCTCCCCCAGGAGGGGGACTGCACGTGCCACAGGCTTCCCTCCCCCTAACTCAGCCAGTCCCATCAGCCCAACCCATCTGTGCGTTCCCTCCAGACGCCTACAGGGACGAGCTCAGAACAGACGGAAGCTGAAGCCACGCTCCCGTCAGACTTGGGAAGTGGGGTCTTCTGCGAGAGCCAGGCCATTCTTCTACCTCCCTCTGATCAAGGCATAGTGCCAGGCTGCTGGTCTGGGCCGCTGTGAGAGACCAGCAAAGGACCCTGGGCCTGAGCTGCTTGTGCCAGGTAAGGTCTTCTCTGCCCTCATGCTCCTCTTAACCACTGCAATCTTGTCTCTGCTCCTTTACCAGCTAGCCCCTGTGACCCCCACGATTTCTGGCCCACTAGGCCTCCTCACTGGCTGAGAGCATGAGCTGTGTGTGCTCTGCTCTGAGGGGCCAGAGGTGAGGCCTGCCCTGCATCTTGGAAAGCATCTCTCTGCTCTGGGCCTCTGCTCAGAGTTGGGCCTTTGTGCCCTGCTGCATCTAACCCTCTCTAGAGAGACTGGGCAGGGTCTCTCCTCTCCTAAACTGTTTTTTAATGTTTTATTTATTTTTGAGACAGAGACATAGCATGAGCAGGGGAGGGGCAGAGAGAGAAGGAGACACAGAATCTGAAGCAGGCTCTAGGTTCCAAGCTGTGAACACAGAGCCTGACATGGGGTTGAACCCACGAACCACGAGATCATGACCTGAGCCGAAGTAGGACGCTTAACTGACCAAGCCACCCAGGCGCCCCTTTCGTCTTCTAAAAGGCTGCCAGTCGTGGAAGAGCATTTCACAAGTCTTCTGGGTTAAACCCTCATTCCCAGAAAGTCCACCCATACATATACATCTTTTTATTCATCTAGCATAATTCTATCCACATCAGTCTAAGTCAATTTTTCCTAGACTTTCATCCACAAATACTTGTTGTTCCCCTCAAGTACTGCCATAGGCCAGTCACTGTGCTGGACCTTATGGGAAAAACAAATACAGGTGACACTATCCCTGCCCTCAGGGAGCTTACAAATGAGCTGGAGAGATGGGACAAGGTGGTAATAGCACTACCAGGGCCAACAACAGCAAACTGTACCACATTCTGACTATCTGAGGGCTATGTCCTGAGCTCTAAGAATTCTGAATGGAAGAAACAGAATTTAAAGACAGATTTTAGGAGCTGGGCCTTAAAGGATATATGTAAGCTGTGGATAGATGGGGGAAAGAAGAAAAAACTCCCTGTGGTGAAGGTACATGAGCAAATGCACAGGAGACACAGACATGGTGGGCAGCCTGCCATGTGAGGTAAATACCCTTCCTGTAAGAAGGCAGCCAAATTTGGGTGGATGGTACAGCCAAGTTGTCAAGGGACCCCAAAACCAATAAGCAGCATCTTGCTGCTTAGTACTTTATCATCTTGGTGGCTCTCTGATGGATATGCTCAAGGTCCCTTTTAATCTTTTTTTTTTTTTTTTTTTTTTTTAGGTAATCTCTACCTCTAATGTGGGGCTAGAACTCATAACCCTGAGATTAAGGGTCGCACACTCCACCAGCCCAACCCATCTTTGGGCCAGCCAGGTGCCCCTCATCTGTATGTAGCTTGATGCCATGCTCCATGGCTTGGTCACCTTGCAGACTCAAGATGCAAATACAGACTCAATGTGGGCCTTGCAAACATTTTAATTAGCACTTAGTCCCATGATTTTCTGGATGGAGGACACCACTCTCAACGTCTTTGCCTTTCTGAACCTCAGCTCTCCCAACTGTAAAATGAAGATAACATTACCTACCTTGTAGGATAGTCATAAGGACTAAATACAAATCCTAGTATCTTTGTAATTTGTCAAACATTATCCAAATGAGCTGTGGAAGTAATGCTTTTTACAACCTGTGTCCAGGTCCCTTATTCAGGCATCCAGACAGCTTGCTAACCTCTCAAGCAGAGCAGCACCCTGGAGATACAAATTTAAGCTGTGCCTGGCTGGCTTGGTCAGTGGAACGTACGACTCTTGATCTTGAGGTTGTGGGTTTGAGTCCCACCCTGGGTGTAGAGATTGCTTAAAAAGATAAATAAAAAAGTATTTAAGTTGCAGTCCACAAAGTCCAACTTGCCTCCCATAGGACTCACAGGTAACCCCCTGTGAGTTGTGTTGTTTTGAAGAGGATGGGGAAGGAGGGGGGTGATTGGCAACCAAAGCCTCAGTGATGGTATTATACTGCCTAGTGTTCCATTGTTTGTTCAGGTTATAATGTCTTTAGGCAGAGTATCTGTGCTGATTTAAAACATTTATCTGAAAGGAAATTGTCAGAGGTCTGGAGACCAGTGATGGCAGGTGCTACAGGAGCACCTGCGGAAGGTCAGGAGGGAGGCTAAGCAAAGGGCTGTAGCAGACACCACTAGGATTTTCCCCGGCCAGACAAAGCAAAGGGCACTAGGTACCCTGAAGGTACCTGAGGGGGTGGGGAGGGAAAGAATCACATTGATTTTTCAAAGCCGTTTCGCTCTGATTTATAGTTTCAGGCATAAAAAGAGATTGAGCCAGTGGGACTGGTGTTTCTGAAAACTAAGCTGCTTGTGACCCAGGACCTAGGGAGCTTGGGACTTTAGTCCAGGAACAGTTGAGACTTACTTCCACCATTGCCTCACCTTCACTTCTCTCCCTGCATATATTAAGCATTCTCTGAGGTTGGAAGATGAGGTCAGGTAGAGTCAAGTGTGTAGGCATCCAGAGGAATGGGGATAGTGATGGCAGTAGCTATGACAAGTAGTAATGACAAGATATCAAGTTCTAAGCCCTCAACACAATCATTTCATTTCATCCTCACAATGTCCCTGAGACAGGTACTATTGTCATCATTTCCCTTTTACAGAAGGGGAGTCGAGGTTAGAGAAGTGATGAACATCCAAGTTTATTCAGCTGGTTTGTGACAGAAGAGCTATCTGAACCATGTGGTATTGCCCCAGAGGGTGACCATTCTGCTACGGGATGGAGGTCTCCTGACTTGGTTGGGCCCAACCCAGTTCAGAAAAGGCTAATTTTCAGCACCACCCATTCTAAACAAGTAGGCTTCATGATGCCTGAAAGCTGACTGAAGCTCCCTTCCTTTCTGGGACATTGGCTAGAGTTTGACAAGTCTCTGATTTCCAAGGTCATTGCTTCTCCTTTCTGCAATCTAGCACTGACTGGCTCCTTTCCAGTCTTCAGGGCCCTCATCCATCTACCATTGCCCTAAAAAATAACTGCTTAATGGCTCTCCAGTAACTGCAGCCAACTCCTTAAGGGCTCTTGAGAGGAGATCATCTGGGAAAGCTAACAGAACTCATCCAACTTTTAAAAGTGAGCTATGATCAGCTCTTTCCTTGCCTCCACCTTCCTGTATGATCTAAACTGGTTGGTCTGCTTCACCTCTCAGAGCTCTCTCAACCAAGAGCACACTGAGCACATCAGTTCTGGATATAAATGTAAGAGTTGGGAGAGAAGAGAAGGAATGTTTGAAGCCAGAAGGTTCAGACACAGTTCTGAGACCAGAATTTCTTTCCTGGATCCAGCTCATGACTATTGACTTCACCTGGTTGCCGTGGAAACATCAGTCTGTGTTGGATGGGAAGCAGCATTTTTGACAGAAAGCATCACAGGCTACCATGGTAACACCAAAAAGAGTAAAGCTGCTTTCTCTCTTGGAGGGTGAGGAATGAATGGAGGAGGAGGCCAGGATGGACATTGGAAAGCTTAGCTCTGACTTGAACAGAGGGGAAATTAATTCAAGACATCTAATATGTGCGAAGGAAAGCAATAGTGAAAAAGACATGTCGATGCCTTGTCTCATTGGGCTATCACCATCTACTAGTAGAGTTTACACAGAACTGTAAATAAAGACAGAATGAGACTTCTAATGGGACAAAGAATACTGAAAAGGGAAACCAACTAGCAAAGCTTCAGAGTCTTAATGGACAGGATTTTAACCAGCAGGAGAGGAGCAAAAAGAGAACAAGATGAGCAGACGTGGAAGAAGAAAAGTTCAGGACATACTGAGAACTCTGGGTACAGAGATAGGAAAAGTGACTCCAAGGCCTTGGCTTCCACAAGAGGCAGGCTGAGATTAGGATCCAGGAATGTGAAGCTAGACTGCCTGGATTGGAATCCCAAACTCACTTGTGTAATCGCAGGGCAGGTTACTTACCCTTTGGGTAGCCTCTTCCTTGTTCACAAAGATGATAAAAGAGTCTGCCTCAGAGGTCACTGTGAGGTTGAAGCAACTCTATACATACAAAGTGATTAGAACAATGCCTAACCCACAACGACGGGACAACCCTGCACCGATGTTAACAGTCATTATACCCCCTCCCACTTTCCGAAGCCAGGACAGCCTTTTCTCCCTGTCTAAATATTACTTCCGGATTCTCACCAGACCCCTTCCTTAACAGAGAAAGGAGAGGCTGCGGTTGACCATCTCCCTTCAAGGTGTAAACTTACTTTCCTTCTGTATAAGCACCAGGACTAAAGGTTCAAAGGGTAAACACCTGTTTCCTCTGGTAGCTCACATCGGGGGCTGTTGGAACCTAAGAAGGAAGTAGGCAGAAACCCAATTTCAAGAACACAGAAGTTTAGAGAACAGGGAGGAAAACATCACTGCCTTAGAAAAGGCAGAAGCATGGGCTAGAAGCCAAATGTCAGGTGAACATCTGTTTAGAACTGAGGACAGTTGGGAAATTCTATGCTAGTAGAGGATCCGGGTCATTCTCTCCTCTACCTTCGCCCCAGGTGCCATGCCCAGACAAGAGAGGTTGAAGGTTTCTTTTACCTTAAGCTGGGCACAGAGGCTGTTTGCTGCCCCCTCCTCTCTACTCCAACCACCTCCAATGCAGGCATGAGTAACAAGAAGGCACTGAGTCACATGCAGTGACTCCAGCTGTCACCCATTAGATGTTGTCACCTTATATGGATTAAGACTAGAGTAGCTGTCTTAGATGTTTCCTCACTTCCACCACGCTCTCTCTCCCAACAAGAGGCTGTATGAGGAAGTAAGAAGGGTGGCAGGAACCAAAGTGCAGAAAGACCAAAGGAGGCAAGGATGGGAATATAAGGAAACCAAGCAGAGATAGACACCCATCTGAGGAGGGCAGGGAGGCAAAGCCTGTGGGTATTTATGGTTTGGAAGAGTTGAAAACTGCCATGAGGCGGCCCAGTCCATAGCCTCAGGATGACTAACAAAAATGGTCCACACTGTACTTTTCAGGATGCATTAGCAGCCAAATCAATAACTACAGGGGGACTGGGCCACAGCCAGCTGCTACCTAAAAACAATGTATCCTCTGTCCTATCCCCCAGGCCAAGAGAGCAAATTAGAACAGGAAAGGGTGGAGGTGGTGGCAAAGGCAACCGTAGCAGCAAATGAGGCTGCACCAGCCTATACAGCCATACCACCCTGAACACACCCCATCTTGGCTGATCTCAGCAGGTAAGCAGGGTCGGTCCTGGTCAGTACTTGGGATAGGAGGAATCAAGACCTAGTCCTGGGTCCCAGTGGCCTTTTATACCACAAGCAGGCACCAAGTACTTAATACTTCAGTGTGAAAAGCAACCCCAGAAACTAATTATCACCAAAAACTGTTCACTCTGGTTAGAAGTCTGAGAGCTGACAAATTAAAACCTAACAGCAATTATCCATATTTTTAGCATGACAATACGGTCTTAACATTCTGTTGCCATAGAGACCAGAAGAGAATGGGGGAGTCCCACAGAGCTCTGCCCCTGAACCTCAGACCTTCTTCTCTAGGCTGGTCCCTAACTGGTGAGCCAGGTTTTGGCAGGCCCCTTGTCACGCATCTTACAAAGCCGGCAGAGAAAAGAAATGTGCATCCCCTTCCTCAGGGCGATTCCTGGGATACTCAGCTTTCTGGAATTCACTGGTCCTAGCCTGTGTTATCTCAAGCAGAGCCATATATGGAAACCAAGACTTGAGGGGACTGACCAAGGAATAGCAGATTTAAGGCCTGGGAGCCCTGATGTAAGACCCCCAAGCCCCTTTGGATACCAGACTGGGATTTCCATTACAAAAAGGGCCAAAAGCGGGCACAGAGGCTAATGGTAAAACTGGTGAGCTTACGCTTCCCTGGTACTTAAGCTGCTCAAGATCTCAAACGCCTCTAGCCACTTGAGGAGCAGAATGTGCTACTGTCACACTGCCATCTGGTGGAAAGACAAGATCTGTCCCTTAGACGCAGAGACAGCCTTGGGAAGTGTGTCCAGTGGGCAAGGTAGGTTTGGAAATAGTTAAGATGAAGACAAACGGAGGAGACAATGGGGCTAAAGGTGTAATGCAGATACAGACTGGGAACTCCATCCAGGCGTGTGCCTTTTGTCCATTTTAATTTCTAAAGAACGTTAGATAAAACAAAATTAAAGGGAAAAAACAGAAAGGCATTACAAATGTTTTATATCCTAGAACCATTCACGGTTTTGGCTCATGAAAAGTTATTAACATCAGACAGATACACCAACTGACTGAGACCACACACACATGGGCAGCAGCCGCCACAACAGTGGAGCTTGCCTTTTATACAAAGTTTATACGTATGTGTATGTGTATGTGTATACGTGTACACATATACACACACACACACACACACATATACACACAATTTTATGTACACAGACACAAGGGTATAAAATCCAGTGAGAAGGGCTCACATGTGCCCAGGTAGGGGACAGGAGCAGCTTTAACAGCTGGGGTTGAGCCCATGGTAGAGGCACATGGGAAGTGGTAGAGAATAGCAGCCTCCTCTCCATCCTCCCACCCTGGGCCAGAGGAAAGACCTGGGAGGAAGGAAAACTATACAGAGGAAGATGGAACCTAGTAGAGAAGTACCCCACCTTTCACTCAACTCCTGAATGCCCCTAAGACATCCAAAATGCCTGGCAGGACAGATTACTCCCATACTTCCCAGTAAGAGGCTGAGCCCACAGTAGCAGTTCTGGCCTCAAGCTGAGACCCAAGGAAGGCTTCACAATGTTCATGTCCATGCCATCTTCCAGAGCCTGTGCAGCAGCAAGCCAGCACTTTCAAGGTTCACCTTCCAAACTGCAAAGTCCTCTTGGACTAGAGGTCTTCAAGGGTTTTCCTCAACAGATTGTAGGGTAAAAGTACAGGAAAAGGAGAGAGGTTAGTTCCCTCAGTTAATGCCCTACGGCCTTCCCAACGGGGGAGGAATCAAGGAATCACTAAGAGCTGGTCGGAGAGAGCAATGAAGGTCATCCCGGGAGATGACACACACGGAAAAACAGGTGTTCAATATAGGTGCAGATTCTGTCCTCTTCGACTACTGGCTTTGCTCAGCAGAGTCCATTCCCGATGGGGCCCTGGGCAGGAGCTCTTCTTGGAGTCTAAAGGTGGCCCCAATTCCCACAGAGTCAACATCCACGCCCTCAGGATAGCTTGGTCCACAAAATGGAGAGAAGGGGCCATGGAAGGGTAGACGTGGAAAAGGGAGTGGCACCCAGAGGCACAGGGAGGCAGTGTACTGAGCCACTGATTTACCTATGGCAAGGAGAAGAGGTAAATGGGAAACCAAAGGAAAGAAAATAACCAAAGACATGGCACTTGCCACCATGAATACCAGACCCTGAGACTCACATGGTCTGAGGGGTAAAGAGGCTGGAAAGCTGGAAGCACTGGGAGGCGATTGCTTGGGAGGCGAGGTTCAGGGCTGGACTCAGAGCTGCAAAAAGAGAGGCATAATGAGTTGGTGAGCACATAGCATTCCTTCTTTCCAGGCCCCAACCCAATTCCTCCCTTTCCCAAGTTTAAGTCTACCAGTCAGAGCCGCAGGGTTCAGGGCCCCCAAGGGAACTGTCCCATTCAGTTGCAAGGCAGCAGCAGCCTGGGCGGCAGCAGCAGCAGCAGCTGTGGTAGTAGGCAGCTGCATTCCAGAGCCTAAAAGGGAAAGAAAAGGTGGGGTTAAGTCCCAACCTCCGATCTAAAATTCAACCCCGTGTTCTTCACTCTGCAGAGAAACTCTCTCCACCTTCTGCCAATTTGGCCATGAGCTGCAAACGTCCACCTGCTGATCCCAGATCCAGCTCCTGGTCCCCATCCGGAAAAGTGATGTCTGTGCCACCATCCAGTCGCTCGGTCACATGACCAACTCTCATAGGTCGACCAGCAAGCTCAAAGCCATTCAGCTGTTCCAGGGCTCGCCGAGCACACTCGGAGTCTGAGAACTACAAGAAACCCAGGCCGTATCAGTCACTTCCCGGACACAGACATGCTCTCAAAACCCCACTACTATTCCCTAGTCTCGCTATCCCAGGAAAACTGCATGCTCACTGTGGCACAAACTTTTCTGTCACAGGGAATGTGACCTAAGGTCCCCATCCTCCCAAAATGGGGTAAAAAGGACCTTTTCCAACTGACTAAATGGCAATTACTTCAATCTTCCAGCTACACTAAAAACCTAACAATACAAAAAAAAAAAAAAAAAAAAATCTATTACCCATAGAGTGCCTACCCTGACAGACTGTTTCACAAATGACCAGATAAAATGGAAGTAAGACAGGCTAAGGGGCCCAAACTCCTGGACTTTTATTTTATCTCAGCCCTTTGGACTAGTCAGTTTCAATTCTCACTCAAGAAAAAGGAATCTGGAACTCCAGAGTTCAGTCGCAGGGGGGAGCACACCCTGGCGTGGAGAGCAAGACTGCACCCCACCCCTACGCCTACACCAGTGCTGTCGATCAGAGGGCTCCACTCCCCAGTCCCTTTCATCAGCGTCACCAGAGCTGCCTAGTGTAGAAAAGATTCCAGTCTGCTATTTAAGTGTCATGGGTGTTGATCAAAAAGGCAGCAGCGCAAGGGCAAAAAGGCCTCACCAACACTTTTCTGCAACTGAGTCACACAAGGTGTTAGAAGAGGTACTTGCCACCATGAATACCAGAGCTGGCTTTGTTTATTCTGGTGGCACCTGCCCTAGGGCCTGGCACGTTGGTACTGACAATTCCTAGGCAGGTGGTGTAGGTGGCTTGCCTTTACTGGATACTTCTGAGGTGAGCAATACCTCACCTGTGCAGAACACAACATAACTCTCCTCTGCCCTGCAGGCAACTGTGGGGGGTGTATGCTTCCTGGACTAAACCCAGGAAATATCAGCTTCTGTGAGACTCTGTGGCTGGCAGCCAGTCTTCAGCCTGGAGTCACACAGGGCTGGAAGAACCAGTTATGGGAACTGGAAGTAATTTTGTGACAGTGTCAGGAAAAGGTAAGACACAGCCCCACTATTCTCCCTATAGCCGTCTTTAAACATAAAGATATTTCTCAGTGGAGAAACTCCTTCAAATGGGATAGTGCCAGAAAAAAATATAAATCTCTATTCCCACTATCATGAAAACACCAATTCCATGAAGCATGTCTACAAAAGCCCACATCTAACCTCCCTCATGCCCCCAACCTTTTAGCTGCTGCCTGAAATCATTACTATTACCCAAAAAGCAAGTTGCAGCACCAGGGAAGCTGGTTGAACTCCTGGACACCCCCATGCCAGGGCCACTGACAGAGTGTGGGAGCAAAGCCAAGATCTCAAGCAATGCACTCATCTCAAGGGGAGGAAGGCTAGTCCAAGCTTCAGGCACCAGGGCTTATGAGTCATTTAGACAGTTCCTAAAGGAGGAGGAGGAGGCTGAGCTGCAGAATCAGACAAGTGGACAAACCCACGCTGAAATTCAAAACTTCAAGACCAGAAACTTACCGTAATGAAACCATAACCTTTAGAACGGCCTGTATCTGAATCCTTCATCAGGACGATATTATCAATCTGTAGAAGAGGCGGAAATTATTAACAATCTTTGGGCTAAGCTGAGCTTTCCTATCTGACTGTTCACACTACCTCTAACCTTCCAGCCAATTGATTTCAACTCTCCCAAATCTTTTCTTTTTTTGAAGCTTATTTATTTTGAGAGAGAGTGCATGCATACACTCAAGCGGGGAAAAGGTAGAGAAAGAGGGGGAGAGAATCCCAAGCAGGCTCACTGATAGCACAGAGCCCAATGACACAGGGCTCAATCTCATGAACTATGAGTTCATGATCTGAGCAGAGATCAAGAGTCAGACTCTTAACCAACTGAGCCACGCAGGGCCCCCCAAATTTTTAAAGAAGAGACAAATGCCATCTCTTTCCAAACCACCTCTCCTGACCAACCTTACTTAATCTGCACCCCATTATTTGATTTCACGGTGCCTGACTGACCTGTTTACTGAGCACTATGAAGACAAAGATGGAGCCTAACTTTCCCAGTGTGGACCTACATGCCCGTTCGATGGATGCAGTGCCTTAATCGTGGTCAGAATAAAGAGGTACACTCACCCTCCCCACTTTTTCCAATTCCCTTCAGAGGTTTCCATCACTTTCTACTCACTTTGCCAAAGGGCTCAAAGATACCCCGGAGCATGTCCTCAGTGATATTGAAGTGCAGGGAGCCCACATAGAGGCGCATTGGTCCACCACTACCCTTCTGCAGGTTGTTGGCCATGGCTGCCAGTCGGTTTTTCTCAGCCTAGGAAAGGAGGAAATGACGGGTCACATCCCATACCTCCTACCTTCAACCCCATCTTCTTGTGTCAGGTTTTCAGCCTGCTCACCTGTGAGGCCTGGACAATGATAGGCACTCCGAGCAGCCGCTGCCCAGTCAGCCCAATGGCCAGTGGCACAGACTGGATCTCACAGAATTCTACGTAGGCGATGCCCTTAGAACGACGGGAATTCCGATCTGAGATGATCCGGACGTCACGAACCTATCCGGGGCAAGAAGGAAATCCTGAGTTGGGCATAAGGGAGGATGGACAGAAAATAGGCCACATGGACGAAAACTAAGGGAGGGAAGGTTACCTTGCCGACAGCAGAGAAAAAGTCCTCCAGGTCTCGAGGCCGAATGCGGGCAGCTAACTGCATACAGAAAACTGTGCGGGCATCACGCTCCTCGGGACTCAGATTATCAATTGGTTCCCTAAAGAACAAGTACAATTTATTGAGACACCTGCTCCGATACACAGTCCTTGTTTTCTAGCTACACTCAAGCACTACAAGTTCCTGTATTCCAGCTCAAACGGCTTTTTATTCACACCTCACAATCCCTGGGAAAGCTCATTATCCACTCACCTGACCGGGCTCTTCTCTCTGAAATGAGGACTCTTACTGTGCGCATACCTACGCCTATGGAACAGAGAAAAACAAACGGAAAATCGTGTCATTCAATGTCATTCGCGCTAGTCCAATGCTCAGTCTTCTAACACGAGAAAACCAGATTCCAGCACTTCACCTCACGGGAATTCTCAACACCACCCCTCCAATAACAAGGTCTCCTGCCCATCACATCAGGTTGTAAGCATCCCCAGGCAGGAAGCACAGCACACTGGTTTTACCCAGACTACAACACAAAGGCCATCAGATTGGTGAGAGGTGTTACCCAGTGGCAAGTGGTGGGCTCCTGTAACGCACACGATCCTCACGCCGCCGGTCCCGACTGCGTGACTCACTACTGTGCCGACGGTCCCAGCTCCGGCTGCGGTGGCGACGCTGCCGCTCTCGACTTCGGCTTCGAGTGCTTCTCCGCCTGTGCCGGTCCCGATCTCGACTGCGACTATAGGTGGAAGGCACTACTGAGTTTGTTGAAGGACAAACCAACCTCTTCTGGCCTTTGATGGAGAGCTTTCCCTGGTATCTTTCCACTTATAGCAATCCTCAAAATCCAGAAGTCCCCACAATTACTTACCTGCGCTTTCTATCCCTGCTTTTACTAGGGCTCCGACTCCTCTTTTTCCTGGGAAAGAGGGGATAACTTATTGAGAACGTTTTATTCTCTCCCCCCAAGGACAAGAAACAAAAGAAAGGCCAGGGTGGAACGGCAGTAAAAGACCAAAGTGCCCAAGATGACCTGGCAGGAGTTCACAGTAACCGCGCAACACGAGCTTGCACACAGCCCTGGATGTTGTCAGGCATCTGGAGTGGCCGTTTCCCCCCCAAAGCCAGGCCAAAGCTGCTGTCTCCAAATCAGGGGTCCTCTTGCTGTTTTATTCAATTAAAATATACTGATGCTAGAACAAATCCACAAATCTAGGCAGGAATGTGAAGACTAGAAGAACATCAAACCAAGTCACCGTTATTCTCAGGACCCGGTGGAGCCATCACTAAAAGTCAGCAGTCTTCTAAGCAACCATCTCCCTGTTCTGGCTGTTTCTCTCATGGACATGGTTGCTTCCTTTCCCCCAGCTGCCAGCCCATTTCTCCACACCACACTCACTTGCTTGCCTCCCCACTGGCACTGCTCCCACTGGTACCACTGCCACTATTGCCGTTGCTGCTGGCGTTGGTGTTGCTGGGGCCATCTTTTTGAACTTCTTTCCTTTGCTGATCATCCTAAAGGGTTAGCCAGGAAAAACGTCACAAGGCACAAGGTGGCAACACACACATTCCACTGGGCAACAAAAGAACAAAAGTGGACAGAGATTTGATTATGAAATCAAAGCTCACAATTAACTAGTCAGTTTCTGGGCACCCGATCTCCTAACAAAAGGAATAAAATAGGAAGAGAGAAAATCAAAAAGAGATCAGAGTGACAGATTTTGTCAAAACTTCAGCTACCCAACATTGGTTCCACTGACATCTATTTCCCAGGAGAGTGAGAAATTATTTAGGTTTGAGATACACTGACTTTCTAGTGTGTCACTGAGAGCTTTGAGCAAAGTACTAATTACTAGCACATTATGCCCTGCCCAAACCTCTCCCCCACACCCCCAGCTTTGGGAGCCTCTCTGCCAGCATGTCTTTGAATATGAGAGCTGGAGAGTGGGGTGCGCTAAAAGACTATGACTTTTACGAATAGCCACAACACATAATAAACAAGCAGGAAAAAAGGATTCACAAAATGCTGAAACTGATGACCTAGAACTGCTGCTTCTTACTAACCCAATTCTAGGAGTGAAGTGGGGAGTATTACCTCTTCTTTTTTATAGGGAGCCTCCAGCATGGCTTCAATCACTATATCAAAGTCATCGGACGCCATCGTAGCAGATCTGAGGAGAAGACATGGATACGTGATAAACTCGTATTTTTCCTCCCCTTCTGGCACCCCACATTCCCTTCCTTCCCCAAGAAACAGACTTCAGAATATACAGTTCTGTTTCTTGAATTCCAAAGGGATCTTCCTGGCTGTTGCTTACTCTAGGTTTATTTTTGTACATTATAAACCTTAACTAGTTCAGCTCTGTGGCTCAGAAAAACTCAAGGGTTGAGAAGGAAACTGAATAGGTAGGAAAAAACTACAATACGGACCCTGTCCTGTGAAAACAAAGTGTTGGTATTCAAAATTACTATTCATTTTACAGTAGACGCTAGGCCTCCATTCTACAGTTCCAAAATTCTGTATATATAACTGGCTTACACATCAATCCCAGAAACAGACACACGTTTCCAATAAAAAGGTAAAAGTGAAAGAGTACAAATCAGGAACAAGACAAAACAACACCAGAATGCAGATCTGCCCTAAGCTCTTCTCCCCACATACCCCACTCAAACATCAATAATTAGGCAAGTCATCAGTAAGTATCTCGTGTACAACAGCAACTAGAATTCAGGTAACTCAGAAAGATTATGATTAAGACAGGCTTAACCAATTCCACTTTGAAGCCTGTCTAGGTAGGCAGGGTAAGACTTCCTGCCTCCCCCGAGCTTTCACACCTAGCAATCATCCTTCCCAAGACTGTCCACCACAGGCCTGTCAAATTAAAAAACAAACAAACAAAAACCAGAAGATATCAAATAAAATCAGTAGGCTAAATTATTAAAAAAAAATATACTGGCCTGGAATTATCAACATATAGAACATGGATGAATTCCAAAATAATTATGCTGAGTGAAAGAAATAAGACCAGATAAAGTATATACCATATGCTTCCATTTATATAAAATTCTAGGAAATGCAAACTAACTTGTACTGGCAGAAAGCAGATGAGTGGTTGCCTAGGGATGGACGAGGTAGGCAGGGGAAAGGAAAAAAGAATTATAAAAGGGCAGAGGAAACTTTTGGGGGTGTTGGTTTCATGGGTGTTTAAACATCAAATTGTACACTTTAATGTGTACAGTTTTATTTTAGGTCAATTATATCTCAGTAAATCTGACAAAAAAAACACAACCCTCCAACTAATCTGAAGAATTTCTGTACAAGGAAGCTAATCATAACCAGACTTTTCATATCCCCAAGAGCTTTGTCCTCTTTAAAGGAGCTAACGCATTATCCAATGATGCTGTCCTTGTTGCCCTCAAAGCCCACAGCCTATTTTGATGACTTAACAATGAGTATAAACATACTAATATAAACTAAGTGATGCAAAAATAAAATTAATCGTTCCATTTGTCATTTACAGTACCTGATATTGCTAGGCACTGAACTAAGCTTGTTTCAGAAACAAGATTCTTGGAAAGAGCAAAACAATAAATTAAAAATTACTTGGAGCTATGGGCACCTAGCTCAGTGGCTCAGTCTGTTAAGCGTATGACTCTTGGTTTCAACTCAGGTCATGATCTTGAGGTTTGTGAGTTCAAGACCCACATCAGGATCTGTGCCAAGAGTGCACAGTCTGCTTGGGATTCTCTCTCTCTCCCTCTCTCTCAAAAATAAATAAACTTTGGGGCGCCTGGGTGGCTCAGTCGGGTGAGCATCTGACTTCAGCCTAGGTCATAATCTCATGATTCATGAATTTGAGCCCTGCGACTAGCTCTGTGCTGACAGCTAGGAGCCTGGAGCGTGTTTTGGATTCTGTGTCTCCCTCTCTGCCCCTTCCCTTCTTATGCCCTGTTTCTCTCTGTCTCTCAATAATAAATAAACATTAAAAATTTTTTTTAAATAAACTTAAAAAAAAAGTTAAAAAAAGAAAAAAATTACTTGGAGACAAATTTAAGACATAAAATGGAATTCAAATCAAGGTGAAATAGCTGTGTCTAAAAACCGGTGAACTCAACTGCTTACTATAAGTAACATCATACGTTTAACAACCAAAGGTAATATATGTCACAGGCAGCTGTCAGACCCAATGCACAATGAAAAAAACTGAGGTTTTATGAACTGCCCAGAGCCACAAAGCTCAAATGGAAGAGCTGACTCTTGATTAAGGTCCCCTGACTCTAAGTCTAATGTCTTATCAAGTCGATCAAATTACCTCTCTCTCCTGTACTTTATAACTTAACTTTAAAGATTTTTCTAATTTTATTTTTTATTTTTTTTAAATTTATATCCAGGGGCGCCTGGGTGGCGCAGTCGGTTAAGCGTCCGACTTCAGCCAGGTCACGATCTCGCGGTCCATGAGTTCGAGCCCCGCGTCAGGCTCTGGGCTGATGGCTCGGAGCCTGGAGCCTGTTTCCGATTCTGTGTCTCCCTCTCTCTCTGCCCCTCCCCCATTCATGCTCTGTCTCTCTCTGTCCCAAAAATAAAAAAATAAATAAATAAAATAAAATAAAATAAAATAAAATTTATATCCAAATGAGCATTTAGTGCAACGATTTCAGGAGTAGATTCCTTAGCGCCCCTTACCCATTTAGCCCATCCCCCCTCCCACAACCCCTCCAGTAACTCTCAGTTTGTTCTCCATACTTGTGAGTCTCTTCTGTTTTGTCCCCCTCCCTGTTTTTATATTATTTTTGTTTCCCTTCCTTTATGTTCATCTGTTTTGTCTCTTAAAGTCCTCATATGAGTGAAGTCATATGATTTTTGTCTTTCTCTGACTAATTTCACTTTGCACAATACCCTCCAGTTCCAGCCACGTAGTTGCAAATGGCAAGATTTCATTCTTTTTGATTGCCAAGTAATACTCCATTGTATATATATACCACATTTTCTTTACCCATTCATCCATCGAGGGACATTTGGGCTCTTTCCATACTTTGGCTACTGTTGATAGTGTGCTATAAACATGGCGGTGCATGTGTCCCTTCAAAAGATCACACCTGTATCCCGTGGATAAATGCCTAGTAGTGCAATTGCTGGGTCGTTGGGTAGTTCTATTTTTAGTTTTTTGAGGAACCTCCATGCTGTTTTCCAGAACTTTAAAGATTTTAAAAGAAGAGTACACAGCATTCTAATATGTCTAGTTTTATTTATTTACTTATTTATTTATTTATTTATTTATTTATGATTTTGGGGGTTTTAAAAAAATTTTTAATATTTATTTCTGAGAGAGAGAAAGAGACAGTACGAGCCAGGGAGGGGCAGAGAGAGAGGAGACACAGAATCTGAAGCAGGCTCCAGGCTCTGAGCTGTTAGCACAGAGTCTGATGTGGGGCTCCAACTCACAAGCTGTGAGATCATGACTTGAGTTGAAGTCAGATGCTTAACTGACTGAGCCACCCAGATGTCCCTAAGATTTCATTTTTAAGTAATCTCTACGTCTAACATGGTGTTCCAACTTACAACCTGAGTTCAAGAGTCACACTCTACAGACTGAGCCAGCCAGGCACCCCAAGATGTCTAGTTTTAAATACATACTCATCTGAAGAATGATTGTTCTGACAGGTTTATCAAAAGAATTACTCCCCTCAGTCACACCTTATTATGTGTCTTCTAGGTATGAGGCAGCATATACTTCAAAATATTAGGAACCTGGCTAATTTTAATACATACTATTTGGCCTACTGTGGAAAAATGGTTCTTTAAAGGTTTTGATGTTCTGTTTCTTCCAGTCATTTTGGCTGCCAGGTCTATACAAGTTCTCTAGGTGTCATACAGCTCCTCTTTATATTTTTATAATCTTTTTCCTCCCCAAATGAAATGCTTCGGATTTCAGTAATTGCTCTCTGTTGACTGCTAGTACAGAGTAGGAATTACTTAAACGCACAAAAACTTTCACTTAAGTCCACAAACGAACCACCACCTATCAAGTAAAGTTTTCACTCAGGTACTCAGAAATGAATGAATCCCTTTAAGCAAAGATACACACAACACCAGCACATTTTGAAATGAAATCTCACTAGGTTTGGTGCATCTTTTCAGATATCCTAGGAGCAGTAAAGTCCCAAACACCATGCATTTTCACACTGGGAGTTTTCAAACTCTTCCCATGTCCCAAATTATGGGTCAAAGTCCATTCAATCCCATCCATTAAGACACTGTAAGAGCCTTAGTCCATCCCAGCTCCAAAAACTGCATTAAGGGCGGGCCCACAATCATGCAAGTCTCGGGGCTCTATCAACGCACAGTCAAGACCCAAACAAGCACTTAACTTAGGCCCCACTGCTTAAGGGACAAAAAAGAGTGAAAAACCACTGTCAGCTCAGTTCAGGCAAAATTCACCACATGCTGAGTCCCAAAGGGTGATCACCTCCTGGGTCCACAGTCACAAAGCTGGACACAAACACCTCCAAACTGAAGACAGCTTAATTAAGAACAGGAGCAGTAAGATAAAAAACATTCCCCATGCTGCGTAACAAGCCAAGGCTACACTTCAAAAAATGGTCCTTACTATAAGCAACCGACTGGCATGGTCTCTGCGAGGGCCAGTGTCCCATGCTAAAAACCTCTTATGAAGCCTCACTATCCTCCGGTACAGCCACGGAATGTGTGGTTAAAAAAAGAGGGAAAGCCCCGAGGCGACAGAGTGAACACGAGTCTTCCAGAGACTGAAGACTGAGGAAGAAATCTCAGTTCCCTAGCCTCTCTCGGAGTGGTAGCACTAAGAGCTGAAACCCGAACCTGCGAGCTCTGTCAGACCGCCCCGGTATGGACGACCCTAAACGTCAGGGCAGAGGGGACCTGGAAAGATATCAGTCACTGGGATCCTTAAGACAGCACCTTCACCATTAAGAGATATACCCACGAGGCTGCCGATCCCTAAATCCATGCCAGCAGGCTACATTTAGGTAGCGAACACTTCCAAATCAAAGTAAACAATTTTTCTTTGTTTTTAAAAGTTTGCCTGACTCTGCTCTTGACGCCATTTTCTGCCTGTGACGTCAGGGGGAGGCGCCGTGCGGCGACGTCACGCATAGGTGACGTCGCGGAGGGACCGGGTTTCGGGGTTTCTCACCAGTTCCGGGTCCCCGCAGGGGGCCCCGGTTTCCTCCGTTCCTTTGGGTGTGTTGGGGGCGCGAAGCAGGGCTATTTTCCAGAGTCTCGGCAGTAAAAGCAGCACTGCAGTCGGAGCTTCTCCTCTTCCCGCAAAATGGCGGCACCTCCGCTGTCTTCCAGAACTTTCCCCAATCTGCGCAGGCGCCGAAACATTTAGGCGGTGGAACTAATCTCACTGGTTTCGCGGCAACAGTCCAAAGTCTAAATTTTCATTGGCCAAAACCCTAAGCATGGGTGGAGCCAAACTCAAATGTTTCTTAGCAACCATCAAGTTCCCATTGATTGGCTAACCTCTCCCAGACACGGGAAAGTGGAAGCGTCCTACGGCGGCCCGCCCGTAGCTCTCTCATTGGTTAGGCGACTTGAGGAAGGCGGAGAATGCGGGCAAAGAACCAGCGGGAATGACTTCCTACTCAGCTCCCGAGCTCCAGGCCAACGCCGGCAGGCAGAGCCGGCAAAGAGGTACAATTGACCTCTTTGCTATTCCCTCCCTACTCTGATTTGCCGAGGGTTGCGTCGGACTTACCTGTGACAGCTTTGGGGACACTGCGGCACACGTCAGGAGGGATGCCGAACTCCACATCCCCATTCTGAGCTGGCTGTCTACACAACCCTCCCAACCATCTCCTCTTGCCCTTAGTGCTTTGGCCCCGGGAAACACAAGTCTTGTAACAGATTTGTCTTCTTTCACATTCTGCCATATCGTCATTACCTGGTCCCACAGCTCACACGCCTCCCGCTCCAAGAGTAAACTTGGAAGATTCTCCTGGGACTCCGTGGGTGCAATACTCAGCCCTCTCTAACCAGAAAGAGAAGGAACTAAGGTCCATTCTCACATTCCAAGGGCTTCCATAATCCCCACACTTCACTTGCCCCATACGTGCTGCCAAAAACATAGCTGGTTATAACATCAAGAGAGCCAGAGTCAGAGGATCTGTGTTCCAGTCTTGAATACTAACTTCGTATCTATCAGTTTGATTCCTCCTCTGTAAAATGGAGAATTGGACTCTTAGGACTTCAAACTCTCACCTTGTGATTTTATTCAAACAAAATAGGTGCCTTCTTGCCGGCGATGCCTGGATGGCTTCCAGCTTCCCTTCCAAGAGGTAGCAAAGGAGCTGGTGGTGCAGCAGCTCAGAAAAGTGGAAGGGAAGCTGGCTTCACTCACTACTACATCTTTCTCCATAGTGGCAAAATTTCATCCCCAGAGAAAAGCCTAATCACAGGACCTAATGTACAAGACCTCTTTGCAGCTGGCCGAAAAGGCCTACGGCCAGGAGTCCAAGAGTGACCATTAAGCTTCCTGAATAGGGAACAAAGTTTTAGGGCGCTTTGAATCTTGCATAAGGGCACAGATCTGAATATGCCTAGGTTTAAGTAAAGTGTGGGAAAGCACAGGCAGGGGGCAACAGGGTTGGAGCAGGAAAAGGCTATAACTTCACTTTATTTGTATTTCCTCCCACACAAAACCATCAAAACAGGAACAGAGATGGGCAGGGAAAAGGGCTGAAAATTTGTTCAATCCACATGTTCTCAGGGCTATTCCAGGGAGCGCTTGAGGCCGAATGCCTGTTGGAGTAGCTTCAGATCCAGCACTAATTCCTCCCACCCTGGCCTGAAGTCTTCACAGATTGGTGGCTTGAGCCCTGCAATTAATTCTCATCCTTTGCCCACCTTGATGTAAGGCAGGAAAGCAGACTGAAATGCTCCACTCTGATGGGCAAGGGGAATCACAGCCCACAGATGTACTGCACTTTCTGTGCTACAGGAGCAGAACTTGAAGCTGCTTCCAAGGTCTCAACACTTGTAGGCAGGGCTAGAGGCCGATGGTGTATGAGCGGCCTGTGGGGTTATGAATAGCAGAACAGACTGGTGCTGTCACAGCCCACTCATACCACACCTTCTTGGAATTGCTGCACCGCCAGAAACGGACACAGATGGTCTGGCCTTCGCGTACCGTAATGGGCTGCTGTAAGAAGAAAGACAGGGAGGTTCAGGGTAGAGCTAATGAATTGTATGTGGCAATGTACTACTGAGCTAAGTGTGCAGAGAAAAGGATAAAACATGACATTCCAACCCTCATGAAGTTTATTTGAAGTCTTTCAGAATGAATTATCTGAACAATCAGACACTAAACAAACCATCAGAAGTGTGATGAGTGCTACGAACCTGCAGAGAACATTGCGCTACAAGAGCACCTAGGAGGCAAGGCGAACCTAGTTCAGGCAGTCAGTTAAAGTTATCTGACAAGTGGAATGTTTAAGGGGACCTGGAATATAAGTCAGCTGAGTGAAGAGATGAACAAAGAACTTTCCAGGCAAAGGAGGTGTGAAAGCCTGAGGCAGGAAAGAAGACAGGGTATTAGAGAAACCAAAAGAAGGTCCACAGAATCATGATGAGCATTGAATAATGTACAGAATTGTTGATTCATTATGTTGCACACCTGAAACTAATATAACACTGCTTTGTTAATTATACTTCAATTAAAAAAAAAAAAGGGGGCTGATGCAATGTAACTAAGGGAAGAGTAGCTGAAAAGACAAGCTAAAACTAGATCACACCGTCTTACAAGGTTAAACCTTTCCCCTGATGGCAGTGGGAGGTCAATGAACGGTATTAAGCAGGACAGAGATATGACAAGATCTGGGCTTTTAAAAAATGACTCTTGCTCAAGGTAGAGACTAGACAGAAGAGGAGCCAGAGGAGATGTGGGGAAGCTAAGGACACAGGCACCGCAGACATCTCAACATCTACAACAGGGATCCAAGAACATGTGGGAGTACCAGAACATGGGTCATACTCAAGCATCCTCCTGAGAGCAGGGAAAGGGCAGAACACCAATGGCAAAAGTTACTCCTTAACCCATGGAGTATTAAAGGTGATTCCTACCTTAATAGGGAAGAGGATGGGAAACCATGAGAACATCCCAGGAGAGTGAGTTTCTGGACGGATACCTGTTTGAAAAAATAATGAAAACATTGAGGTCTCTGTGACTGCTTTTTGCCTGGGTTGAGGGGCGTGTCTTCTGTGAACAGAGAAACAAGTAATCAAAGATCCCCATTCATTGATTCTTGGGCTCCCTGTGCATCTAAATGAAACATTAACAAAACTGCCTAGGTAACATACTCATGCCCTGCCATCCACTGCCCCAGACACTCACTCAGGGTGATGTCCTGATAAAGCACAGTTTCAAAGTAGCCTGCAAAGCCATGTAGCACTGTGTTCACCTCCACAGGAAACTCCAAGGTGCAATAGCGGTTGTTGTCAATCATAGGATCTGTCAAGGAAGAATTATGTGGATGACAAGGGGCCAAAAGCTCTAGACAACTTGGTAAAGCAAGAGCAAAAAACAGGATGGGAAGCCTAGACAGAGCAGACCCAGGATAGTAAGAGAAGAAACCAGAAAGGTAAGCTCTCACCCATCCAGTCAGAGGAGAGTCATGCGGGAACCCACCTCTGTTGGGATGGCTGAAGGTAAAACAGGGCTGGGGCGCCGACAGCTGGTGGAAGTTGTGCAGCCGTACCACATAAGGCATCTCAAACTGGGCCTGTCCCGAGAGACCAAGCAAGAGCTGGAGCAGACAGGCAGAGACACACCTACTTCCCCGGGAAAAGAAGCCTGAGCCTCAGGGACACAGAAAAGGATAACATTTTCATTTCAACTTTCGCTTTCCCACATCCCCAGCTCCTCCATCACTTCATCTTCTCCAGTGCAAGAAAACAGTTGATGCTAACGTAGAAAAAGAAGATGACTAAAGAGAAAAGAGCTCTTCAGAAGACAGTGGCTCTTTACCTCAGGGTCACGGTCCTTTTCCCGACAGGCGCGGACCTCATTATACAGCTTGGAGGAGGAGATGGGAGCCAGAAAGGAGGTATACTCCCCAGGGATGCTCACACCATCATCTGGAGAGTAGGAGGGTCATATTAGTTCCCAAGGGATGAAAATGGTGCGTCTAACTGAAGGTTCAAACCTCCTACATCAAAGCATACCACATGTGACAACATGGAGCTGTCTAGGTCTGTTTTGTCTAGGTCCTTTCATGAGAAATTCTACTTTGAGGTTAACTTACAGAGACACAGGTTAAAACTGGAAAGAACCTAAGATATTCTAATCTAGTGGTTCTTAACTTCTGTAGGGTCATAAAGAACCTTGGTATATGGATGAAAGCTAAGCCCAAGGTACATATTACATCAGCTCAGGGAATCCACAGACCTCAGACTTAAGGAGGATCTGCTCTAGTCCACTCCTCTCATTTTACAGATGTGAACAGTGAGGTTCAGAGAAGTTACTTCATTTGCTAAGGCAATGACCCAAGTCCAACCCACCTTCCTTTAAACCTTGTCACCTCCTCCTAGGCTGCTGCTGCCTCACTCAACCCGCCCCCGCCCCCCAAACTGCCACGGCCTTCCAAGCTGAGAATCCATTCCCCTTACTCAGCACACCCCAGCCTAGAGGCACCTTTTAAGAAGTGTTGGGCTCCATCCAGGCACTCAGGTGACAGTTCATTGTCAGCAAAGGAGCCCAAAAGCTCACTGACGATGATGTCTGCTTTCTCTGGAGCCACCCATTCCCGCATGTCCGATGAGACTACGGTCACCTGGCTTCCCCATTCTTCAAATTGCCAGTTCTCTAGCCTATAATAAAGATAATGCAAGTGAGGACACTGGTAAGAAAAACTGGCACTGGAGACAAACTTCCCAGCAAGGAGGTTGCTACTCACGTCACCACGGCATTTGGGTTCTTCTCCACAGCATACAGCTTTATCCTCCGGTCAGCCTGCTTGGCTGCCCTCAGAGAAGCATTTACCAGGGGACCCCGGCCTGCTCCCAACACCATTAGCACCCTAAGAAAGAGGAAGGGTCAAGCTGACTTAGCAGATAGAGAAGAGGTATGCAAATCTCTGGGATTGTGGGCAAGAGCACTCACTGGACATTGGTATCCTTCTCTTCGTCAGGCACTCGATCTAACAGACATTTATAGATGGCCTGGTGGAGGAAGGAGAAAAGACCTCATGGCTATGATCCCATCTTCACCCAGGACATCCCGGCCCTGTACTTGACCCAGACCCACACTATACCTGCTGATATTGAGAGTATTTGATGGGGTCCTTTTCAAACACTTCATATGTCTGAGATTCCAGATTGTCCATCAGTGGCTGACGAATGAGAGGAAAAAGGGAAAATAAGTTAGCCAGTTTCTGGCAAGGGCAACACACCAGAATACCAAAAAATTTCCCACTGCTTCCTGAGCTCTGGTAGGATTTTAGGGCACCTATGGTCAGAGACTCTTCTCCCACACCTCCCTCCTCTCAGAATACTCCATACCCACCTGGAGTGGGGACTGCAGATAGTCTTCATAGCCCTTGGCAAAGAGTTCGTAAGCATTGGGTGGAGGACGGTTCTGGCTCAAGTATTCCAGGTACTGGAGGTAAGAACAGAACTCCTTCTCTGAGTGGTGGTTGGTGCCTGTGATGATGAACTGCACTTCCAGCTGTGAGAGAAGTCAGACCATCAGGTACAGTCCTCGAACCAAGATTCTGGGATATTGTTATGGCTTATGGCCAAAGAACCCTGGCGTAAAATAAGGCCCAAACGATCAGTCTTCCAGTTCAACAGATCTCTCCAAGTATCAACACAACAGCATGAAGCTTCAATAAACTTATAAAGCCCTCTAATGCCATATAAGCATCATCCTGACTCAAACAGCCCCATCAATCCTCACTGTAACATCTTAAATGAAACCTTCTGCAAAGTTCTCATGAGATTTGGTTCCTTTTGAAATGTTCTGGGGCTCCTAATCCCATTCGCCTCTTTGTTCTCAAGAGCTCCAATTTTGATGAAATCGCTCCCCAGAAACCAGAAAGGAAAAGAATCAGCCTCACAGAAAAAAAAAAAAAAAAGCATCACACATATGTGAATAAGGCAAGAGGATTAGCTGTATCTTTGGAAACCTTCTACCACCCACCTTGAGGAGCCGGAAGATCAGCCTCTGATGCATCTTAGAAAGAACAGGAAATCCCTTCTTATTGGTCAGGAAAATGCTGGTGGGGAGAATGGCTGCTTTGATGGGCTCCCCAAGCCAACGATCAATGACATGGTTAGATGGGAGGTCGGCCCCAATTTCAAGAGCTACACGAGGGAAAAGAAAGTTAACTACTATATAAGAAGGCTTTCCTTGCTTTTTTGTGCAACATCTGTTTACTCCTTAAGAGCAAGGCCTACTGAGACATAAAGTAGCAAAACTGCCCAGCAGCCTAGTATACATGAAACTCTTTTTTTTTTTTAAACGTTTTTTTTTTTTTATTTGAGACAGGGAGAGACAGAGCATGAACAGGGGAGGGTCAGAGAGAGGGAGACACAGAATCTGAAACAGGCTCCAGGCTCTGAGCTATCAGCACAGAGCCCGACGAGGGGCTTGAACTCACAGACCGCGAGATCATGACCTGAGCCGAAGTCGGCTGCTTAACCGACTGAGCCACCCAGGCGCCCCTGAAACTCCTGTTTTTTTTTTTAACTGTATCCAGCTCTATTAAAGATACTTTTCATAAACAATCATGGTATTTCAGGCAGAACATGGGCAGACAATGTTAACAGTATACAGCAACTTTCAAACTCCTTTCTTTAATGGACTACCGAAGTCAGAAAGCCATTTCATAAAACCCAATGAAGTCTTCATTAGATGCTCTGAACAGGGAAGAGTTTAAAGAAATTTTAATATTTTATTTATTTTTGAGAGACAGAGACAGCACAAGTGGGGGGAGGGGCAGAGAGAGAGGGAGACACAGAACTCGAAGGGGGCTCCAGGCTCTGAGCTGTCAGCACAGAGCCCAAAGTAGGTCCCAAACCCATGAACCGTGAGATCATGACCTAAGTTGAAGCCAGACGCTTAACCGACTGAGTCACCCAAGTGCCTGAACAAGGAAAAGTTTAGAGTAAGGGTTGACATTTCACATTTAGCATGTTGTTAAACAACTTTTCACAAGCCAACCCTGACTTTGAAATGAAAATGGCAGAATTATCAATCTGATGCTCCACAAGCTAAAAGAGGAACTCTTTTGAGGGATGCCATCTCCATGGTGACCCTGCAAAGTCCAGATTGCCTGACATACTGGGAACCATTTTGACACTCGGGTCAGGTTCCAACAGGTCTCTGGGTTTAAGGAAGTCAAATCTATGTTGAAGGCAGAGAAGGAGAAGAGGACATAAAAAATGAATTTTAGTTTTTCCACACCATAAGGTGTCTGTGCCAAGGTGGCTAATGTGTATCATCATCAAGGAATCCCTCCTCCTGGGAACCAAAGAGGAAGTTTCTCAGAACTAGAAGGGAAAGGTATTTTCTCCCCCTTATCAATCTAGCTTCAGAGATATTCAATTAGTGACATTTGTCTTCCCCCTAAATAACAATGAAGTGTTCTGTGTACTAACAACATAGCTTAAAAGAAAAAAAAAAAAAAAAAAAAAGTAAACCATGGATGCCTGTGTGGCTCAGTCAGTTAAGTGTCTCTTAATTTCAGACCAGGTCATGATCTCATGGTTCATGAGATTGAGCCCTGCATTGGGCTCTGTACTAACAGCGAGGAGCCTGCTTAGGATTCTCTCTCCCTCTGTCCCTCCCCTGCTTGCTCGCTCTCTCTCTCTCTCTCTCTCAAATAAATAAATAAACATTAAAAAAAGTAAAAAAAATCTTCATTTTAACAAAACTTAAAAAAGTATTTCAACCTGTAAAGTCACCAGAAGTACATAGTTATCAAAAATGCACACATTTCACTTGGCATCTCCAAAAACTCCTAATTCTTTTTTTTTTTTAATATTTATTTAGTTTTGAGAGAGATATATATAAGAGAGAGGGAGAGTGTGTGCAGGGGAAAAGCAGAGAGAGAGGGAGACAGAGGATCTGAAGTGAGCTCTGTGCTGACAGCAGAGCCCAATCTCACAAACTATGAGATCATGAGCTGAGCCGAAGTCGGATGCTTAACCAACTGAGCCACCCAGGTGCCCCCAAAACTCCTAATTCTTACTCGCAGGAGGTCAGAGAAGGGATACCTATCCCAGTACCCTTGTGGACTTACCCACCGCAATCCTCTTGCTATAGTCACACAAGGTCCGGAAGTTGTGCCACCTGTCGGGGTCAAATACAGAAAAATACTGTCAAATATATATAGCTCACCAATTACCACAGCTCGAGGAGACCTCCCTACAGTCTCCACCCTGTACCTCCCCTTATCCTCCCCTTTGCCCTGGCACAGCAGCAAAAGGAGACATACCACATCCATGTCTTCTCCTCTCCACTGTACTCCTCTGTGTGTGTACTTGGTGCATTCTCAATTATATCATCTCTCAGGTCCTCTGGGGCCACCAAGGGTACCCGCATCCAGAACTGCACATGAACAAGTACTCTATTTAGAACTCTTTGGAACTCACTAGGTCCAGAAAGCTTCCTTCAATTAAAAATATCTTGATCCACAGGGCACCTGGGTGGCTCAGTTAAGCATCCCACTCTTGATTTCGGCTCACAGTTGTGAGATTGAGCTCCGTGTCAGGCTCTGCGTTGATAGTACAGAGGCTGCTTCAGATTCTCTCTCCCTCTCTCTCTGCCCCTTCCCCACTCGTGCTTGCTCTCTCAAAATAAACTTCAAAAAAAGAAAAATCTTGATCCAGCTCACAAGTTAATCCTTTTATGTTTTTCCCAACTTGTGGTTATATGCACATGTACACTTACCTTGTGTATATCCTTATGTAAATACCTGCCTTGTCCTTTATTGCAACTGTAAGTTTCTAGAAATAACTATACATTCTATATATTTTATAACAGTCTGCTTACCACTTTTAGAAGCTGGTAGGCAGTACTGACATGTCAGTTCTCCCAAATGCACTCTTTACTCAATGGCTAGGAACAAGAAAATACCTAGCAGACTATCGTAACATGCAGCAGAAAGGGAGGCCCTTAGCCATACCATGGAGGAGTGGTGGCCAGTGTGGATGTGGTTGGTCAAAACCCTGGCCAAGTTTGTGTTATCTTCCTGATTTAGGGGCAGCAGGAAAGCTGGAAGACCCAAATATGCCCCAAAATTCAGCTCCTGTAACATGGCCTGGAATGGAGATCAAGAGGAAAAGGTTAAGAGCTAGGAATCCAATTAGCTTTAATTGAATTATATTAGATTTACTAAGTTATGGGAGAAAAAAAAAAAACTGCTCTTTGCACCCAGCGTGGTTATGAACCTGACCTCTAGACAAATCCATTGGATTGGTGAAACAGTCTTACCGCCTCGGAGTTCCTGCGGATCTTCTCCACTTTTGAGTCTGGACGAATCCATGGAGAAAGCTTTCCCACAATTAGCGTATTCCAGTCTGCACTCCCCCCATCCAAGAAAGACAAAGACTAAATGAGGGTCAGCACTTTACTTGTTCAATTTCTAGTTCTTAACAGGGAATAAAGAGTAGAGATGAGAGATAAAAGACTTTTTCTATCACAGATATGGGATAGCCTGATGCAGAATAGACTACAGCTTTTACCAGGTAAGCAAGAAAACAAGAGTTATCTGTGTCCCAGGACTAACCAATATATCCAAGTCAGGAAAGGAGGAGAATGAGGGCACTGTTAAAGCAGAAGTTGTTACTGCCTCTAATAATTAAGGGGCATATGGGATGGTCCCTACCCCTTCCTGACAGCAGTAGGTCTGATCGTGTCTGGGGGCCCGGCCGATTCTTAGCAGGTTCCTGAGTGAACTCCCTCTTGAAACGCGGGTGGAAGACAGGCATGCAGAGGAAATCAAACCTACAACCGCGACAGACCCAGAATCGTCATGTAAAGAGAGCAGCAGTGCCCAGAAATCCAAGCAACTGGATTAGGCTATCTCAATTCTGCACAACCCTCTCAGCTGCCATCAGTCACCCGACGGGACTGCTGAGTTCAGCCCACCTTGGGGCAGATCACTTCCGCTGCACTGTGCCTCAATTTCTCCCCAAAACACAGGCATGGAAAAAGACAAGGAGAGAAGATAAAAATCCACCCCAAGTGGATTTCTACTCTGCTGTCACCGGTTTTCCAGGATCGTCACATCCAGATTTGCCCCAGTATCGCCCATGCCTTCCCCCTTAAGATTTACCTCTTCTCTCTCTAGCCCCCTGACTCTCCCTCCCACTCTCAGACTGTAATCCCGCTCTCCAGGGCCTTGGAGATCTGTATGTTCGCTTTTCGAGTTTACCTGACAACTCCCCCGACTTTGGGGCTCAGTGACCACACACCTCCAGTAAGTTTTTTTTTTTTCTTACGCCCCAGAGCCTAAGGCTCTCCACCCACCCGCAAGGAGTAATGGTTTCTCCCGCCCTAATCTTACTCCGACCCCCTCACCCCTGCTTCTCGGGGATGACTAGTCTGTCCCCCCTTCGTCCCCGAGTTCGGAGCCCGCATTCCGCTTGCAGAGGTCTGGGCCCTCACCCCTGCTTGGCCACAGCCCCCAAAGTGTCAGCTATTTCGGGGACGCAATTCAGGTCCCTGCCGCTGGACACGCGGCTCCCACCAGCACCTCCGACCGCCATCGCCGCCATCTTTTCCCTCGCGCTGTCCACGCCGGGATTCCTTGATATTAGCAGCCAATCAAAAAGCCAGAAAAAAGCCCCCGGAAGGCGGGATGAGTCGCCCTAACAACCAGAGCGTCTTCCACGGCTTCAGAGCGAGAGGCGGAGGGGTGGGGAGTGGCGCCTCCCGCCAATCCGCGGGCTGCACAGTGGCTTACGGCGTGGCTCCGGAAGATCCACCAATCTCAGGGTCTGGTTCTCGACGAATTTCAATCTCCCAGAATGCTTCGTGCATTCATAGAACTCCGTCAAGGGACTACACGTCCCATGAAACCCTGCAATATAAGCTTGAAGTGTCATCATTGAGCGGAGTGTAATTGTCTCAGGGCCAGTGGCGCAATGGATAACGCGTCTGACTACGGATCAGAAGATTCCAGGTTCGACTCCTGGCTGGCTCGGCGAGACTGAGACTTCTTTATTGCATCGCATGCGACACGGCCTTAAGCAAAATCTTTTAAATCTCCCTTCCTTTCCTTACACTCTTAGAAGTTTCCTCTTTTATCTTTTCGCACCTTCGTTTTATAGGTCTTAATTTGACTGAGTTCTGCAGCCATCTTATGTCAGCTTTTTCCGTTACCTAATTCAGAAATGACTCTTGTGTCACTACTTGCTTAGGTCATCTAAGCAAGAGAATTGAGTTAATGGCTGGTGCTCTTAAAATGGGCTTTGTATGGGCCTTCGTATATTTACAAATAGATTGTGGAAACTCAGCCACTAATTCCTTGTGATTTTATATCTCAACACAAAAGGTAAACACACACACTCACACATTCGTGGTAAGGGATTACAGCGAAGAGGAGTCATGAAGTGCCTGGAGGAGGCCTGGGAAAATATATACACTCTTGTTAGAGGAATGGAAAGAAGCAGAGGAATGAAGCAAGGGAAGACACGGGGAGGAGAAAGGGAATACCTGAAGGCGGGGAGCCCAGAGGTGTTGAGGGCCTGGGAGCAGGGATGGAAAAGAGAACACAGTGCAAAAAGCCCGAAGAAGGAGGCGTTGACAGAATTTAGGGACTGCTTCGCAGGGCTCCAGGAAAGAGGAGTCTGGGTTCTGCCCTCTGTGAGTGAAACAAGAAAGGAGAGAAGCGGGTTTAGGGAGAATCAAAGTTCGGGTTTGGAAGTGCTGAATTGATTGGGCGCCTAGGGGGCGCTGTGTAATAGAGAGTTGGATGAACAGTGAGTGATCTGATCTGAACCAGAGAAGATTTGGAAATGCCAGAAGAGAGGTAGTGATGAAAGCCACGAGACTGAATGAGATCATCCTGGACCGTTGGGGACAAAGTCCTTGGAAACATGGAAAGGGTGTGGATAGGATAAGCTCTAAAGAGCTCTGGGTGCAACGATAAATGCTCCAGAAGGACGAAAGTCAAAAAGCCAAACAACTAAGAAAAGGCATACAAAAAGCCTCAAGTGGTTGGAAGTGCTTTTGTCCCATCATTACTAGTACACCTACTACAAACTACTACTAGTAGACTTTATTTCTTTGCTTAAGTTTATTTATCTATTTTGAGAAAGAGAGCACAAGCAGGGAAGGGGCAGAGAGAGGGGGGGGGAGAGAATCCCAAGCAGACTCCACAATATCAACACAGAGCCCCATTTGGGGCTCTGACTCACCAATCATGAGATCATGACCTGGGTAGAGATCAAGATTCGGACCCTTAACCTACTGAGCCACCCAGGCACCCCTAGCACTTTATTTGCTAAAACAGTTTTAGATTTACAGAATGATTGAGCAGATAGTACAGTGAGTTCCCATGTGCCTCCCCAGAGCTCTCTTTGTTATTAAGATCTTCACATGTATGGTACATTTATTATAATTCAGGGACCAATATTGATAAATTATTATTATCAAAGTCCATAGTTTATTCAGATTTCCTTAGTGTTTACCTAATGTCCTCTTTCTGTTACAAGATCCAATCCAGAATACTGTGTTACATATAGTTGTCATGTCTCCTTAGGCTCCTCTGGGCTGTGACAAGTTTCTCAGTTGTTCCTTGTTTTTGATGGCCTTGATAGTTTTGAGAAGTACTGGTCAGGCATACTATAGGATGCCCCTCTGTTGGAATTTAGTTTGTCTGATTGTTTTCTCATGATTAGACTGGGATTATGGGTTTGGGGAGGAAGATCACAGAGGTGAAGTATCATTTTCATAATATATCAATAGTACATACTATCAACATAATTTATGACTGTTGATGTTGACCTTTATCACCTGGCAAGAGTAGTATTTATCAGGTTCCTCCACTGTAAAATTACACTCTCCCCACCCCCTCCCATCCTGTGCTCTTTGGGAGGAAGTCACCATGTGCATCCCACACTTAAGGAGTAGAGAGTTCTGCTGACCCTCCTTTAGGGTGGAGTGTCAACAATATTTATTTGGAATTCTTCCCTGCAGGTCTTATGAGTAGGTGGTTGTCCACAGGAAGTGGGTGAGTGCTCTACCAACATTTTAAGAGGTAAAGAAGAGTTTTCAGGAGGCCTGCTTGTTCTCTGCCCCAGCTGTGCCCAACCAAGCTCTACATTCAGAGAAGACTTATGAGATGTGGTTTCTTCTTCGGAAGCTAATTATCTGGGTTGTGGACCATCTGTGCTCCTGGCATCTTCCTCCTGATGTCAAGCTGGTGCTGCTCTTGGCTGTTGGTTGTTAACTAACCCATCCATGAGTAAGAGAGAGAGAGAGAGGAAAATCTATAAAACAGTAATGTCAGTTCTGCCATCATTAAAATAATTTTCAAAAGAATATGTGTAAAAAGGGCTTGGAATTTGTTTGGCCTTAAAATAAATTCACATGGGCTGCATTTCAATTCTCTGTAATGTCTTTGGTTTTTCATTCAAGATGGCCTCAGCTCTAAGGCAAGCATGATGCTGAACAGCTCACAATAATTCCATACCATGTTGTTCCCACTCTTTCCTGCAGCACTTACCTGTGACTTAAAAAAAAAATACAGCAAATACTATGGGTCTATCTATATGAACCAGAGAGAAGCAGAAGGCAAGGAGTGAAAAAGATACAGAGAACTTTGTCAAGGACTTGGCCCTAAGCATAAAGTCAGAGCTGGCAAAGTCTGTCTTCTGTTCTGACTCCCTCTGCCCTGCCCTCCGTGCTGAACTCTTGTGCTCAGAAACATGTAAGTCACTGATAGAAGGCCTCCAGATCCAAGCCTTTGCTGAGATGAGGGTAGGGAGATGGTAGGACAGTGGGGCAGATACAATATTATTTTCTCCCAACAGGAGCCAGTGACCAACAGGCAAAGCACTGGAAACTCCTCTGGAAAGGAAACAGTATCCTCTCCCAGATAATTCTCTCCTTACCCCCCCACCCCCACCCCCGCCCTTCCACACCATCCCTAACCCTGCCTGGCATTCCTCACCTTCAGGCCCAGTTCTTCTACCTGATCCTGTTTTTGTAACCTTGTTTAAACACCTCCAGCCCATTGTAAATGCTCCTTTCATCTCTGGTGCTCAGCTCCTCCCTCAGCACTTGCCTCCCTCCCCAGGACCCCTTCACTCACCTCTGTGCCTGCCCAGCCAGCTACACTCTTCAACACCAAAATAATGGACCGTTTGACCCTCCTACTGCTCCAAATTGCGCCTGTACAATCAAGGCTGTCCTGCAGCTACAAAAGTGGCGGAGTTACTGAGGCAAAATAATCTGTGCCGATTTGCATTCTCTTCCTTGTCATCTCTATTATACAGTGTTTATCTGTCAAAATGAATAGAAAGTAGAAACTGTTCTGGAACATAGAAAAAGATGGAAAACTACCCAATTTGTTTACGAAGCCAGAATATACCTAATTGCAAAACCTGTCAGAAATAGCACCCCCTCAAAAAAACCCTATAGACAAATCTCACTTATGCTGCACATAAATGTAAAAATAAAAAATATTTAAGATTAATACATAAAGGTCAACAGTATATTAATATAATAATTATATACCACAACCAATTAGAGCTTAATCTCAGGATTTAAGACAAGATTAGGTATTAGGAAATTTATTTATATAAAAGGTCAAAATAAACCGAACAAAAAAAAATTTGATCATTTTTTAATAGTCACCAAAGAGAACGTGGCAAATCAATTCCATTTTCTGTAAACACTCCTAATCGTGTTAATATTCTTCATATATAAACACATGTATTTATATACATGAAGTCAACAGTTTATGTAAAAAAAAGAATGTCTACTTTCATCACTGTGTTATTTAATATTATTCTGAAAAATCAAATAAAATAGGCTGGAAATTTGAAAAAGGGGTTATAGCTTTTGGAAAGAGAGAAGCAAATTTATCACTGTTTGCAGATGATATAATTGTATACATAGAAAATCCATAAGAATCTATTTTAAAATGATGAGAACTGAAAAAAAAGGGGAGGGGGCACCTGGGTGGCTCAGTTGGTTAAGTGTCTGACTTCAGCTCAGGTCATGATCTTGCGGTTGCGGTCTGTGAGTTCAAATCCGGCGTCTGGCTTTGTGCTGACAGCTCAGAGACTGGAGCCTGCTTTGGATTCCGTGTCTCCCTCCCTCCTGTAGCCTTTTAAATGCTGAGAATAACCAGTTAGAAGACATAATTAATAAAAAATATCCCAAAAACATGATAGTTAAGATTATGGACTGTGAAGAGGTGCCTGGCTGTCTCAGTCAGTGGAGCATATGACTTTTGTGGGATTGTGGGTTCAAGACCCACCGTGGTTACAGAGATTACTTAAAAATAAAATTTTGGGAGTACCTAGGTGGCTCAGTTAGTGAAGCATCTGACTTTAGCGGTCATGATCTCACAGTTCATGGGTTCAAGCCCTGCGTCAGGCTCTATGCTGACAGCTGAGAGCCTGGAGCCTGCTTTGGATTCTGTGTCTCCCTCTTTGCCCCCCCCCCCACCACTTGTGCTTCTTCTCTCTCTCTCTCAAAACTAAATAAGCATTAAAATTTAAAAAAATAATAAAATCTTTATATATATAAAAAAAGACGGGACTATGGAGCCAGATAGAAAGAGATTAAAGTTCTGTTCTTCCATTTACTAGCCACATGAGCATAAACATCTCTGGCCTCAGTTTCCTCATCCATAAGATGGGAATGTAAATAACAGTTTTTATCTATTGAGAATTAGTTAAGTTTAAATGTTTATTTATTCTGAGAGAGAGCAAGCAGGGGAGGGGCAGAGAGAGAGAGAGAGGGAGAGAGAAATCCCAAGCAGGCTCTGTGCTGACAAAGCCCAATGACTCAGGGCTCCAACTCAAGAACCATGAGATCATGACCTGAGCAGAAATCAAGAATCAGTGCTCAACTGACTGAGCCACCCAGGCACCCTGATGATTAGTTCAGTTTAAATTAATTAAAATAGCAACACACTTTCCTGCACATAGTAAGACTTCAATATTGTGATTAGGGGGCACAATATTGTGACTGGGTGGCTCAGTCGGTTAAGCGTCTGACTTCTGCTCAGGTCATGATCTCGTGGTCTGTGGGTTTGAGCCCCGCGTCGGGCTCTGTGCTGACAGCCCACAGCCTGGAGCCTGTTTTGGATTCTGTGTCTCCCTCTTTCTCTGACCCTTCCCTGTTCATGCTCTCTCTCTGTCTCAAAAATAAATAAATGTTAAAAAATTTAAAAAAAAATACCGTGATTAGTATTTTCCCCATTCACAGTGGTAACAATAACACTGCTATAAAATACTTAGTTGTAATCTTACTGAAAAATGTGAGGAACCTATATAAAGAAAACAATAGGGGCACCTGAGTGGCTCAGTTGGTTAAGCATCCAACTCTTGATTTCAGTTCAGGTTCATGAGATCAAGCCCCACGTCAGGCTCTGCACTGACAGCGTGGAGACTGCTTGGAATTCTCTCTCCTCTCTCTGCCCCTCCCCTGCTTGCACACACTCTCTCTCTCAAAATAAATAAATAAACATTAAAAAAAAGAAAACTACAAAGTTTTGCTGATACAATGAAAGAGAAAAAAAAGGAGACAGCTGTGTTCTTACAAAAAATGAATCTCATAAAGATGTCAATTCTTACAAAATTAATTTCTCACTTTTACAACATTCAATCACAATTCTAATGGAATCTTTTGTTACTTGACAAAATGATTCCACTGTTCATCTGTATAAAAATCAGACAAGAAAAGCAAAGAAAATTTTAAAAAAGAGGAGAGTGAAGGAATTTATTCTATAGTTTTAGCCCTTTACCTTAAACCCCTTTATGAAATAAGCAATGTATAAATAAAGAGACACAATGTGCAGTTGGTATAAGAATAGAGAGAATAAAAGAGCTAAACCAATAGTCCAGAAACAGACCAGTTGTATGTGTGTACATGTTTGTGATTAAAAATGATTTTATTTGTAATAATAAAAATAGCTAACAATTACTGAGCCCTTCTTTTGTGTCAGGTTCTATGAAAAGCATTCCACATTTATAAGAACGCTGTGAGGTAGGAAATATTATTCTTTCAGTCTTAGAAAGATTAAGTGAGCTGCCCCTCTAAGAAAGAGTTTAAATGGGGTACAAACTCAGGTCAACAGACTCTAGAGCCTTCGATCTTAACCTTAAGATATATCATCTATAATTTTCCTTCTAGAAAGCTATCCTACTATCCTAGACAATCTTTCCAAACTAGGACAAAGATTAATTAAGAGAAATGCTTAGTGTAGCATTTTTTTATGATTACAAAGAATGTAAAACAACAACTTGGATATCCTATAGGGGTATGGTTAAATAAATCATCCATGCAATGAAATCTTAAGCAGCCATTAAAATCAATGTTGCCAGAGAAAATTTAATAGCATGGAGGACCACTCAATGATATGCTATTCTGTGACACAGATTACAAACTGTATACACAGAATGACTTTGATATGTGGGAAAAAAGTGGTATTTTCCAAATTTTCTGTAATAAATGTGTTTATATTATATGGAAGACATTTTTAAAGTTTATTTATTTATTGAGAGAGAATGAGTGGAGGAGGGCAGAGAGAAAGGGGGACAGAAGATCCAAAGTGGGCTCTGTGATGACAGCAGAGAGGCCAATGTGGGGCTCAAACTCATGAACTGTGAGATCATGACCTAAGCTGAAGTCGGACACTTAACCAACTGAGCCACCCAGGTGCTCCTGGAAGACTTTTCTTTAAATTTTATTTAACAGAGAGAGAAAGAGAGAGAGAGAGAGAGAGAGAGAGAGAGAGAGAGAGAGAGAGAGAGAATCTCAAGCAGGCTCCAAGTGCAGCACAGAGCCTGATGTGGGACTCAATCCCACAATCCTGGGATCATGACCTGAGCTGAAACCAAGAGTTGTATGCTCAACTGACTGAGCCAGGTGCCCCAGTTTAAGGCCTTTAGAGCAAAAACTGAGATTTCCTGCTGAAGAAGAAATTCTGCCTCAAGACAGGAGCATCACTTCTGCCAGAGTTTCCTGCCTACAGCCTGCGCTATAAATTTCAGAATTGCCAGCCCCACAATCATATGAGCCAATTCCTTAAAATAAATCTTTTTATCTAATTAATATAATATAATAAATATAATAATATAACATACATATTAATATAATATAATCATATAATCATAGGTTCCATTACTTGGGAGAGCCCTGACCTTGCTCTTTGGATAACCCTTTTCTAAACTCTGGGCTAATTGTTTACTTTTCATTATACATTCTTTCTTCAGCCAGGCTTGGTACATTTAAGTGTCTCTAAATTTCACTGTATTTTTCTGAGACTAGGAAAGCCACTTAGGCTAGACCTCAGCCACTCAAATACATACCATTTTTACTGTTTTTTTTTTTATTTTTTTAAGTTTATTTATTTATTTGGGGGGGGGGGGCAGACAGAGGGAGAATCCCAAGCAGGCTCTGCACTGTCAGCACCTAGCCCAATGAGGGGTTCAAACTCGCAAATCGTGAGATCATGATCTGAGCCGAAATCAAGAGTCTAAGGCTTAACCAACTGAGTCACCCAGATACCCCATCGACGACATACCACTTTTCTTGGTAAATTATTTCTACAGATTGCTAATCTTGTCCATTATCAGTTGCCTCTTACGTTTTCACTGTCTTAAGGTATGAAAAGACCTACCAATTCCTTTTTTTAGTAACATATAATTTTTTTTTAACATTTATTTGAGAGAGAGAGAAAGAGACAGAGCACAAGTGGGAGACAGGCAGAGACAGGGAGACACAGAATCCAAGGCTCCAGGCTCTGAGCTGTCAGCACAGAGCCCCAGGCAGGGCTCAAACTCTCGAACTTGTGAGATCAGAACTTGAGCTGAAGTCAGATGCTCAACTGACAGAGCCACCCAGGTACCCTGACCTACCAGTTCCTTTAACAAAACCTAGCTCAGGTCCTTCAAGATGGGTAATGCGGAGGGACTGTTCACAGGGTGAGGGGCCCCACAGAGGGGGGTGGATGTCAGGGTGAGGGGCCCCACAGAGGGGGGTGGATGTCAGGGATTCCTTTCTCCTTTGGGGATCATCAGACTGGGCTCTAAGGGGGCACTGTATTTCCTCTTTGTGGTGGCTGAGGGAAAATGCAGGGTGGCTGCCCCAGAGACCTGGATAGTCACCCTTCATAAAGAACCTTGAAGGAACAGGTTTAGTTTGTCCAAGAGCCCCAGAGTTTCCTTAAGGAGAACAATCCTAGGGGCGCCTGGGTGGCTCAGTCGATTAAGCATCCGACTTCCACTCAGGTCACGATCTTGTGGTCCGTGAGTTCAAGCCCTGCATTCAGCTCTGTGCTGACAGTTGAGAGCCTGAAACCTGCTTCGGATTCTGTGTCTCCCTTTCTGTCTACCCATCCCCCACTTGTGCGTTCTCATTCTCTCTCTCTCTCAAAAATAAATAATTATTAAAAGAAAAAAAAAAAAAGAACAATCCTATCCTGAGCTCTGGAGGTGATATACTTTGTTTCTTATTATTGAGGAAGAATAAGCAAGACTTAGTTCTTGATCAGATGTAGTAAAAGACAAGTGAAGAAAGATATGCCTGCAAAGGAATGAAGAAAAAAAAAAAAAAGGGGGGCGCCTGGGTGGCGCAGTCGGTTAAGCGTCCGACTTCAGCCAGGTCACGATCTCGCGGTCCGTGAGTTCGAGCCCCGCGTCAGGCTCTGGGCTGATGGCTCAGAGCCTGGAGCCTGTTTCCGATTCTGTGTCTCCCTCTCTCTCTGCCCCTCCCCCGTTCATGCTCTGTCTCCCTCTGTCCCAAAAATAAAAAAATAAAAAAAAAAGAATGAAGGAAAGGCAGTAAATGTAAATCTTTACTGAAACGCGTGAGGGACAGCGAGGGCAACTGAAGTCCAAGATGTTAACCTTCAGCTCTCACTGTCACCCACCCCCTCTGCTGGCCCTCCTCCAATCCCCTTCCCACCTAGTCCACACTAGCCAAGGGCTCATCCTGCGAACCTGCTATCTCCACTCACTGCGAAGAATGAGGACCAAGACAAACTGCTGTAGTGTCCCCTTTGGGCAGCACCGAACACCCTTCATGTCCCTTCTCCCACCTCCATGGAACAGTCTGGAGATACTTTTCCTACCAAACTATATTCATAAGCTCAGTAATTAGTTTATTTTTTCATGAAATTACTAGAATTAATATATTGATTTTCTATACCAAAAATGCTTTAAAGGCACTTGAGCAAGAAACAAATGCAATGATATTCAATTAAGCATTGTGTAATAGGGCAAACTGGGAACCATCTGAATATCTATCATAAAGGGAATGGTGAAATCATGATACAGCCATACCCCCAACGATATGAGCTAATATTTCTGTGCATACATTTGCAAATGTTTAGAAAAAGCTCTGCTCTGGCATTATATTCACCAAATCAGTCTAGTTATTCTGGGGTAGTGAATTGGCATAATGGGCTGTGTGTGTATGTACACGCATGTGCACGTTAAACCTTTTACTTTTATATATTTCTGCTTGAATTTTTTTACAAAGCACATTTGTTTTGCTTTTAAGCCAATGTTTTTTATATAGTTGGGCAGCACTGTTGCTAGCAAATGTTCAGTTTTATTTAGGTTTTGGGAAACACGAGGAACAACTAGCTGTCCAGCTCCCTGTCATTTAGGGAACCAGGGCTGGGAACCACTGCCTTGGAAGCCATTTTGTTTTCTCAGGTAGTCACTTCTCAAACCTCAGCTCTCCAGAAACTTGATTGACACCAGGGGATATTCTTTTCAAATTTTGGTCATTTAAGATGAAATCTTTCCTTGGTGTGCGATTGACTCATTTCTCACCCTGTGCTTTCACTTACCGTCGCTTCCCCTTTCTCTGTCTTTGTCACTTTTTGCACAATGCCATCCCAGACTCACCTCTACAAATCCTGAACCAAATCTGTTTTCCCTACTAAGGCTCTACCTTATAATCCCGGATTCACTTCTCTTGGTTTTTCAACCATACTCATTTGCACTTCCTGTTACTTTATATTCTTAGACTGTCTTTTAAATTAATTTTTTAATGTTTATTCATCTTTGAGAGGGAGGGAGGGGCAGAGAGAGAGGGAGACACAGAATCTGAAGCAGGCTCCAGGCCCTGAGCTGTCAGCACAGAGCCTGATGCGGGGCTCAAGCCCACAAACTGGGAGATCATGACCTGAGCTGAAGTTGGATGCTTAACTGACTGAACTACCCAGCTGCCCCATATTCTTAGACAGTTTTTATGTGTCCACTATTGTCTATAAGTTGTAGACACTAAGACAGAGTCCATTTTTTTAAATCATTATTTCAAATACCAAAACCTAGTATGGTTTAAGATGAGTACCTAACTAAGGAAATGCTAAATGCCATAATAAATATCAGGAAAAACTATTTTGAGACTTTTGATGTCATCTCCAGATGCTACGAACTACAAAGGGAAAATGTACTTCTATATTTTAGAGACATCAGCAGTTACCACCTTAACCAAGCAATCCAACTCAGCATAATTTAAATCTTTAAAAAAAAAAATTTTTTTTAATGTTTATTTTTGAGAGAGAGGGAAAGAGACAGAATGTGAGGGGGTGAGGGGCAGAGAGAGAGGGAGACAGAATCTGAAGCATGCTCCAGGCTCTGAGCTGTCAGCACAGAGCCCCAGGCAGGGCTCAAACTCTCAAACTTGTGAGATCATGACCTGAGCCGAAGTCGGATGCTTAACCGACTGAGCCACCCAGGCATCCCCAACCCAGCATAATTAATAGTGACACACTCTAACCTGATATGGCTCCAGGGTGATATAATGTGAAGTACATTATGTCATCTATTAAGTTTTCTTTGCAAAAATGTTTACCCTGAATCTAAAAGGCTGTAGACCTACTTCTAGTTTACAGGAAATATAGGCTTATAGCACTGTCCAATAGAACTTTTTTTTTAAACAGCATTTGTATTTTTTGTTAATGTTTATTTATTTTGAGAGAGACAGAGAGAACAAGTGGGGAGTGTGGGAGGGGCAGAGAGAGGAGAAAGGAAATCTCAAGCCAGCTCCACAATCAGTGCAGAGCCCAACACAGGGCTCAATTTCACACCATGAGATCATGACCTGGGCAGAAATCAAGAGTCGAACACTTAACCGACTGAGCCACCTCGGCACCCCAATAACTTCTTTATATTTTTTAAAACTTTTGTTTATTGGGACTGTGGTGGCTCAGTAGTTGGGCGTCTAACTTCAGTTCAGGTCACAATCTCAGTTTGAGTTCCAGCTCCACATTTAAAAAATTTAAAAAAAATTTAAACGTTTATTAAGTAATCTATACTCCCAACGTGTGTCTAGCGTTGGTAGCATAGTAGTGAGCATAACTGCCTTCCAACGTGGGTCTTGAACTACAACCCAAGATCAAGAGTCCCACTGACTGTTCCACTGACTGAACCAGTCTGGCGCCCCTAGAACTTCCTAGAATGATATGTTGTATATTTGTACCATCCAATACAGTAACCACCAACCTACTGAAATTTTATGTCATCCTAATTAACTTAAATTTGAATTTAAATACCTGTATGTGGCTAGTGGCTACTATATTGGACAGAACAGGAAAGGTGCAAGTTAACTACTGCAGCAAATAGACAATGGGACATTCTACAAAGTAACCAGCCTGGATTTTTCAAAAAATTAATTTCTATTTAAAAAGAAAAAAAAAGGTAGGAGAAATGGTCTATTTTTAAAGAGATTAAAGGGGCGCCTGGGTGGTTCAGTTGGTTAATGAAGTTGAGCCCCACATCGGGCTCTGCAGTAAGTGTGGAGCCTGCTTGGGATTCTCTTTCTCCCTCTCTCTGCCCCTCCCCTGCTTGCACTCTCTCTCTGTCTCTTGCTCTCAAAAATAAGTAAACATTAAAAAGAGAGAGAGAGAGAGAGAGAGAGAGAGAGAGAGATTAAAGAAACCTAATATCCAAATGTAATGCCTGGGCCTTTATTGGACCCTAGACCAGGAAAACATATTAGGGAAATTTTAATATGACCTGGATAAGAGTTATTACAAAGTTACTAACTTTTAGGTATAATAATTTTATTAGTTATACAGAGGAGTGCCCCTATTTTTAGGAGTTACCTGCTTAAGTATTTAAGAAATGAAATATCACATCTGTAATTTACTATAAAATGGTTCTAGAAAAAAAAAGTCCATACAACCAAATATTTATCAATCTATTTAGAGAGAGAGGGAGGAAGGAGAGAAAAGAAACAGAGAAAATAAAAATGTTAGTAGTTGTTGAATCTAGGTTGTTGAGATTATACTGGTGCTTATTGTTTTATTCTTTTATATTTTTCTGTAAGTTTGAAACTTTACCCCAAAAATGTTGGGGAAAAGAACACTATAGAACTAAGCAATATTGATTATTTCTGACTTTTTCCATTAATTGGTTTGTGATTTGTTAATTTTCCTTATAGATAAATGACAATAAGCACCATTTACAGAAAAAGCTAAAAAAAAAAAAGTTAAAATTATGTCAGGATACCTGGGTGGCTCAGTCAGTTGAGCATCCAGCTCTTGATTTTGGTTCAGGTCATGAAATCAGGGCTTGTGGGTTCCAGCCCCAGCTCTACGTTGACAGTGTAGATTCTCTCTCTCTCTGGCTCTCTGGGATTTTCTCTCCCTCTGTCTGGCCCTCCCCCACTCACACTCTCTCTCTCAAAATAAATAAACTTAAAAAAAAATAAAATTATGTCAAAGACCTTAGTCTTTCCTATAAAGCAATCCAAGACCATCGTTATTCATTGTAGCAGAATGCCTCGAGACAGCCTCCCTTGAAAGAAGTTTGAGAAGCTAGGTAGGCTCTTCTAAATAAGGGTGGAGGTCTTCTGCTTCTGTTCTCAGTCCCCGACTGTGATGCCAATCAGGGCCCTGCCTTGTTCTAAAATAAGTGGACTATGAAACTTGGTCCCTCAGGGTGATCTCTTCCCACTCTCTGCTTTCAGAGGAAAAAGTAACCCTCAAACCACACCAGAGGGAACCAGGAATCCAAGGGGCGGGTGTCCCTTCTAGTAACAGAGCTGGGTGCCCTGCTGCTTTATCAGGACTGCCCCACTGAGAGCTGTGGTGATGGAATAGTTCACCCCCCCCCCCCCGCCTTGGCATCGAGCACTCCTCTGGATATTACAGTTCTTCAAGAGCAAGGCCAGATGTAATCCAAGTCTGCTCTCCAAGAATGAAGCCTCTAAGGCTCCAGGTGGGCAGGCTGCACTCCTGCATCCCACTGCTAGCAGAGGCATTATCCATCGGTCTGTCTGGATCCACTGAGTTCTCCTCCTTACCCACCTTTCATGTTCTTTTTTCATCCTTGCCCAAAGGAAGCATCATCACTTTATTCAGGAGGTAATCAAATATCCTATAGGGCTGACACTGACAAATAGTTGCACATAAAATTATATAAATCTGTTACATTTCCCAGAAGAGACTCAGTCACTGTAAACAAGGAAGAAAAACCAGGACGGTGCCTAAACCACTGCAGGGCTTCAAGCAAGTGTCCCCACACTTCCGGAGTGAAGGTGGGCCTCAGGTGGAGGTGGTCCTTTTGGCAGGAGGGGGAGGCAGCACCGGAGCAGAAGTCCACCTCCAGACCCCCACCAGCCAGCGCTCAGCGGCAGGCCTTGTTAAACTCTTGGAGGGCCCAGCGCTTGTTCTCAGTTGCCTGCTTGAGTTGAGTGTACTCTTTTACCAGCCTGTCAAACTCCTCCCCAAGGACCTCATAGGTGCTTAGGACCTGTCGGGACTTCTCCATGTCCTGCTCTTGTAGGCAGATGGCCCCCTCCAAACGGTCCCTATACACCCGGGGAACAGAAGATACAATATAAGGATCTGGCTCCTCAGAAAGTAGACAAGATTATCCAAAAGATACAAAAATGCTGATTGAAACAGGTACATGCACCCCAATGTTTACAGCAGCGCTATCAACAATAGCCAAAGTATGGAAAGAGCCCAAATGTCCATCGACAGATGAATGGATAAAGAAGATGTGGTGTGTGTGTGTATATATATAGTGTAATTTTTAAAAAATTTTTTAATGTTTATTTATTTTTGATAGAACACAAGGGGGGTAGGAGAAGAGAGAGAGGGAGACCCAGAATCTGAAGCAGGCTCCAGGCCCTGAGCTGTCAGCACAGAGCCCGACATGGGGCTCGAGCCCATGGACCAAGGAGATCATGACCTAAGCTGAAGTTGGTCGCCCAACCAACTGAGCCACCCATGTGCCCCTATATACAGTGTAATATTACTCAGCAATCAAAAAGAATGAAATCTTGCCATCTGCAACAAAGTGAATGGAACTAGAGTGTATTATGCTAAGCAAAATAAGTCAGAGAAAGACAAATGTCATATGATTTCACTCATATGTGCAATTTAAGAAACAAAACAGATGAACATAGGGTAAAAGAAGGAAAAATAAGAAAAACAGAAGGGAGGCAAACCATAAGAGACTCTTAAATATAGAGAACAAACTGAGGGTTGCTGGAGGGGAGGTGGGTGGGGGGATGGGCTAAATGGGGGATGGGCATTAAGGAGGGCACTTACTGGGATGAGCACTGGGTGTTGTATGTAAGTCATGAATCACTGGATTCTACTCCTGAAACCAATACTACACTGTATGTTAACTAACTTGAATATAAATTAATAAATTTTTTTTAAAAAGAAAGAAAGTAGACAAGAATGTGACCACGTTAAAATGAATAGGTATGGAGAACACAGGACCAGCTCTGAGTAACTGCACCCTGTCCTCACGAGTTCTTACCTTTTTTTTTTTCAAAAAATTTTTTAATGTTTATTTTATTTTTGAGAGAGAGAGAGAGAGAGACAGAGTGGCAGCAGGGGACGGGCAGAGAGAGAGGGAGACAGAATCCGAAGCAGGCTCCAGGCTCTGAGCTGTCAGCACAGAGCCCGACGTGGGGCTTGAACTCAGGAACCATGAGATCATGACCTGAGCAGAAGTCGGATGCTTAACCGACTGAGCCACCCAGACACCCCGGGAGTTCTTACCTAATGAGACGATGAACTTCCACTTTCTCAGTAGTGTAAGTGTCAGACAAGATCTTTAGCTCCTCCATCCTGACAAAGAGAAGAAAGAAATATCAGCCTGATGATCCCTGACAACAGCAAAGTTATGAACACAACAGAGAGTACCTGCCTATGGTCAAGGTGTGGGCTAAACAGTGACAGGACAAGCAAGGTCACTCTGAGTTCCTGAGCAATGTATCTCATCTCACAGGAAAGCACCTATTTCAGAAGGCTTTAAAAATAAGACTCAGGAATGGTGAATGCTTATGGGTAATCCAAAGGCTAATACCCACAAGGTGCTAGGCATGGTGGAGAGGAAAGACAGATGAGGGTGACGATTGAAGGGGGTGGTGTGTGAGACAGAGTTCCTTGGACCCACAGGGGTCAAAGCTCACCTCAGCTTAAGGATCATGGCACTGCACTTGATCTCTAGGTACTGAGCATTGATGCGGTCCAGCTCAGACTGAGTCTTAAGCCGGTGCTCTTGAAGAAGCCTCTGCAGCAAGGCTAGGCAGCGGAGAAGCACCTGAGCCCCCGGGAGGCAGGAAGAAGAGGGCAAAATCAAAGTCAGTAGTAAAGAAGGCAGATCAGAAATTCTTGTCTTCCTCAGGGCACCTGGGTGGCTCAGTCGGCTAAGCATCAACGTTGGCTCAGGTCATGATCTCACAGTTCATGAGTTCGAGCCCCACCATCGGGCTCTGTGCTGGCAGCTTGGAGCCTGGAGCCTGCTTTGTATTCTGTCTTTTTCTCTCTCTGCCCCCGCCCCTGCTCACACTTTGTCTCTCTCTCAAAAATAAATAAACATTAGAAAAAAATATTCTTGGCTTCCCCCAAAGTGCCCCTGGGGCCAGGATAAAAGGGGGAGTGGCTATCCCACTGCCCTGACAAACCTGGGAATAGGTGGCACTCTTCTTCTCCAGCAGCACCATCTGCTCCTGCTGCTGGCTCTTGGCATCCTGGCATTGCTGCTTCTCACCCACCAGGATCTCTGCCAGTTTCCACACCTTTGCCGCCTTCAAGGTTTCACTGTCTGAATCTGGGCAAAGAAACAGAGGACTAGACAGGAAAACCCTAACTGCTACTGCCCTTCTGAGGCCATTATGAGGCCATTATGAGGCCATTATGAGGCATTTCAGTGCCTTATCCCTTATCTAGCTCTACAAATTCTCTCTTCAGGTTATCTTCTGATGTCCTGTTAAAATGGCCCACTTCTCATAATTAAGTTCTCTTTCCTCTTACCTTTATTTTTTATTTTAAAATTTTATTTATTTAAGTAATCTCTACACCCAACGTGGGGCTTGGCCTCACAACCTAGAGATCAAGAGTCACATGCTCTTCCATCTGAGCCAGCCATGTGCCCCTCGCTCTTACCTTTAATTCCAGATTTGGCCCTTAATTCTTAAGTCAAATAAATAAGATAAGGAGAACACCTATTAGCTTGAACTCTCCTCCCTATTCCATTCCGATTCTCCTAAGAATGAATTCATCCTTCCCTGTAGCAAGAGGACACTCCCACTTGGTTTTCACACAATTCCTTGCTTGTATTCTACCAGCAAGGAAAGAACCCTCTCCAGTGCTTCCTAGCTTCTGTCGCAAATCTATAATTCAACAAGTTATTCTCAGAAGAGCAGACCAAGAGACTGGAAGGTCAGCTGTGGACAGAACAGAGTGCCAGCACTCACCTGAATTGGGGTCATGGTAGCACAGCAGGGTGAAACATTTCTTCTTGAGCTGCTCCTCTACTTCCAGTGGGAGCCGAGCTCTCATCCACACAAAATCCTACATCCACAGGAATGAGAAGGGAGATGCAAATAGACCGTTAGAACTAGGAAGATCCAGCCGATGAGCACAGGATGATAAGTATCTCACTGATAACCAGAGAAAATGCCTCAAGAGACATCAAGGAGATTCACTTTTAGCCTAGCAAATTTGCAAAGGATAAAATGATGGTTAAGAGCCCATGTTGATGAAAAAGTGGGGAGCTGGCAATATGCACCAATGTTTAATGTGTATATCCTCTTGACCCATTGATCCCACCCCAAGTACTAATACTCCGGGAAATAATCATACAAAGGCAAACCACACCTATGAACTAGCATGATCCTATTAGTGTGGTTTCTAACAGCAAAATGTAGAAACAACCGTATCGATCACTAACGTTGAGCAAACTGTGCTACATTCATACAATGGAATCCTTTTGGTTTTTTTTAGGTTTTTTAGTGTAATCTCCACCCCCCCATCCTGGGCTCAAACTCACCACCTGGAGATCAAGAGTCACATGCTCTACCAACTGAGCCTGCCAGGTGCCCCCACACAATGGAATCCTACCAGTGATTTAAATTGATGATATACTAAGAACACTGAGCACAAACTACGTGCCTGGCACTGTGCTTGGAGTGCTTTAGGAACTATCGGTTTATTTATGTTTATTTATTGACTCGAAAAAAAGTCCAAAATATATTCAGTGAAAACGGATTATATTCATTATACAAGCATGGAGGCTATAATACCGTTTATGTCAAGTTATATATAAAACACTGTATTTATTTCTAGATGTAGTATTTCAGCTTTTACTCTCTTCTGTGTAACATCTCTCTCTCTTATTTATTAGAGTTTGGCCCCCCCCCATGAAATTAATGCATATCATTTTTGAAAAAACAATAAAGTGTAACGAGACCACGTTTAAGTATATGGGAGAAATTAAGCCATTTCACTTCTTTGGTCCCCGTATCTGCCCACTCCCAACCTCTGAGGGGGGCATGAGCTCCAGAAGGTCGGCTTTCTCCACCCCTAGCAGCGGAGGCATTTCCTTCTCCCGGCTGGGCCCTAACAGCCCCATCAGTTCAGTCACGAGTAGCCGCTGTTCAAGGGTCTCGTGAAACTGAAAGAGAATAAAAAACAAAAAGAGGTTACTATAAAATTTCTCCCACTCCACCTCCTCCATCCTCATATACCAGTTCTTCACACATTTTTAAAGTCCTCAAACACGTTATCCCCTTCAGCTGCCAGCGCTTTCTCCTGTCAGTCTTCCTTTTCAAAACCCTAACAACACACCCACCTCTTCCCCCATAACTACGGTCCATTTCTTTCTTTCCTTTTTTTTGTTAAGGTTTTATTTTTAAGTAATCTCTACACCCAACATGGGGCTCAAACTCACAACCCTGAGATCAAGAGAGGCATGCTCTACCCGCCAAGCCAGCCAGGTGCCCCCTGTCCAGTTCTTTTTTGATAACCATTACTCAAAGCTCCTATTTCCCCTAGATCATACAATCAGGCGAAGCCATAGTTGGCCTAGTCATTCCTGCAGGTGGTAACCAATGCCTCCTGTGTCTCTCCTGCTTCACCTTTTTGTCCTCAGAAGTTAAATTTGTGTCTTGTGTCTTCACATAGTAGTCTACAAGCAGCTCTTGAATGACTCTCTGTAAAATCTCAGACCTCAACCATGTTGTTTTATGCAGTCGAACTTCCTTCCATGCCTAGAAAACCAAAAAAATCCCAGGTAGGAACTTCTCTCTCTTGGAAGATTTTCCCTTCCTCCTATCATCCCTCCCCTGAGAGCTCTTACCTGAGCCTGCTCCTTTGCCAGGGTGAGGCTTAAGCCACTCTCATCTACGTGTTGTGCGAGACTCAGCAGCAGCTTGCTGAAGTGTGGGTTTTGTAACAGGTCCTTTTCACTCAGGTTACAAGGAGGAAGCTGTTTGCTGCACACTTCGTGGGATGTCCCCATAGAGACAAAAAAAAAGCAAGGATGGTATTATATATAATTGAGAATAACTCTTAGCTTAACACTTTCAAAAAGGTTTTTGGTAGGGGAGTTTTTAAATCTAATGAAATGTTTACTTATTTATTTTTATTTATTTTAAGAAATGTTAATGTTTATTTATTTTTGAGAGAGAGAGAGACAGAATGCAAGGCGTGGGGCAGAGAGAGAGGGAGACACAATCCAAAGCAGGCTCCAGCTGTCAATGCAGAGCCCGATACAGGGCTTGAACTCACAGGCCGTGTGATCATGACCTGAGCCGAAGCTGGCCACTTAACTGACTGAGCCACCCAGGCGCCCCTAATGAAATGTTTAAAAAAACAAACAAACAAAAAAACCCCACAAATAAACTAGAGGCAACACTCAAAGTAACAAGTATTTATAATATATACAAAGATATTGATCAAGGATTAGGGAATGAGTCTCTAATAAAACTAAGAGATTTGGGGTGCCTGGGTGGCTCAGTCAGTTAAGTGACCGATTTTGGCTCAGGTCATGATCTCACAGTTTGTGAGTTTGAATCCTGCATAGGGCTCTGTGCTGACTGTGTGGAGTCTGCTTGGGATTCTCTCTCTCTCCTCCTCTTTCTCTGCCCCTTCCCTGAGTGCATTCTCTCTCTCTCTCTCTCTCAAAACAAATAAACTTAAAAAAATAATAATGAGATAATAAAACTAAGAGCTTAGAAAATGGAAGTACAGTTGGAAAATATTATACAAATAGAGTCAGGAATAAGGGACCTCTTAGTAGGGATCACCACAGTACCCCAAATACCTCATTCACACTGAATAACTAGAATTCTTGAGGAAGGGGGCAAAAAAACTATGTAAAGTTCCTTTGGATGTGATCTCTGGTCACATAAGCAAGACTGAGAAAAGGTATATTCTTAGGGATAAGTGAAAAACTTAATGGAATTCTTATCGTAAACAGAGTTGAGTAACCCACCTGGATTCAGAGCAGCACATGTATGAGAAAAAGTGCAGGAAACTGGGATCCTCTGGTTATTCCATAGGTTCAAGGGGCTTTCTTTAAAAATTTACATTTATTGGGGCTCCTGGGTGGTTCAGTTGGTTAAGCGACCGACTGCAGCTCCGGTCATGATCTCGCAGTTTGTGAGTTCGAGCCCCGTGTTGGGCTCTGTGCTGACAGCTCAGAGCCTAGAGCCTGCTTCAGATTCTGTGTCTCCCCCTCTCTCTAACCCTCCCCATGCTCTGTGTCTCTCCATCTCTCAATAATAAATAAACGTTAAAAAAAATTAAAAATGTATGTGTATTTAGTTTTTGAAAGAGACAGAGCACAAGTGGCAGAGGGGCAGAGAGAGAGGGAGACACAGAATCCGAAGCAGGCTCCAGGCTCTGAGCCGTCAGCACAGAGCTGGACGTGGGGCTCGGGCTCACAGACCACAAGATCATGCCTGAGCTGAAGTCAGACGCTCAACCGACTGAGCCACCCAGGCACCCCATCGGCCTTTCTATCTCTTTTGTCACACGTTTTCTGCTGGGGTCCTCTGTTTTACTCCTACTTACCAAACAATCAAACTTTCATTCTTTGGACCCTCAGAAAGTCCCTTTGAAGAATAAGAAATCTCCTTTTTCTCCCCTCAGGCACTGAAGGATCAACATGGAAATGGTCAAAATGTAGAAGATTCAAGTTCTTGAAGGATTCAAGATATAGAAAGGGTGTGAGATATGGAAGAATTCAAGATACGAGACGATATGGAAGCATCTGAGATTTTAGAGTACAAGATATGAGAAAATTCAAGATGCAGGTAGGAAGGAAGCCTTCACAGAGTTTTTTGGCCAGCCTTACATTCAGGTTATGCCTGCTAACACAGCATCAGAGCAGCATGAGTTTTTAGTCCACTGCAGGAGCAGACACTTGATAGGAGCCAGTGTAATATGTTTTCCAATAAGAGAGTATTTAAGAATCTTTATGTATTCTCTAGTTTCCCCCAGAAACTTAGGCTTTTATGTAAGAAACCATACTGGTGAACTTTATAAATCCTTTTTATTATAGAAAGCAAGAACCTGGATAAGATCTCTCTGGAGAAGTCATCAAATCTCGTTCAAATGGCAGCCCTTACCTTGTTGGAGTATTTCCATTCCTTCTCCAGGTGAGCAGAAATCCCCGGATGCCATCTGATTTTCTTGAAATTCTTATCTCTGGAAGTGAGTGAAAGAAAACACAAAGTGAATAAACTGGGTTGCTGCTCCAGAGAAAACTACCATGGGTTCAAGTTTCTGTTGTCTATGAGCTGGGGAGGAACTTCAGGGATGCCTCTTACAGGGAGGGACTATATTGCACATCATGGGTCCCAAGCTCTTGCAAGTTTTATAGACAGACTTCTAAGTGGCAAAACAATTTGCATTCTAAGCACATAAATGTTTCCACTTGTTCCAAGCCTTCTAAAAAGGAACCTTCTTTGGAAAGAAAATTTTCCAATTCACTGAACAGGACGATGCTCCCCTCCCCTCACCATTATGTCCAAGTTAAAACGGAGTTGCTACTTGCCAGTGATGAGTGAGTTGGAGGAAGGGAGGGTGGGGAGTCAATGTCTGCTTTTTTTCCCTAGTCAAATAACTCCATTTTCAAATTCCACAATAGTTTCTTGTACTTCTTTAACTTGTCCTTTCATCTAAGACCTGTTGGTAGTTTTTGATCATTAACTTTAGAATCATCCTTCAGGAATGACAAATCATTCCATATTGAACAACCACCATTGGTTTTCACATAGCAGCGTTAGTAAAGAGCACCTGGAGGAAAGAGCATGACAAGAAGACTGACAGGGAGGTCGGTGCCAAAAGAGCAATGCAAAGGTGTAGTTAATACAGCTAAGGCTGGGCTGTGGGCTGTGGGGTGTTTTGCCAGAACATGGAGTACACTGAAAAGGATGACATCAACACAAAGGGGCAGTAAAGGTGGGCACAGTTTGGACTCAAGACAAAATTTTTCCCTTGACCTTATCTTCCATTTTTTTGCTCCACCCTGTCCTCTCTGTAAGGTATTAAACTCCAAAGGGCAGCTGAGCCTCCCAAAGAAGACATTGAAGGTTATTAGGATTTAACATTTGATGTTCACAGAACATTTGGTTTACTCCCTTGTTTTATGAGTAGCATCAAAGTAACTACTCATTTATTATTAAGTTTACTTATTTATTTTGAGAGAGAGAGAGAGAGAGAGAGAGAGATGGAACAAGAGCAGGGAAGGGCAGAGAGAGGACAGAAGGAATCCCAAGCAGCTCCATGCTGTCACCGCAGAGCCCTTGGTGGGGCAGTGGCTCCATCCCACCACCCACGAGATCATGACCTGAGCCAAGATCAAGAGTTGGATGCTTAATGACTGAGCCACCCAGGCGCCCCTACTACTCATTTATTTTGTAACATGGTCTAGAGAGGAACACAGATGAGGAGTCCAGATGCTAGGACTTCATTTGCTGCTGTGTGAAGTTAAGGGAAATGCTTTTTGGTGCCAAACTTTCTTCGCCTGCAAAAGAGATAACAAATCCTGCCTTGGATGAGACATCAAGAATTAATAACACAACTCGTTAACAAAAGCCACTAGTTAAACTCAGTGTTTTAACAATTCTGTTGATCTAAGTTCTGCAGGCAAATTTCGCAGACGGAAATGAGGACCAATCCAAATTTCAAAAAAGTCAGCTGTTCTTCCCTCCCTAGGGGAACTGCCCACTGGGGTTTTCTTAGGGTGCTTTTCTTTACCCTTTTAAAATGTTACAGGGCGTGAACGAAGGCGACAATCAGACTCGATTCTCCACCCTCTGCACTCAGACGTGTTAAAACGCTGCTACAGGGACCCAAGCATTTAAATGTTCTGACTCAGGCGTCTTTTAAATTCTTAGAGCTGTCTTTACACGCTGCACTGAACGTTAAATTGATTTTACAGGTATTTTCACAAGATGTGACCCTTACAGGGCCCGAGATGAATCAAAATGCGGAGAGGGCTCTCCGGCGCCTACTTCCCTTCCGTCTGGGCAGCCAAGGATTCCCAAGGGCGAGGGCGGCCGAGCCGGAGGCCGGGGGCTGGCCGGACTGACCCTCCCAGCACTCCTCTTCCCCGCCGCGCCGCCCTCCGACCCTCAGAGGCAAACCTGCACACCATGGGGCAGCTGAAGCTCCCGAGGCAGTGCGGAGCGGCCTGGGGCGGGATGGCCCGCAGCGTCCACGCCGAAATCCCGCCCGCACCCGGGCTCCGGAACCTCTCACTCGGGCCTGCACTGGGGTTGGGGGAAGCTAGGCCCGGGTGGACTGAGCAGGAACTTCGGGGGAGAGGGGGAAAAGGCCGAAAGTGCACAGCGGCCCCGTGGGAGGGAGGAGGGGCGGGGCCCCGCCTGAAGCGGGAACTGCAGGCCCCGCCCCTCGTCGAGCGCGCGCCCTCAGTCCTCAACCACCTGCGAGCCCGGCTTTTCGGCTTTTGGAGTGCGGGGTGGGAAGGCCTCTTTGCCCCTTTTTCTGAGGGCCTCCCCTTTGTTGAGGGCAAATGTAGAGAAAATGGTAATGATTGCTAACATTTATCGAGGGCCTACAATGAGTCAAGAGCTATGTCAATAGGCTTTACTTGCCTTGCGGGTTCCTCATTTAGTTCTTACGTCAGTTCTTAAGGCATCCTACGAGAGAGTCACTATCATACCCATTTTACAGAGGGGAAAACTAAGGCGCCGAGAAGTTAAGTGACTTGTTCATGGTCGCAGCTCACAGAGTCTAAATCGGACCCAATGGCCCTCTGAACCTTACACCTGCCGCCCACACTAAGCCTGCCAGTCTCTTCACTCTGGCGCTGCCCCCTGGGTCAGCTTCCAATCTAATTTCCTCCCAGGCTCCTCTAACTTCATTATCTCTCATCCTTCATTCACCTCGCTCTCTCAGGCTAGCTCGCTCCCTCTCCCCCCTCCCTCCCTTTCACCTTCTCTCCTTCTTTTTTAAACTACAGGGACTTGTATAGTTTGCTTAATAATAAATCTGGAGCTGGAGATCCCAAGGCTTCTTAGTAACTCTGTGGTCATGTTTTTTTGCATTTTCCTTATGGTTACAGGGTAGCTGCAGAAATCCAAGAAGTACATCCAATTCAACAGCATCCCAAGCAGGCAGGAAGGGGAGGAGCCTTCTTCCTGCAACAGTCAGGGAAGAAAATCTTTCCCAAAGTACATAGCGGACTTTCCCATATGACCAGTGACTTTTCATTGACCAGACTGGGTCACGGGCCCATCTCTAGACCAATGAGCTAGATATCTTCCATTTGCCCCCCAGATAACCAGTAAGGACTGCCTGTAAATACTTCAGGGTTTCCATATGCCCTACTTTCAGCCAATGAGGGGTCCCAGCAGGAGGCTGGATGGGAGGGAGGGGATGACTGACTTTCTCACTGGGCTTGACCTGAGGCTGCCTACAGACTTTAACCCAAGATCATTACTTCTGTCAAGGGGGTTCCCCTACCTCTCTCTGTCTTAAACACCACTCACTCCCACCCTCTTTTCAAAGTTGACTGGAATGTAATCATTAAGTGAATTATTTCTAAAATAATATTTGATGCTAAGTAAATTACACCAAGTTTCTCAAATCTCTTGCATCAGGGAAGCTGGTAGTCTGGGGTGGTGGGGCAGGAATCTTGGTTAGGTGTGCAGGGTGGTAGAGAGTTTCATATTTTCCTTTAGTACCAACCAGAGAGTTCTACTGGCAATACATAGAGGAATAGTGTGATCCAGTGCAGAAATTTTATATCCCTGGTCATCTTGTCAGCTGCCACCTTTCGTGCTTAATATTAAAGTGCTGTCATTTTCTACGGCTTTTAAAAATCATTTATGCTTCCTCAGCTCTGTGGTGCAGCATCATTAAATATCAGGCATAATGTCCCTAACAAACGACACTTGGAACAAAATAGCAAGCATGCTTTGGTGACTCAGAGCTGATCAGAAATCTACTGAAATTTCATGTCTCGTATTTGTCAAGTTTTATAATCTGGTACTACAAAGCTTTGGCTAAACAGCTCTAAAGGACTTGGGGAATGCAAAGGTGAAGGGTGAAGAGGCCTGTCTTCAGATAGTGCAGAGGGCAACGAGGGGGAGAGCCATGGGAAACCTTGAATTGGCTCAAACCTTCATATGTAATTATCTGTTCCAGCTCTCTCTCTCTCTGTTTGTGACCTTGGGCTTCAGGTTCCTTATTTGTCACAAGGAGGAAATAACATATTTCTAGCTCCTCCAATCTCGTAGTGTTGATGTAATGATCAAATGAGATAATGGCTGAAAAGTGCTTTGGAAAGACTATCAAAGTGTCTTTGATAGTCAATTTTAAAATTGACACTTATTGAGCACATATTAAGTGTCTTGAGAGAGACACATAGATAAATATGACCCAGTCCCTGCCCTGAAATTCATAATCTAGTTGAGAAGATAAGACATGCACACGAAAAGCAAATAATAAATACTAGAAGCAAATAAATACTAAAAGCAAATTATAAATACTAGAGGGGCACCTAGCTGGCTCAGTCAGTAGAGTATGTGACTCTTGATCTCAGGGTTCTAAGTTTGAGTTGGGTGTAGAGATTACTTAAAAATAAAAAATCTTAGGGTTGCCTGGGTGGCTCAGTCAGCTCAGTGTCCAACTCTTGATTTCGGCTCAGATCATGATCTCAGTTTGTGAGATCAAGCCCCACGTCGGGCTCTGTGCTGATAGCATGGAGCCTGCTTGGGATTCTCTCTCTCCCTCCTTCTCTGCTCATGTGAGTGCACACTCTCTCTCGATATAAATAAACTTAAAAAAATGTTTAAAGGTTATAAATACTAGAGAAACTTAAAAAAAGGTACAGAACTCTTTCTGCAGGAATGGATAGTAAAGACTATGAAATCAATCTTATCTTAACTGGGCCTAAAAGGAGAGAAAATTCGGATCATTTAGAATGGAGGAATATCCCAGCAAGCATAGGCAGGGACAGGGAGTCCAAGCTGCTTTCTGGGTTCAAGAGGACACTGGCCCAGCTGAAGTGAAGGACTGTATAGGCCAGTTCTACATAAGACTACAACATTTAGCCCATAGACCATCTGGGCAATCAAAACTGCAGCAAAGTACTGAAAAAAGATATTACAATTGCACACTGTCTGATGTCCTTGAGCAAGTAAGATTTGCAAGAGAGTCCCTAGAATTCATTGTCTTTCTCTCTCCCTCTCCCTCCCTCCCTCCTTTTTTACCCCCAAATTAAAACAAACAAACAAACAAACAAACAAAAAACCACTCACACAGGGGCATCTAGCTGGCTCAGTCAGAAGAGCACAGGACTCTCGATCTCAGGGTTGTGAGTGAGTTTGAGCCCCATGTTGAGTGCAGAGATTACTAAATAAATAAATAAATAAATAAGAACTAAAAACAGGGGCTCCTAGGTGGCTCAGTCGATTGAGCATCCAACTCTTGATTTCTGCTCAGGTCATGATCCCAGGGTCATGAGATTGAGTCCTGCGTTGGGCTCCTCCCTGAGTGTGGAGCCTGCTTGAAACTCTCCCTCTGCTCCTCATCCCTGCTCACGTGTGCTCTTTTCTCTCTCTCTGTCTCTCTCAAAAATAAAAATAAACAACAACAACAACAAAAATACACACAAAAACAGTTTTATTTATGGGGCACTTGGGTGGCTCAGCCAGTTAACCATCCAAGTCTTGGTTTCAGCTCAGGTCATGATCACAGGGTTTTGTGGGTTCGAGCCCCATGTCAGGCTCCACAATGACAGTGCAGAGCCTGCTTGGGATTCTCTGCCTCCTTCTCTCTCTCTGTCCCTCCTCCACTTGCGCTGTCTCTCCCTCTCTCTCTCAAAAATAAATAAACTTTAAAAAAAAGTTTTATTTAGGTATTTTGACATACAATATTTAACATGTACAATTCATTAAGTTTCAACCTTAACTATACATATGTGCTATCACCATAATCAATCAAGAGAGTGAACATATGCATCACCCTCTAAATGTTTACTTGTGCCCCTTTGTAATTCTTTCTGGCCCCTCCCAACCACTGATCTACTGTCACTATAGATTAGTTTGCACTTTCTAGAATTTTATATAAATGGAATAAAATAAAGATGTACTTTTTGTCTGGCTTCTTTCACTCAGCATAATTTTGCAATTCATAAATGTACTAGTATCAATAGTCCATTTTTTTAGTCTGTGTCTATTGTTGAGAAGTGGCATGAAATCCACTTTAAAACCTTCATTTGTTTGGGTTTGTATTTAAGGAGGTGCTTCCTCCATGATCCTAAGGTACCTATCTCAGTGCTTGGCATATGGAGCGCTTATTTGTTGAAAGAATGAATTTTCACCACCCCACAATGTTAATTCCTTATATAGTTTTGTTTGTTCCATGGAACGCTTGACCTTTATAGGCCTGTTTCTTCATCAGTGTTGTTCATCTCACATTCTGCTATGCCATATGCAAAATACAATCACTCACTTCTTAAATGTTCTTTAATGATAAAGCCAAGAACATGCTCAAGTATTCCTGAGCTAGATTCTTGCAAGGAATGGGGGGGGGGGGGGGAAGCGTGTAGAAAGATAAATTAGGCATAACTCCTGCCCACAATCTAGCTCTACTTTCTTGGAGACATTGCTCTTGATCTAGTATTTAAAAATATTAATGTGTATGTTTTGAACTTGATGTTAAATGTAAATGGGAGCCTGAGAAAAAGTTTACTTAACCTTTCAGACTTGGACATTCCTTTGCTGCATTGTTTAGAATTACAGAGAAGAATGGAGATTTGCTGAGAACATTGTAAGAACTCTGCCTCCCACACTCTAGCCAGGAAACAAAATGGCACTGCAAAGATAGAGTATTTAGTACACATTCTATTTATCAAACCAATGGAAACTTTTGAGTAGAATACGTTTTCACATGGAAAATTTGGGCTTAAATAATCAGATTTCAAAGCTAGGATATTAAAATCGCCATTGGAGTGTGGAACTACACTTAACTGAGCAATTGTTTAGAAAAATTAAAAAAAAAACGAACGATACTACTTTGAAAGTATCTGAATATGAGTAGCAAGAATATATTTGTATTATGGACCTGAATATATATGAAACCAGTTTCAGGAATAAAATTTACAGGCAGTCAAGAGGTTTTCAAATTATTTTCAAGGGTGTTCACTGGAAAATGAAGGTATTCAGAGACACAACTATTGATGATTAAGCTAGGAAATTCCATGCCCATTGTGAGTACATGATTTAAGGAGAAAACAAGTGGATAAAGAAAATACGTAATCAACCTATGACATCAAATAGCAATTTTGGAACAAATGTTCATAATGTGCCATTTTTCAATTGATTAACCATTCCAAGGGGGATTTCAAACCCAGCTCCCTTGTGGCTTCAAGGGTTGCCTGTCTGTTCATGGAAACGTTTGTTATACAAACTGAAATGAGCCTGGTTTTACTGAGACACCATTGTGAACTAGTATATAAATAAGGCCTGATAGGACATTTTGGATCTCAAAGAAAAGCTGAGAAATTTGGCTCAAAAATGGGACAGATTGAAACAATTTTTACCAAAGGAATATGAGACAGTAAAGGAAATTGATTCAGAAGAAGACCAGTATCATTTTGAAAAGCTAGACATGAGGCACAACGTGTGCAGTTCTTGTTATAAGGATTGAGTGTGCTGCTGTAATGAGAAAACATGTGCCAGGCTGATAAAAGTATTTCCCTGGATTTTAAACTGATGATGACACTGTCTTACACTGAGTTGCATATGAAAGAGATTTTCTCCTTTAAAAATTGTATCAGAACCAGTGGGAGAAACAGACCAACCAAAGCGCATTTGGAGTTTCGTGGTTGGGAAGACCATACATTGTAAATTTTGAAATGCCCCCTAAGATTAAGGTGTAATGGCAAAAAAAAACCAAACCTTGAGGAAGTTAGCAATTTAGTATACTTTCCAAATTCCATTTACCAAAGAGAAATTTTGCTAAACTAATTTACAGTATGCAACCATGGTAGCTAAGTAGATTAATTATTACATCTGGGTTTCACATGACTGGGTTGCCTTATAAAAAACAAAAACAAAAACAAAAACAAAAACAAAAACAAACACAAACACAAACACAAACACAAACAAACAAACCAACCAGGTACAGGTAATTCTGGAACAGATGCTTTTCTCGGGCAGCATTTCAAAACTAATTTGTTGATACCTTCAACAATTAATAATGGGAGGGTCTATGGATGGGGAGGAGCCCATCAGGATCACCCAACTAGAGGGTTACTGACACAAACAGAGGGTCTACAGGAGCCAGGCAGTAAGCAGTGTGAAGCACACAGAGTGGTAAGAACTGTGACAAATGAAGGAGAGAATATACCCTATAAAGGAGCAGCCATCACTCGGTTCCAACTAATTGTTGCCTTGTGAGACTGGAAGGCCAGGGGTGACAGATCTTCTGATTATTCAGAAAAACCTTAGAAACCCCTCTCTTCACATACAATCTATGGATTTTTATGTGAAATCTCCTTAATTATAAAAGTTGGCAACTAGTTATTTTATTCATAACAGCTTTTTACTACTACAGAGGCAGTACAAGTGCACTGTATAAAAATAGAAAACATAGGCCAACAACACAAAAACATACTCTCACCACTCAGAGATCACCACTCTCAACACCTTCATGCCTATCCTTTCAGATCTTTTTTTTTTTTTTTTTAACGTATAGACACTTTGAAAACAAAAAAACGATTACCCTGTACTGGTTTTGTGACTGGCATTTTTGTTAATGATTTTGACCTTTCCGGCTCAGTAAATTTTCACCTCATCTAATCCCGTCCATATAAAAAATTTCCCAGTTGACTCCAAATATCTTTTATAGCAATTTGCTTAAACCAATAGGGAATCCAGGACCATGCGTTGCATTGTTACGAAATAGCTTAAGTCCCTCTAATCTAGCAGTTTTGAAGTTAAAAAAAAAAATCATGCGGACTTGCTCAAGAGCGCTGACCCATTGCCCTGCAGATTGCCTCACCTCCTAGGTTTGTGGGGTTGCTTCCTCCTGGCATCCTTTACTTTCTCACAGCACTTCCTGTAAACCTCAAGCTACATGTCCTACTTCTCCGGTGGGTGGGGAACAGGTGGACTCTACACTAGGCTGGGTTATGGATTTGCCTCACACCAGAACCGGTCAACTGGCTGGTGATACTAAGACCCATTCCAGGAAATGAGTGATGACAAGACCATAAGCTGGTAGGTTACTTGGCACTATATTATATATATATATATATATATATATATATATATACACACACAATGTCCAGTTGTCCACCAATCATTTCACTTATAGCTTTCACTCTACTTAATAATTTGGCCCGAATCAATTATTTTATTCGGGTTCACAAAATGCTGTTTTTCCAATTCTATCATTCTTTCTACATTTACTATCTGGCATTTTCCTCTCCTCAGTGAAGGTTCAAAATAATATAAAAAATAACTCCCACTCCCAGTGGCCAAAGAATGCATTTGGGGACAGGATTTGTCTATGGGCCGCCACATTCTGATCTACAATCAAAGTCCAACAAAGTCTCCCCCCTGTCATCTGTACCCTGCAGCATTAGGTCTTTTGTTTGTAACACTCAATTACTTTGCACTTGGTGACATGTTGCTTGTAATCTTCTCAAGGCATTTTATGTGTGTATTTGTCTCCCTGGCTAGACTGTGACCTCCTCAAGGGCAGGGACTCTCCTGCAGTGTATTTCTTTTGCTTCTTCTAATGTGCTTTTAAAGATACTTTGGCTACTGCTAGTTCAAGTTAGCAAAAAAACCAACCAACCAACCAACCAAAAAACAAAAACATTAGTAAGAAGCACAAGTTTTCATTATTGTCTCTTATATTCCCTGGCTTTCCCACTAAAACTTTCCCTAATTATCCATCATAATGAAGGGCTGATCTAATTTACAGTTTACTTGTGCTGTGGGAGTCCCTGCAATGGGGATGAAGGTTCGGGTGGGACGGAAGAGGGGAAATAAACTCTTTATTAGTCTTCAAAAGTTGGAACCTCATTTTCCAGCTGCATGACCTTAGGTAAGTGCCGTTATCCCTCCACTTCTATTTCTTCATTTGGTAAAACGAGGTCACAGAGTTCCAAAATCGCACCCTGCTTGGCTCTAACCCTCCCTCTAGGATACAAGCCTAACCTACACCTTTCAGCAGATGTTCCTTGTAACCTGTGTCTCCCTGCTTGGATCGCTCCTTGGCTCCCTTCACAAGGGGCAGTGCTATCCTTTCTAAGCATAGGTGGACAGAATCTGCCTCTGACTACTCTCCGAACACATTAGACTGCTCTAATCCATATGTCCCAGTGACAGTTTGCTCGTTTCCAAGGTCAAACCTCAGTCCTTCACAACCAGGGCCAAGTATGGATATTCCAAGGTCTCTACACCAGTAACGGGCAGCAAGGCAGAGGCCGTCTTAGGTTCTCCTTTGCTGTGAGGGAGAAGGGAGAGGACGGAGATTGTCTTTGTTGTGGAACCCTCTAACATTAGGGCTCCAAATGACCTGGCTCGAGTCTGGATCCTTCTAAAACAACAAAATGCTTTTGCTCACTGGTTTTTCCAATCCTTTTGTCTCAATCCTATCAGTCTCCTTTCTCTCTCATTATCCCTCTTGTTATATGTACAATCTCAAGGACCTTATCCAGCTGGCTTTATGTGCCTAGAAATAGCTTTCTCTACTTCCTCAACTGAGGACAGTCTCCGGCCTGATTGCAAATGGAATCTTACCAATTCCCTGGCCTAGGAAAGGGGGAAGGGAGAAACAGGTCTTGAAGGAGTGAGGCAGAGGGAGAACCACCACCAACCATATTCTTCATAAACCAAACCACATTCAGGCCTGTAGTGAACGGAGCTTACCAGAGCAAACAGCCAGTCTGCTGTGAAAGCCTGACCCCCGTACTGTGACTCTCATCTAGAGACACCAAAAAGATCCAAGACTCTCCCATTTCCCCCTTGTCCCATCTCAGGCCTAGTGGCTATTGATGAAAACCAGGCAGTAAGCTGGCCAAACAAGGTCTACCTGTTGCTGGGTCCTTTGCAGCACCCCACGAATCTATTAGCTGTAAATATTAAATAGAATGGGTCAGGTAGAGCTGTCTCCTGGGAAACAGGAAGAAGGGGTCTTGCAATGCAGGGAACACTTGGGAGCCTGCCAGTGACAACGTGAAGTGGCTGGGGCTGATCTTCTGCCACAGCCTGCCTTCCCTGGGCCTGTCCTCATCAGCTGTTAGCACTTGTCTTTTCTTAGGATGGAGGAAGGGAGTAGCCCCAGTGGCAAGAACAGAGTCCTGGGGAGCCTTGGGGCTGGCACAGAGGAGCACAGACCCAGAAAGGAATCAGCCAGTAAGATGGAGGCTGAAATCAGAGTAAGAAACCAAAGGTCAGAGTGGACACGACCTCCAAGAGTCAAAGAAGGGATGGGTGTAAAGGTATACATACTTGTCTGGATTTCCCAGGCCTGGAGCAGCCTGGTGAGAAAATTGCCCAGTCAGCGTCATTGTATTCACTTATTTAATAATAATAATTCAGAAGAAGCAATCCCAGCTGTAGATCAAGTAATCTATCAGAAAATTTATCCCTCCAAAAAAAGTGCATCCCCTCTGCAGTCAGGGGTATGAATGTGAGCTCTTACTCCCCCTCACACCCTCATGCACAGGCCTCTCCTCTGCAACCCCAGCTTGGCTGGCACGGTCACCTTAGAATAACCCCTAAACGCGGAATTTCTGTTCTTAGGAGTAACCATTTCTAGTATGAAACTCTAAGTGACAGGGAATGAAGACTAAGGATTAAAGATTATCAGATTAATTTGCCGAAAACCAATTCACCTACAGACAATTAGTCTAAAATAAATATTTATCAAATCTGCAGCATTTCAAAAGGATTTAGCAGATTTACCCTTTCACTTTTTACTGTTGTTGTCCACATAACCTTTAATTGTTAGTCAACTGAACATGCCACATGCCTGCTCATTTGTTTAGAATATATTGGCATTTTTAACAGCAGGAATGTAGAAATTAGGCCAAAGCATCAAAATCATATTGAGCTCTATTACATTTTCCAAGGCATCTAATTTGTAAAGGAATATTGAATTAAGAAACACAAAAAAATGATACACAAAATGTCCATACCAATTATATTTATTGCTAGAAACTTTAAACTTTTTAGAAAAGTGTTTGAAAAGTAGATAACATAGGAAAATGTCCATAAAGGTAGGAAGCAATCTCAACATTACAAAGTGCTGCAAATTTGATAAATTTATGTTGTTGACAATAATTCAGAAGTACTGTTGGATGAATAGATGTAAATCTTGAAAACACCCAAAACATAACAACGAAACACCTAAATGGCTATAAAAATACCCCAAAGGGACTGAGCTTTTGGCAAACTGGTCATTAAGTAAACTTTGGCAGCTCTTTCTGCCCATGGGTCCTATTCCCGTGCTTTCAATAAAACCACCTTTTTTGCACCCTCCCTGCCCCCCCCCAAAACAAGTAAACTTTAAGCATACAAGTCTCCCACGAATTGGCTTTAAGGGAATCTAGCTTAGGTAAACCGATTTCAGCCAAACGACTAGAACCAGATCAAAGTGTGTTGCCCCTCTGGCTCCCCAGAACCTCAGAGTTTGGGAGTTGTAGTGGTTATAATCCTAGATTCCTCTGAGAGGTGGCAGGTCTGGAGTGGTGAGTGACTATTAGGGAACTGGATAAGAGTGACCTGAGAAGAAGGGAGTGAGACAGTGTGTCTATGAATGTGCCTATGTGTGTCTACATTGGGCTGGGGGTCTCAGTGCACCTATACCTGGGCATGTGCACGGAGCGCGGTTGGCCTGACACTTCTTACATGTCTCACCTGGCACCTCCACCCCCAAGGACCCACTCATTACTTCCCCAACTGAGGAGAAGAGGAACCAAGTATGGGCACCCACCTAGCCTTCCCAGGCCCACGTGAGTCCCTGAGAAATAGGCAATACAGGCAACAGGCCCACTGAGAGCTGTCCCCCTTCCCAGCAGAGGGGTGAGCAGTGCTCCTAGTCTATAGGGAGAAGGTGGCCAAGAAAAAAACTCATTAATAAGGTCTAGTGTCCATCTCTTCATCCAGATACAAAGACACTGTAGTAAGAACCTGCTGACCCCATACCTGACCCACATGAGGGGTACAAAAGAGTGAGGAGTGCTCATGATGTCCTCTCTTCCTATAATCCAAAGCTGGAACATCACTTGACTTATGCATAATCAGACACTGGAGATACAGACCAGAATCAGAGCTTTAGAAAGTACTGGAACTCGCCTGTAGTGTGTGCCTGAGTACACGCTACAGCACAGGCTACACACATGGAAAGAAAGCCAGTCACCCCACCATGGCAATTGGAAGGTTCCTTCTCCACAATCCATTTGGAATGTCATATCTTTGGGTCTCTGGCCCTTGGGGCCTTCCCCAGAGGGCTCTTCTTCCCGGCCTGGGAGTGCGTTCCTTGCCTCGGCTGGCCTCAGAGGGGCCCTCTGGCCAGAGGAATTTGTCAATGGTGGCGAAGGCAGCAGTAGTGACTGCAGTTCAGATATAGTTGGCAGGGGGCTGTCGGGCATTAAGCCGCTGCATGTGACAGCCGTGGCAGAGCAAGTGCCCATCCAGAGGGAAGCAGCAGCAGCCTTCCTCATCACTCAGCTGCATCCGGCAGTCCTAGGGAAGAAGGACATCTAGTTTACCTCAGCCTAGGCACCTCAGACATCTTGGGAGTCTGCCTTGCTCCACACCAGACTCCTAATGACTGGAAGAAAAGAGGTGGGGTTGGAAGGGATAGACTCCCAGAGAAGAAACCTGAGAAAATACCTCAGCAGGACAGCAGGTGTCGCTGCTACAGCAGAAATAATGAGTCAGACTCCCATTTCCAGCAGTTACCAGGAGTCCCTAGTTTAGTCTTGCCTCTGGGGAAGCCAGATTCAGAAAGGACTAAACAACCAAGACCAGAGAGGGTGGCTGGAGGATGAGAGAGACACACACACACACACACACACACACACACACACACACACACACACTGGAGATAGGCCAGAGCACCTTCCTGGTTTCCATGCCTTAGACCTCTCCTGCAGGCAGTTTAGGGACATGCCTCACCCCCCAGCCCCATTCCCATTCTCCTCCAGAAGCCCTGGCTCCCAACACTCACCTCACAGTGGTAGCACTCAAAGTGATAATCCCGGTCCATGGATATCACCCTCACAATGTCCTCACAGCCCTGAAATGATGCAGACCCCCATGGGATAAGCTTGGGATGAGCACAGCATGACAACCCCAACTTTACCTTCCCTACTACGGGCCCCTCCCACACCAATGGGAAGATCATACAAAGGCCTCCAGAGAGAGCTCTCTGCAATCATCTGTGGCTTTGAGATGGTTTTTGCAGATCCTACCAGAACTTTCCCCCCACCCTTTCTTAGGGTTGCCTCCAGGAAGCATGTCCTCTCATTGTCTTCCCTCTGTCCAGCAGCTCTGGCCTTACCTACTTCTCCCAGCTTTGAGGGAAGCAGAGGGAGGGAAAGGGGGCAGGCAGCATAAGTAAAGTAAACTAAGCTGGGGACAAGGAGATCCAACAGGGTCTGACATCTCATTGGCTTTTGGCTTCTCTCCCCAGGCAAATGCTTCGCACACACAGCATAAATCATTGCTGACATCTTCCTACCAGCCCTAAGGATTCTTCCCACCTTTTTTCCAGCCCCTACCTCTGGAATCTGGTGACCCTGACCTCGAAGAAAGTCTCCTCCTCTGGACTGGGAGAGACCAGATGAAGCCTGGGCCCAGTGAGGCTGTCAGACATGTCCAGGCCCGGATGTTAGGGTCAGGGTGGTGACCCTGAGAGCAGAGTCACACGGGAATCTTCGCAGAGTACATTCCTCAGCGCCACCGCCTCCCTCGGGAAGCCAGGCCCTATGTCCCATCCCCTTCCCAGGGGCAGCGGCACTGGCTGCCCCGCAGGAGAACCCAAACATACTGACCTCTGAGGGGAGGATGGGTTGGCCGCAGGCCGCACACTTAGGAGCATAATTTCTGAAAAAGAGAGACAGAGATGAATTAAGGTTGGAGAATCCCTGAGCCCAGTTCCACACCATACCCCAAGGGGGTAGACTCACTTGTGGTAGTCAGTAACGCAGTACACCTGGTTGGAGAAGTCCACTGTGAAGGGGATGCCATCCAGGCACTTGTTGCAAACGATGCATCGGAAGCAGCCTGGGTGATAGGACTTTCCCATGGCCTGTAGGATCTGGCTCATGGAGTGGGAGGAAAATCAGTCTCCCTCTGATCTTGACTCTCCCGTTACCCAGCTACCCATGGCCCTTCCTGCTGCCCCCCAACCCCATCCAACCCCCTGCTATCCTCCCAGAACAATGCTACGTAATCTGAGGGAAGCCAGGACTCTTAAAACAGAGGCAGAAACCTTGAACAAGTTCTTAGCATCCAGGCCAGTGGTTCTCATCCGGGGCTACATATCAGGATCACCCAGGGAGCTTAAAATACCCATCAATGCCTGGGTCCTACCCCAAAAGTATCCATCACAGTCTCTGATGAAGACCCAGGCACTGGTATTTTCTTTACTTCTTCCCAGGTGATCTGCTAGGCTGCTAGAGTTGAGGACCTCTGATCTAATCCTATCCCTCCTTCCTAAATTAAAAAAGAACAACTCAGTTCTAACTGATCCCAGTCAGTAGCAGGAAGGACATTAAGACCCAGCATGCCACACCCCTTGCTCAGGTGGAGGGCCTGGCTGTGCCTGCAGAATTAGGTAAAGACTAGGTTACAGAAGCCTGGGATGGCAGGATTAGGGGTCCAGACTTGACCCCACAGGCAGAGGGACGCCACTGTAAACAGTTGCTCTGGGGAAGAATGAGATGAAAGTGATTCATGTGGTGATATGGTTCCTCCCTCCACCTTTCTCAGTACCACCTATCCCCTGGCTCTACCCCTCGGCCCCTCAGGCTCATAGAGAGTCTCAGATGAAGACACCTTGCTTACCTTCTCCAAAATCAAGTGACCACAGACACAGCACTTCTCAGCTGCCTCCTGAAACCCTGAAAACTACAGAGAAGACCAAGGTAGGGTGTTACAAGTAGAGAATGACCTGATGGGTGGAACCCCAATGGACCACCAAGAAGGGAATCCCACTGTGGGAGCCAAGTCCAGGCCCAGGGGACCTCTCACTCACCAGATAATCTTCCTCACAGTACACGGAGCCATTGACGCTATAGAAAGCTTTGCAGCGCAAAGTTCGCCCTAAAAGCAGAAGGCAAAGGACTGGAGGCCATCCCGGGGTCCAGGTACAGGGTTTCCCTGCCCCAGGGTCACTCCTCTCCAATGTCCCATGATGTGTTTAAGTCTGGACTTTAGTGCCTATGCTCCTAACTGCTGTTTGTCCTCCCTCCCTACACGAAAGTCCCATCTGATGCAATTCCAATTTGCTTTGGTCTCATTCCTGCCAGCTTCCCCTCTCCTCTGCTCACTGCTTCTCCACTTCCTGCCTCCTCAACAGTTTTCTAGTTTCCTGGCCTCCCTAAACAAGTACATTCCCCACCAGTGCATGGGGAGCCACCAGGGAAAGCAAAGACAACTACAGGCTGGGGCACAAGGTAAAGGAACTCTGAACAAGGTGCTGGACGATGCCCACAGAGGTGGTCACACTGTCACAGGCCTCGCCCTCTGAGACTTTTCAACCTGGGGGCCTCTTTGTGGACAGCCATCTTGCTCTCCCAGCCCTGTGTTTTTCCAGGGACAGGCTGGGCAGGTCAGGACATACTGGCATTACTGCTGGGGACAAAGTGCTTCGCTTGGGACCAAAGTCAGTTCCCTTTCCCGCTGTACTGAACTGCTAACCCAAGCTTAGAGGAACCCAGGGAATCCAGGATCTTCTGTGAGCAGACAAAGCATGTGATCAATACTTAGGAACTGCTCCAGGGTGTCTAACTTGTCAGAGAGGGGGTAGGAGTGAGACCCAGGATGGAGAATGGGCAAGTTGGCCACTTCCTCTGCCCTCTTTTGATCACAATCTCCACTTCCACCTCTGTCCAGTGGTTTAGAAAAGCTGACTTAGAAACTCATGAGAGACACCAGGGGTAGAAAGAAGGAAAGAGACATACCCAGGAGAGGCCCTATAAACAGGACAGACAGATAGATGAACCTAAGAGAACCAGGCAGAGGTGGGGGGGGGGGGGAGGATTGGGGTGGAGGGAGAGAAAAGCTGAGTGCTGGAGTCAGACAGGCAGAGATAGGAGATTAAAGGTTTAGCAAAGGAATCAAGAGTGGGCAAGCAGTGGGGAGGGGTAATGAGGGAGGTGAGGGAAGGGCCGGGGAGTTAAGGCCACTGGGAGCACCCCCCCCTCCCAGGCGGGCCTCCTGAGCTAACAGCAGCGGGCATTCCTGGAGCGTGATGTCATCAGCTTGGCATGGCCCTGTGGCCTGCACTCCAGCGAGGTGGCTGAACTCTGACCAGCCAAGAGAAAACCCCTCTCTCCGCCCCCCATGGCTCCCAACTCCCCCAGCCCACCCCCACCCTTCCCACATTCCAGTCTTTCACTGTCGCCCCAGGCAACTCAGACTGCCCAGGACCAAACCCCACCAAGGAGAGGCTGAGGCCGGGCTGGAGTCCAGGCTGGGCAAGCAAGGAGGCAGAAGAAAGAGGGAGGAACACAGGGGAGGAAAGAGGCTGAATGGAGGAAGGGAGGACTCACTCCAGAAAGCAGACCCAACATGGGGACTAGAGAGTCAGGTAAAGCACAGAGAAGGAAAGGCGGGGCAGCAATGGACACCCAGACATATGGTGGGCACCTGACAGCTGCTGTGTGAGTAAGTGAAGAGGCAAAAGCTCTGCTTTCCCTAGGCACTTGTGAGTGTGGATGCATGTGGGGAGTGCTTGAGGCCCCAGCCCCTGCGGGAAGGCCTAGGGGATACACTCACCACAGGAGCAGCAGACAAAGCACTGGGTGTGGTAGAGGCTGTCCAGGGCCTGGCAGGCATTGCTCTGCCCATAGATGCCTTTGTTGCACTTGATACAGGTGCCTGAGGGGAGAGAAGAGGTTGTCAGCATCACACCCTATGCCCTCAGCTCAAAACCAGAGATTCAGGATCTTTCCTCACTATTCTTTCCTAATTGTGTCAGAGGACCAGGGGTCTCAGCCTCCCTTTGATGGGCTCCCTCCTGGGAAGAGAGGATAATGAGAAACGGGATGCAAAAAGGTCTTGGCTGAGCAGACCCATTCTTGTTTACGTGATTAATCAACAGATATTTTCTGAGCATCTAGTTTGTGCCTACCAAAAACATCGTGTCCAAAACTGTGGAAGATTGGAAAAGGTCAAAGATATGGTCCTTGGCCTTCAACTAAATGCTTGCGTTCTGTCAGGAATAAAAGACTAATAGGCTAGGATATGACCCCTGTTGCACTGTGTAGGACAAGGAGTCAGATATGCCAGTCCATAATGTCCCAGCAGTGCACTCCTAGAGAAAGTAGGCCAGGTCCAGAAAGCCTCTCTGGGACCTCAGTTTCCCCATCTGTAAAATGAGCTGCTATTCAGCTACAGAATGACTTCTTACTGCTCCACACCTCCAGGCTTTCAAGGATGAAAAGAAGGATATGGCTCAGCAGAGGGCCCTGTGCAGAGGGGACCATGTGAGCATGACTCCTGTGGGGAGGTGGCTGCTAAGAATGTAGGGTGTGTTCCAGGGACTGGAAGTTGCATAGGAAGGTGGGGGAAGGGTGACAGAATTCCTAATGTCTCCCAGACATCGATCTTGGGAGGAATAGAGCTAAACTGCTCTTCTCTGACACCCCTCCCCCTAAAACACATACACCTGGCTCTGGCACCCACCTTTCCTGGGTGTGTTCTTCCCTCCCTCCACTCCCCAATTCCAGGCCCATGAGTGAGGGCTAGGGCCTGTCTTTGGGGAGCAGATCCCAACGGGCCCGCCTCACCCCGCCCCACCTCTCCCCCTCGGCACACTGCCATACTCCTTGCCTGTTGGGGCCCATCCCAGTCTTTGCCCAGGGGCTTGGGAGCCCGTGCAGCAGCTGCAGCAATTGATGGGCCCAGGCCTGTCCTGCTCCCACCCTCTGGCAGCTGGGCAAGGCTGTAGCCAAGGAAGAGGGCCCCTAACTAGGGGCCAGAGTAGGAGGGTACAGTCAGGCTGGGGATTCTGTCAGAGGAGGCAACCTGACTCTCAGGAAGAAGAGGCCCCTACCTCTAGGGTCGAAATGCCCGTAAGAGTGAACATCTGCTCCAAGATTGCCATGCCAGGGGGGCCCGTCAGAACCATTTCTTTGGGAAGCCTTGAACATTATGGGAAGACTGGCACAAACTGCTCAGGCATGTCCGCCTCACCTCCTCCAACCCAGTATATCCACACTTAGGTTCTTCCTGCCATTTTATTGCACTCTGTCCAAGCTCCTTTCTTCCTTTTAACTCTGATGGCTTAGCCAAAGAGACTTCTTTCCACTCAACAGCCACTTCTCACAGGCCCCCAAAGGAAACTGCTAAAAGGATCCTGTCGCTTTGTCTCCGTTGACCAAACCATTGTCTAATCTACAGCTTTCCTCTCTCAGGATGGGAACACTGAGGGTTGAACCAGGCAGGGCCCTTCCAGACTGCAGCCCTGCTACCTCAACCTCCTCCTCAACCTTCCCTCCTTGGCTGGGTTCCTCTCCCCGGCCGCATTTCTAACCATAGAGATCTAGAGATCTAGAGCATGGGGTCCAGCGCAGGAACATGGATGGTGAGAAAGGTGAGAAGAGGCCCACAGCCCTCCATTTCTGCTCTTCCTACCATATCAGCATTTCTTCCTGCAGCGAAGTGGTGGTTGTGGGTCTTAGATAAAAAGATCCTTTAAGACCCCAATATCCCCCGGTAGCTGTGACATATAATCAATTAAAACTTCTTAAAGGTGACCGCGTGGGGGAGAGAAACAGCGACCAGGTTTCCTTAACAGCAGCAGGAAAGAACGTGCTACTTCCAGCCTGAATTCTGAGGAGGTTGTGCCCCAAACTGAAGGCCAGGTTATTTCTGGCAGTTAACACAGGGTCGTTAACCAGCTAGGGATGCTGGTGTACGGGTGGTCATGGCTTTTGCCCTCACTTCCGGAAGATAGGGAAAATAGAAGCGGACACCACCAGATCTCCGCTTAAATGCCCACGCACGCAGGCAAGCCAGCAGGACTGGGACAAGCCAGTAGCAGGGTCCCCGCTTTTCCGTCCCGGAACGCTTCACACTCTCTCCGGGTTCCATTTGCCCGACCGCGGCCGCGGCTGCGCGCGTGTTAGCAAGCAGCACCCCCGCCCCCCACCGCACTCCACCCTCTGCCCCGCGCCGCGCCGTGCCGCGCGGCCAGCCCCGCCCGCGGGCACCTGGAGCGCCCGGGCAGGAGCCGGCACGCACGCGGCCCGCCCGCCCCGCCCCCCACCCGCGCATTCCCCGAATTCCTGCGGGCGGAGCTTGGGCCGGGGTGGGGGCGCGGCGCGCGGAAGCCTGCAGGGGCACCGCCGCCTAGGGGGGAGCAAGATGGGGGATGCTCTCACTCCCCACTTGGTCCCCTCCCTACGAGGCCTCCTACAGCGAAAAACCAAGGCTCTAAAGCTTGAAGAACTGGGACTCACGAGATCATAATCAGGGGGTTGAATGTAGCATGAATAAGGAGCCCCTGGTCCATTTGAGACCTGGTGGAAAGGGGAAGTCCCTCTTGCCTCTTCTAGCTCCGCGTCTCCGCCTCCGACTTCCCGGCGCCGGCAACTGGGGCCGTCGGGGCAGTGGGTAACCGAATGCTGTGACGGGTCCCGTCCCATCCCTAACCACTTGTCTCACTCACCGAAGTAGTCTTCTCTGGCCTCTGGTTCCCGCATCCGGGCCCGGGAGGCCTCTGGAACGAACGGACCCGGCGGCTCCTCGACACCCGACGGCTCAATCCCCGAGGGTTCCCCGCGGGTGCCGGCTTCTCGCCCACCCGTGCCCACCGTCAGGCGCAGCAATGCTGTTAGCTCATCCTGGTATCGGGCGCCCGCGGCGCAGTCCCCGTATCCGGTCACCGAGTGTCGTCCGGGTTGCGCCCCGCGTCTCTCCAAAGGCCCTGCCGCTCCCACTCCGGCCCCGGCTAGAGCCCCGGGGCTGCCTAGGGCCGGGGGATACGAGTGGCGGCTTTCCTGGCAGCCGAATCCCGACGGCCGGTGAGCGCACAGTCGGTCCAGGGCAGCGTGGAGCTCCGGGTAGGCGGACGGCACCCCTCCAGGGGAATAGCCCGCCGGAGCCCCAGCCAGGGGTGGGCCAAACAGACATGGCCCGGCGGGCAGGGGGCTGCCGTGGCGCTGGTCGTAGCCCATGCTGATGCCGCTGGTACGATTGCTGCAGGGTCGGCTACCTCCGGCTCCACCGGCCCCCGCCCCGTCCAACAGCAGGCTGCCCCGGGGACTGGACGGCTTGCTGGCATCGCTGGCTGAGCTACTGGCGAAACTGGAGCGGGGGCTTAGAGCTGGGGCCGTGGTCTCCAGCCGAAAGTCGGGGGGCAACGACTGAGGTAGAGGCAAGGCCCGGGTGGGAGGCGGCCCCCCAGGAAAGGAGCCTTCGTAGCGCTGCGCCTCAAAGGAGCCGCGCGGGTTCCGCTCAGCGTCCAGGGGGCCCTGCTCCCGGGCTGGCTCCAACGGCTCATCCCCAGGTCCCCCAGTAGCTCCACGGGGCCCTGATTTCCTAGGTCCCCCCAACCCACTCAGACGCCCCTTGCCCGCCCCGGGGGTCCCATCAGATCCAGACCGGCTAGATTCACCCTTTCTGCGGCCGAACTTGGCGCTGCCGGAGTCCGAGAGTCTTAACTTCTCCAGCAGGCGACTGGCTTTCTCCCCTAACCGCTCCATGCCCTCGGGCCTGGGGCCTCCAGCCCCCTCCCCGCCCGGCACCCTGCAGCGTCTCTGCGGCCGCTTCTCTTTCCCAGCGGCCGGACTCCGGTTCCCCGGGGGCACGGGGTAGGCACACGGGTTTAGCGGGCGGCCCGGATGCCCGGCACCGGGAATCCCGCAGCATCCCCCAGCGAGAGGGGCTGCTTCCCCCCGCGCATCAGGGGTTAAGCGGGGCTAGAAGGGCCTACGGCCGCGGCTGTCCCGTCCGCAGGTCTGTCTGTTCACGCGTCCACTTGCCCTGCCGCCCCACTCTCCTCGGCCCCCGCCCCCCTCACTCTCACACTCAGCACAGACCGAACTTCTCTCCCAAACTTTTGTCTGCCTGGCCGGATCTACTTTTCGGGAGGGGCGGAGCGCTGTGTGCAGGAGGAACGGGGGTGTCTGCGCAGGGATCTCTGGTGCGCTGAAGGGGGAGGGTGGTGCTGGTGGTAACTGTCCCGAAGGTGGAGACCCGCCGACTGGAGGCGAGAGGCGGCCGTGGGGCAGTTTGGGCAGCGCCGCTACATCTCTCAGGAATTGGGACGGGGAAAAGTGGAGGAGGGGGAGGGGAACTCTTTGTTTGCAGTTGGAATGCGCGGAGGGGCACGGTGGAATGTGACGGTCCCGGACGGGGCGACGCGAGGCATGTTCTGCGCAAACATCGTGACTTTGTTCCTACTGTGGGGACTGTGGGAGAGACGGAGAGAGACTGGCACAGAAGTAGTGAGACAGGGAGAGTTCCATAAAGAGGGGGACAGGGAAAAAGAAAGGTGGATACACAAAGAGGCTCAGAGACGCGTATGTGAAGAACCCAGAAGGGCGATGAAACCCATGTAGAGAGGTGGAAGACAGGTAGCGAAAGAAAGGGCGAGCCGGAGCAAAGGGGATCGTGGGTGGTACGGAGACCGAAAGATGAACAGACTAAGAAAAAGAAAAATTTATGCATGTCCGGACAGAATGAGAGACCTACGATAATCTGCAATAAAAAGACACCACTTTCTGAACCCAAAGCTCTGCGACGGTAGGGAGAGAAGGACCTTTAGAGGCTACGTGAAAGGAGTGGGGAAAAGGGTTGGGGCTAATCTCTACCTTCAGGGTGGGACAGATACAGGAATAGAGACACCCCCTGGTGTTGGGAAATGAGATTTTTAGCAACTATTTCGGGTGACTATGGGGATAGAAGGACTGGTTTTAGGGCTAGCGAATGCCTCCCCCTTGGTTGGCCCACAGGAGATTGGTGATAAAGAGTAAGTATTAACTTAGGAAGAAGAAGAGAAATGTCCTTTAGACGAGCTAGCAAGTGAAAATGATCAGGGTGGAAAAGGGAAAGAAGCTTCTAATATGGGCCACACTGGAAGGATCAAGAACAAGGAAAGAAGGAAAGGGGGGGCTGAAACTGAACATACCTAATTAAATACCAGTCAACTGATTTTGCCCTGACTAGCACCTCAGGCGCAAGGGGTGGAGGAGGTAGAATGGAGAAGGAAAATGATTCTTTTGTATTTAGATAGTAAATGAGTATGAAAATTATATGCAAACAAATAATGCATATTATTTTCATTTCAACATTTTGAACACCTTTCATAATCTTAGTGTAGCCTTAGGGAATGGTGAAGCAAAGGAGGTTAATATCTTTGGGGAAATTAATTTGGCACAAACTATTTGGCTTCTTTGTCCTAGCTGCATTGTCTCCCTGACCTCATCTCTCGGGAGAATCAGCCTCTCTGTTTCCCTATCAGGCCTACAGCTCTTCTCTGATCCAGAGGAGAGTTCACTATCAGACCAGAAGCAGGGAACACTGAAAGCGTTAGTAACAGAGGGGAGCTATCAGGTTGCATCCAAAACCTGCTGTGAGCAACATCTTCAGAATTAACCATAAGGCTCTCCCTCCTTTCCGGTCTCCATATGGAGAAGGAAAACCTGGATTCTTCCTTCCTATTACAACCAGAATATCCACAGAACCTCTCATATTTGGAAGCTTTCCCCATTTATAGTGAGGATGGGAGACTGAATCTCTTATGAAAAGTTGAGGAGCCTTTGGTGGTGGCAGCAGTGGGCACAGTTGGGATCAAGCACCTGTATTTTCAGGGGATAACAGGAAACAGAGACAAGTGAAGGGGGAGAGGGATGCACTGAGGGCATACTCCGGTAGTGCTCATGACCTCAGGGTAATCACTCTTTTGGAGCCAGGAGCTCCACCAGCCCTGTTCTCCCTTCTCAAGACTTTAATTATGAACTATGTACACAGATGGCTCCCAAATCCCTATCTGTAGCCCAGACATTTTTTTTTTTTAAGGTAAGCTCTACGCCCAACATGGTGCTTGAACTCATGACTCTGAGATCAAGAATCCCATGCTCCACTGATTAAGTCAGCCAGGTGCCCCTTAGCCCAGACTATCAGACTTAAAAACTCAGCTGACTACTATCATCTCCACGTGGTTGTCTCAAAGGCATACAACCCCCTCAACTGACTTCACCTTCTCTGCCTCCTGAAATTGGCCCCTCCAGCATCCCAAGTAAATGGCGCCATTAACCACTTAGATGCTTATGCCAGAAACCTGAACGTCAACCTTATGTCCTCCTCCCTCAGCCTTAAGTCCAAGCCCTGTCAATCACCAAGTCCTTTCAGTTCGGCTTCCTAAATCTCTTTCAAATCCCCTCACCATCACTTTCTGTCTAGCCACCATCTCTTCTCTCCTGAACCACTGCAGGACATCCCCCCCTGCCCCCGCCCCGCAAGGCTTTCTCCCTGCAATCCATCTTATCCCCAGGGCAAGTGATTCTTATCAAACACAGAACTGACCATCTCATTTCCCTGCTTACCACCTTTGAAGGATTTCTCATGGCCTTTGAACTAAAGTCTATACTCTTCAAGATACTTGACAAGGTCTCTGGGTCTCTCCAGCTTTCCTCTGCACCAACTCCTCCCCATCTTTCAGGTATTACTTTAAACACCACTCTCTGAGAAGTGTTTCCCCACCACCAGAGTAGGTGAGCCAACCCTGCTGTCTGCTGCCGCTACACCTTCTGCTCCCCCATCACCACCCTTATCACAGTTCATTTCACTGTCTACTTAACTACCTGGCTTCCTGATTAGATAATAAAACCTAATCGGCATCTAACCTGATCCACAGTGTAACCACAGCACCCAACACAGTACCTGACACCTAGTAAGCAATCAGTATTTGTTACATACTGACTGAACAGAAAGCCATTTTTACTTCACAATCCATTCGTAATGCACAAAGTTTGGGTGTGGGTGTGTACGTGTGGGTGTGCGCGTGCGCACGCACACACGCACGCACACACACACACACACACACACACACACACACCCCTTCCTCAAAATACAGTTTGGTTGACAGGACTAATAGCTACAAAGCCTCATATACTGCTTGGTCACACAGTGGGAGAGCAGCTGCTAGTGACACATGGGAACTCTTTAAGCTTTAATTTCTTCATGTGTAAGATGGGAATAATAAAATCTGCCTTACATAATTCAATAAACAATAGCTATTATATCTGTATCCCAATTCCCAAATAGAGACACAGCCGTGTTCTGCTCAGAAGCATCAAGCCCATGGCTGAGACTGCCCACCAGGTGGCAGTATTATCCTGGACTGGTTCTGTGCGGCTTCCACTGCAGAGCCAGACCAGCAGTCATGGGGAAGCAGAAGGTACAACCAGGGCTGCTTCCCCAGAGCTTTGAGTGAAACCAGAAAAAAAACCAACTCAGAGACTGGGGCAGATGTCAAGAAGGCCTCATGTTTCTTAGACCCATCCTTCTCCTTTTTTTCAGCTCAGGCTCCCCGAGGCACTATTTATGCTTAGAAATAAGCATTTTCTGGCTTGCCATTCACAGTGGGGGGGCGGTTTTCCCCCTTCTAGATAAGTCTTTATCCCAGCACAGCTGCTGGCTTCCACTTCCATTGGGGACTGTGTTAAGAAGAGAGACAGATTTGCTTTCTCAGACTGCAGAGGACATCTTGTTATTCTGGGAAGCCCCGTGGCCATCCATTTCTGGGACATGGGGAGTGGCAGAAGCCAGAGTTATTCTTGGTTATAGATTTCATTCATCCTTTTCCACTTTGATTTCAATGAAGGAGTTCAAGTCAGGACAACAGGTTTTGTGGGGTTGGTCAAAAGATGGGGAGACAGGTCCATTCTCATCACCTCCCTCATCTTCCTCTTCTTGGAAATTAGGATTATAAAGTTCTGGTGGAAGGAGCTGGGCCTCAGCAGAAGGTAATCGGTCTGAGGGAGGTCCATACACACGGTTGGCTTTTGTGCCATGCTTAGAGTTGGCATCCAGGTGGTAGCAGAGTTCCGTGAGGCGCTGGGCCCGGAAACGGGGAGGCCGGGCCACCCAGACACCTGGCTCATTAAGACTGTCCTCTTCGTCTGACATCAGCTCTTCTGTCACATCTTTCCATAGGCGTTGGTCCTCAGGTCCAAAATGCCTCATGATGCTGGATCGGTTGGCAAAAAGCTAAGGTAGGAGCCCAGGATAGAGATTAGGAAGAGAGACAGACTAAGGATTAGATTTGGGGAGAGGGGTTAGGGTAGGAAAGCTGTGTAAAATCTGTGCCTGAGAGAACCTAGCCCCCCTCCCTCCTCCTCTACCTGCTAACATTCCTGGCTCTCAACCCTATTCTCAGATGCCAGGTCCTCTGGCCCTTCCCACTGCAGCTCAGTAGGGTTTAGCATTCAGCATCTTGAAAGGAAGGCCTAGAAACCTACCCGGTATCTGCGACTTCGAAGCTTCTTCTCCTCTTTTTCCTTCAGGCCTTTAAAGGGGTTCAGGGAATTGCGGTACTCACGCCTCTTAGTAAGGAAGTAGGCTACACAGGCTCCTGGGAGGAGGGAGAAGGGAGGGGGCAGAGAGCAGGGTCCTCTGAACCAGGTCCTCAGCCCTTTTTTCTGCCCTAACACTGTTGGCTGGGAAGGTGAGGGTCCCTCTAGATGGTGGGCTTTCTCACAGACCCATCAGCAGGTATTTACTCCTCTTTGGTTTAGCTCTCTCTGCTCACCTCCATGTCCAGCACTGACTCCACCCATATCTCCCCCTGGGAACACAAGTCCAAGCTTCTGTAACTCCCTCCCTGGCCCTTGACTCAATTAAACCCACTCCCATTCTACTCTGCTGGTAGTAGATTCAAGTGCTTTTTCAACAGCAGCTTTCTAAATGCTTCAGGGTTAGCTACAAGCAAAAAACAGAAGAGTAAGGAAAGTAGAAAACCCAGGACATAATATTTAGGGACAAAAGGGCAGGCCTGGGGTGCCTGGGTGGCTTAGTCGGTTGAGCGTCAGACTCTTGATCTCAGCTCAGGTCATGATCTCAAGGTTCTGTCGGTGAGTTCAAGCCCTTTGTTGGGCTCTGCACTAACACGTGGAGCCTGCTTGGGATTCTCTCTCTCCCTCTCTCTCTGCCCCTCCCTCACTTGAGTGAGCGTGCACATCTTAAACTAAATAAATAAACTTAAAAAAACAGAAAGCGCAGGCCTGGATTCTGACTTCCTTTTCTTTCTTTTTTTTTAACTTTTTTTTTTAACGTTTATTTATTTTTGAGACAGAGAGAGACAGAGCATGAATGGGGGAGGGTCAGAGAAAGGGAGACACAAAATCTGAAACAGGCTCCAGGCTCTGAGCTGTCAGCACAGAGCCCGACCCGGGGCTCGAACTCACGGACCACGAGATCATGACCTGAGCCAAAGTCGGCTGCCTAACTGACTAAGCCACCCAGGTGCCCCCTGACTTCCTTTTCATAACACCCTAGATTCAGGCCCTGCAGAAACATCATGCACGCTGGTGTCAGTCCTTTCCTTTTCCCATTTTCAGTTCAAGCAGGGCAGGGGAATAAAAAAGCAATTAGAAACAATTCTGTGAAGAAGATGTGAGAATAGCCCAAAAATTTTATTTTAAGTCCACTCTTTTGAAAACCACCCAAATCATCTCCATTATGCCTCTACTCTGAACAAGAACAGTGAGTGGAAAAAGATGAGATGGGAGTTAATTCAGTTTTTTCTCACCTTTCAGCTCCTTATCAGTGTAATTGTGGGGACTGGTCACCAGCTCCTGCTTGAGCTTTTCCAGAAGGAACTTCACTACTGAAATATTCCAAGAAGACTTGATGCTGCCACAAAGATCATGAACAAGGCAGTCAGCATTTTGAAAGCCAGAAAAACAGAGATTCCTGGCATGAATCAACTGTGTGGTAAATGCCCTCACGGCCAAGGGCAGGATGCAAGGGGCAATGGTGAGAGCAAAGCCGTAGCCTCATTGTTACACTGGAACAGCCCTCTAGTTCCCTCTCCTTGGCAGAGTACCTTATGATTGTTTTCCCTCAAGGGGATCGTACCTTTCAGACCCATTGAATCTCTTGTCGTTGGTGATGTGGTTATGCACATTGTGGACCAATTTCTAGGCGAAAAAACAAACACAGATTCAAGCTGAGAGTGTATATGATGGAACCCTCCTCTGTTCCCTAGGCATTGTCTCTATGGGGTTCTCTGCCCGAATCCTTCCCATAGTCTGGGCACCATTTCTGATGATACTCTTTCTTAGCCAGAGAGCCTATCCAAGTCAGTACTTCTAATGTCCCCCCTTTTTTGGTCCTTTTCATTTAATTTGTATGGAGGCTCTAGGATCATCCCTGGTCTTACTTTTCTGTTCCTGGGGAATATGATCAGTAGAGCAAAAGGTCTCAGACATTTTCACAAACATACTCCTTACAAATAGCCAGGAGAGAGCAAATATACACCAAGACTACTGCAAGTGGACATTTCTTGAGGCCACCTATTCTTGCAAATTTTAAAGTTTTCTTTACAATATATCTGTATTTTTTTAAATCTAAAAATGTCTTCCAATCTTTTAGTACAATTGATGACCCAGGAAAATGCCCTAGGTGTATATATCCTTTTGCACATTACCACAAGTCCCAGGGGTATACACACCATGGTCTGAAAAATACAAACCTAAAATAACAGAAATGTGAAATGCAAAGGACCTTGGAGACTCTATCACCCAACCTCCCTTTCACATCATCGAACAGGCTTTCAGCTTTGCTTACACACCTTTAATAATGGGTTCTCACTAGTTTTTTGGGCCAGCTTATTTTACTGTTGAACATCTCTAATTGTTAAAAAGTTTTGCCTTAGACTCCAAAATCTGACCAGTTTTGCCTATAACGGCACCTAACATCTTTGAAGACAGGTCTCATGTACTCTCCACATCTTCTCCTATTCAGTCTAAATATCCCCAAGTCCTTCAGCCATTCCTCATGACAGTTTCCAAACATACTCTTCATGAAACCGTCAGGCTCTCTGGCTTGCCAGTGTCCCTTGGACAACATGGCACTGGGAACTGAATCTAATCCATCAGCTGGGACCTGGCCAAAGGGAGCATTACTTCCCTGAATGGAACTCTACATTTCTAGGAATGAAACCCAAGATGGTGTTACCTTTCTTAGCAACCCCACCCCTATTCCCAATGTCACAGGGTTCATTCACTGTGAGCTGTCAACTCAAGTCTACTTTTCACATGGATTCCTATCTCTGCCATTCTACAACTGCTTTGCTTTTTTAACTTTGATGCAGAATTTTACATTTCTTCCTATTAAATTTAGTTTTGCTGTTTCTGATTATATTTTTTATCTCAAGCTCCCTCAGTCAGTGGAAATTCCCAGTCCCAAACCGATGGACCCATATACTGATCTCAAGACTTCAGTTTCAATTAAGAAATCCCCATTTACCCTTCTGCTTCTATGACTGACTAACCATATCAATTTAGGAAATTTTTATGGCTAGGGTCTCTACTCTATAAAAAAGGCCTGTAATTAAACTAGCTTCTCATATTTTATATATTTTACCTCTTAGAAGTCCCAACTTAAGGAATCACAAGAGGTGGGCAAATGCTTCAAAAAAATTTGAAAGTGTTGCGAAAAAAGGGGAGTTGCACAGCTTCCAATTCAAGTGGCTTGGAAGAGATCAGCTGATAAAAATCAAACCAGGCTTGAAGTGGAAAGGGAAAATACTCCGAGACAATAAGTGTTAAGACTATAAAGGCAGCTGGCTCACCTACCTCCTGAGTGAGCTAAAAATAAATATATTCCCCAATGGGTAGCTGGGATTTGCAGCATTCCAAGAAGTCAGTGGTTCCGGTTTGGTCTTTTGGATCCCTAGCAGTGACCCACAGCAGCCTGAGTGGATTGGAGAGATGCCTCCTTGATTCCTTCCCAGAGCTAAAGGCTGGAAGACTGAAGGCCTGCGGCTAGCCCTCTCCCTCTAAACCACATTTTAAACCTTCCTCTGTGATGGGCAGCAAAATTCCCTGACCGGTCCTCCAGGGCCTTTTCAAGTAATATAACAGAGAGCATGGGGAGTGAGCGTACTCTCCTCCAAGGTCCTCAGTTTCACCAGGCTCTCCAAAGGGCAGGTGGGAGCCAGCCCTCCACACCAACCTCTCGCTGGAGGCAGTAGGCTGGAGAGGAATGGAAGTGGTCGGAAACCCTAATTTTATGCAAATTGTAATTATCATACATTTATTCATGATTTAAACACTATGCTTGAAATGCATTTCTAGATATATATGCCTCCATTTCTATCACTGGAAGCAAGAGATTCATGACAGAAAAACTAAACCCTATTCGTGATAAGTGAGATATCCCTGAGCATAACCAAAATTTTAAATGAAGTCTGGAAAAAAAGATAATAAAATAAAATAAAACGAAGGTTAGAAACCAGTTGATTCGGATTATGAACGGTGTCTTCCTTCCCAGGGATGAAAAGAATCCCTCGGTGTAAAAACAAATCAAGTGAAAGGGAGAGTAAGAGTCAGGAGCCCTTAGGAAAGGGAAAAAGAAGAAAGAAGTAATGCAGATGAAGAAGGTGTGCGCCTAACCGGCTGTCTTCACCTTTACTAAGACTGTGACAGGAGGAAAGGGGCTATGCTGTGAGATTTCTTCGGATGGGTGTGAATGATGAGCTCCCCTCCTAATCAGGACTCTCCAGTTACTATATCAGCGATAAGCCAGAGAAAGGAAATGGCTTATAGTCCATATGAACACGATCTAGCTAAGGAACACCCCCGTGGTTATCAGAAAGATGTTCTGGGGCACAGAGTTGATCCACAGGACAATGGTTACCTTAGAACAGGGTTTCTCAACCTTGGCACTATGGACATTTTAGGTCGAATAATTTTCGGGGGCTGCCCTGTGCACTGCAGGATGCTTAGTGATGTTCCTAAGGCTCCAAGCCACTCCAAGTTTCAGGCAAAACTGGTTCAACCCGGTACCTTCCCTGCCAAGATCCCCTTGGATCACTAGACTGTCCAAACCTTCATAACTGAGCTGAGTGTCTAGTGGTCCTCTGCATCCTTGGGGTTTGGGACCACCTCAGGATACCTTGGCCTTTCTGCCAATGGGTCCCTTGCTGCTTACCCTGAACACTGGTAAATGGCAGGCTGTTTCCAGTGCTAGCATTCAGTGGTCGGTCTGCTCAATCCCTTAAAGATCTTCCCACCAGGATTATTAGATCATTGGGAGGAGGTGTGATATAATTCCCTTCTCTTTAAACAGAAGATTTCAATCTATTTGGCAAAGCCTTAAAAAAATTCCATGATTAGCAGGGGGACCGCCTGTCCCTAGGGCTATGGACCAGTCTGTCTCCTTCTTGCCCCTCCCTCTCCAGTATGATACAGGACACCACTCAATCAATATGGGAAGTTTAAAATCAACCCACACTTCATTCTTATCTCTCCAGACTGAAGAAAAATTTATAGAATTGAGCTCACTCACGGAGAGTACCAGATCCCGCTTGCGCCTGGAGTTCTTCTGCCCACTCCCTCTGGTCCTGCATGGGGAAGCAGTAAACCCTAGAGAGTGTCTCAGCTCCCCTGTTCCCCCAGGGCCTGACTCTTCCAAGGCACCGTCCAGCGCAGCTGCAGCACTGAGCATGTCCTCAGGGCGGGGCGGTGGCAGCTTGGTTCCATTTTCTGGCCCTGTCTCTGAGGTTGCCCGCTGGATAGCCAGTTGTGTGGCTGGTGAGAGTTGCTTGGCATAAGCAGGGACCAGCACCCGCTGTACTGCACCCTCAGAGGCCACATAATCATCCACCAGCTAAGAACATAAAAAAGAATAGCCTATTAGCCATCCAGGCTTAGGGGAACCCGGTCACCCATCATTCTTTGGCCAAGGATAATGAGAGAGTGGAAAGCAGGGGGAATCCAGGACAGTCTTTAATGGCCAATAGCTTGTTTCTCTGGTACTCCTATGGGGGTGTTGGCAAATATTTCTGGGGTACCCAGGGCCTCTCATGTTGAATCGTTACCATAGGACTGATTACAAGGACAAGGCTTGTTTCTGACACTCTATTTGTGAGGAATCCTCTATGATTTGCTCTTGGGTATAAGAACCGTAGCCAGGCAAGTATTTTGTCTAAAAGGCACTGGGGGAGGAAGTGATGACAAGTAAGGAACACCGAGCAAGAAAAGAAACAAGAAAATAAAATGATAACAACAAAAGGGAGAAATAGGAGAAAATGGGAGCAAAGACGGGAGCTATAAAGTCAGAAATTTCTAGAGAGGCTGGCACCAACTGTCCCCCACCTCCCACCCCATTCCCTTTGCACCACCTGTCTGTGCCCTCACTTGATCCTGCCCTGGCTGCATCCAACCGTCGCTGCCCTGACATCTACTTGCTGCCTGTGCCCTCATTCAAGGACACACAGGGCAGGGAAAGGAAGGAAGGAGGAAGGAGACTGAGGGAAGAAAGGAGGGGGGATTTCTGCAGCCAAGAAAACAAAACAGTGAAAGTGGGGGGGGGGGGGGGTGGGAAACACAGAAAGAAGCGGGGGAGGAGGCTGAGATTTATAGACCTGTGAGCTGCTTTCTGCGCTGTGAAATCTAATTCCGTCCTGTCGGCTTGGAAGCCTTCCCTGCCTGACAGAACCACAGCTCAGGGCATCGCCTGGCCTGGTACCTGGTGCCTCCTGCCTCCTCCCACCTCCCTGCAGCCCCAAACCCCCCTTGAGTTCTGGCTGGGCAGAGGGAGGCATGAGGCAGTGACCACCACCCACCCGCATGGCTAAGCCTTCAGGGAGCAGTGACCAGCTGTAGCGTGACACTGGAGGGGGACATGGGGCTTCTACATTCGTTTCTCAGATCCAGCAGATGGGCTGGGAGTTTCCTCCCTCCCATCTCCCCTGTGTGCTCTGATCCTTTTCTCTTTCCTGGGTGTCAGGGCCTTGTCATGTGCTGGAGGAGGAAAGAGAGGGCAGGGCGGGAGCATGAGGGAGGAGGGTTGCCAGACCTCCCACTGTCTCTCAAGTGGCGACACATCTGTTACTTTCCCATCTCTATGATCTCTGTAGTTGCTCCATCTCCTTTTCATACTTCCGTGTGCCACGCTCCGCAGTTTTTACTCTACTCAGCCAGGGTTTGCCTGCTCAGATGGCCCTGAGCAGTAAAGAAACTGAAATAGCACAAGGTGCTTCTGTGTCTTTTCCTGCGCACAAAATAGGTGCGCTTGCTCCCCTCGTTCTCCCTACATGCCATTCTCTTCCGAGGAGCTCTCGACAACGACTGTCTGTCCGCTTCTTGTCCTCCTGTTACTCCCTCCCCTCTGCCTCCCTCCCACCTTCCCTCACATTCTGTGGCACGCATATATTCTCTTTCCATTTAGATACACCTTTCCTCTCTGCTCGGTTCACTTTTTCTCCTTCCTCAACCCTTCATTTCCACCTGCCTCCTTCCCTCCCTACACCTGTCTTGTGTCCTTTGTCCTCTCCGTCTCTCCTTCCTTCCCTCTCCTCCCTCTCTGTCCCCCTCTGTCCCTCTCCTCTCCAGCTCTCCCTTCCTCTCCACCTCTGCATCTCCCCCCTCCACATTCCCATCTCTCTCTGTACTGAATTCCTCTTGGCAAGCAGAGGGCCCATGATAAAATATGAATGAGCCGTCTGTGCACGGCAGGCCTTCTCGCCAGGAGAGGCAGAGCCCCTGGAGCAGCTGAGCCAGCTGTGGAGGAGAAGGTGGCACACAGAGCTCCTGAGAGGGAGGGAAGGGCACGACCATCACCACGCACACCAGCAATGACCTGCCGAAGAGGTTGAGGCTCAGAAGAAAACAGATGAGTGCCGACTATCCCTGCCGGCTAAGGAGACTTGGTGCTGTCCTGTTTTTAGCACAAGTAAAACCAAAAGAAAGGCTTACGGCTGGAAAGAAACTAGAGGGAGGGGGAAGGAGGAGAGAAAGGCCAGGAGAAGCAGTCAGGAGCTACCACACGACACTAGCATCCTGCTCTGAGGCCATACTCACGGGATTGAGCATCGGGGCCGCCTCGCTGGCAGCCAGGGTGCATCCGGAGAGCCGCGTGTCTCTCTGGCCGGCCGGGAAGCCCAAAGGCCCGGGACCCACAGCCGACGCGGCTCCCACCTGCCACAGCTCCTCAATCACCACCTGCATGCCGCTGCCCACGCTGTCACACTCCTCTTCTGCGGCAGATGCGGCCTTGCAGGCTTCCCCGGGGCTCTCTTTGAGAGGCCCAGCCTCCTCGGGTGGGGAGCCCTGGGCCCTGCCATCCCCATCTTCCTCAGGGGCGGAGGCTTTCCCCTGCCTCAGCTCACCCACCTCCTCCTGGAGACATTTTAGTAATTCGTTGTTGGCCCTGGCGAGCCCCAGAGCAGCCTCAGCCAGGCCCACTGCCTTCTCCACGCGCTGGTAGATAATGTGAAGGAGCTGCTCTGAACTCTGAACCGCCAGGCCATGTCCGGTCACTGTGATAGGGGTGCTGGGAGGAGGGTTCCCGCCCTGAGAGCTTGTGCTGCCCCCACTAGTCTCGCTCTTACAGGCGCAGCAGCAACATCTGGCCTCACTGCCACCAGGAGGAGAGAAGAGAATGGTGGCACTGAAGGACATGGTTGACCGCAGCGGGAACAACTTCGGTCACACTGCCGGACTGCTCCAAAAGGCGTCCCCAGTCACTGGACTCCAGTCGGTAGGAAGCTCTGGCCTCTTTGCATTCACTTTCCTTTGTCATGGAGGGTGACCAGAGGAGCCTGGGCACCAGGCGGTGGATTCTGTGAAGGAGGAGCAGGCAAGCCGTGAGGGAGCACACAGTCCATGGCTACCTGTCCTTGGCCTGGGGAGGAGAGATGCCTTCTTCTACCTGCAGATCCTGTGCTCTCCTAGCACAACTCGCTGGGTGTCCCACTCACCCGTGGCCAAAAGCGTGGTGCCTACACAGGCCTTCCTGATGAACAGAGTTTCATGGAGTAGAAGGCATTCTTCCTGCACCCAAGCATGGAACCCGCCACCACTCCGACCTAAGGAACAGAGCAGGGACTCAAAAGGACCCACAAGATTCTGGAAAGATTAGAAGATTAAGGAAGAAAATGCAGATCTGTCTTCTCCTCACTATCTTTGCCCTAATAACAGTCATTGCATTTTGTCTCCTTGACATCATTCCTGAAGGAGTTCAGAACACTCCTTGCAGGTTATCTCATTCACACAGCAGCTCTAGGAAACACATATTACCCCAGGTCCACAGAAGAGACATGTAGAGAAGTGATATATCTTTTCAAGGTCATAGGGAGACAGCAGAATCCAGTTATTGCTACTTTCAATCTAGCATTTATTTTTTTTTAACTGAGACCACTTTTTGTTGACATAAAGAATCATGATTCTACCCTCTCTATGATTTTCTTACAGATGCATTCAGAGTAAGACTCCTAAATAAGGAATATGCCGATCACTGCAGCCCTCAACATGTCACCAACCCCACACTATTATATCCCTGATGCTTTGGGGATGGGGCAGGGAAAGGAAGGGAAAAGCTGGATCAGAGAATCAAGCTGTGGTGACCTGGGGCTGCACAGCCCCCTTGCTCTCACGCTTGTGCATCTGGGCCTCCAGCCCCTGAAAAGAAGTCCAGCTGTTCTGAATCCTACAGCTGGTAGCCCAGAGAAATCACCTCCTGGGCCCCTTACCTCCACTTCTCAAGCTCCTTGAGGGAGCGGCAAAGCTCAACAGGCACAAAGCTCAACAGGCACGTTTACATAGCTAAGCCACTTTGCCCACATGACCAGCCCCATTAAAGAAGAAACCAGAGGGGCACCTGGGTGGCTCAGTTGGTTAGGTGTCTGACTTCAGCTCAGGTCATGATCTCACGGTCCGTGAGTTCAAGCCCCACGTCAGGCTCTGGGCTGATGGCTCAGAGCCTGGAGCCTGCTTCCGATTCTGTGTCTCCCTCTCTCTCTGCCCCTCCCCTGTTCATGCTCTGTCTCTCTGTCTCAAAAATAAATAAAACGTTAAAAATAAAAAAAAAAAAAAAAGAAGAAACCAGAAAACCAATGATAAGCCAAACTGCCTTACTTTTGAATCACCCTAGTTAAGCAACTAAACCATTCGAGAAGAAAAAGAAGAAAAGGTGTGGGAGGGTTGGATTGTACCACCGAGAACACTTCAAGGAACTTCAAATTGTCTTTTCTAAACACTTGATTATAGAAAAAAGAATCCTTCTTCCTGAAGCTCCCTAAGTGACAAAGTCTTGAGTATGTTTATAATTTGCACAAGAGATACATTTCCATCTTACCCTTTAAATTATATCATAACATCACAATTAAAAAAAGAGGCGGTTAAGAAAATTTTCTATATATTGAGATTTGGGGGCTTTTTTCTGCATCAGCAATCTCATTTCAGAAACAGGTAATATCAGTGCCTCTGAGGTACTAAAATGTAAATCTCACAATGCATTTTAATTACATTTGGTTATTAAAGAATAGTCTTTAATTTGCTCTTTCCACCTTATATATCGAAAAAACGGTTTCCGTGCCAGGTATTCGCTTTTTGTAAGAACTGAACTCAAATCCATTTGCAGCTTCTCTGTCATTAGAGTCACCGGAAGGCACAGATAAATCTAAAACTAAAGGTTAGAGGAAAGCACTAAGCAATTCTTATGTCAACTTATGGATGTGTCATTTATGTATCCTTTCTCTTCTTAAATAAGGGACTTCACTGTTCTCGCAGGGTCTTTAACCAACATTATGCAAGGAGTTTAATGTGAAACGTGGCTGTTGTGAGAAAAAGACAGTTATGTAGAGGATAACATACAGATAGTGGCCAGTTGGGTTCAGCATTTGTGAAATCAGAAACTAAGATGCATCAGGTTGGGATACTGGGTAGGTACCCCTTCTGGTACCAAATTGACAACAACCACATTCTTACCCAGAACACTTACTCTTTCTTGCAAGAGGCCTTTACCCCTGACACTGTTGTGCCTGCCTTGAGCCCTTCCCTCCATCTCGACTGGTCTTCTACCCCAAACAGCACAGAACTGGAAGTAAAAAAATATATATATTTGGGGTTCTCATCCTGCTGCACTACTTAGCAGCTGTGTGAAATTGGGCAAATTATTCCCTTTTTTGAGCCCCAGTGTTCTCATCTCTGCCTACTTTGAGAGTTTTTGTGATGACTATACATAATGTATGTAAGGCACCTACAGAGTGCTGGCATATGGTCAGTGCTCCACAAATAGCAGCTGAATGATATTATGATTGTTCCTGAAATATTTTGTGTTCCCATCCTGGACCCCCATCCTGATTTTCCAATCTCAAAAAAAAAAAAAAAAATGCTGTGGCTTGGAATGGAACTTGGATGATTTTTCCCCTACATTTCCCCCCCTAAATTTAATAACAAATTTCTAAGAAACAATAAATTCAAGTCTACAAAGATGCATGTAAACATACTAAACCTTCTATGATGTACATTAGAAAGGTAATTAAGAAAACAGAGTATTTGCAATTTACTTACTCTCATGAGCTGGCTTTAGACTAAGGGTAATATTCAATTCTGCCAGCTTTTAATGATAAATATTATTTTCATATTTGTGTTGACATAAAAAAATCATGATTCTACCCTCTCTATAATTTTGTTCCTCAACTTATTTCTGCTTTTCTCCTTTGTGTATTACCTAACTATGTCCGCTTTAGAATGTCACATTCAGAGCAACAAATAGGTATTTTTTTAAATTAACCTGTCTATATAAACCTGGTACAGTGCAGTGCAGCACAATGGGTATTCAAATATAGTAAAACCTTGTATTGTGAGTAACTTGTTCTGCGAGTGATCTTCAAGATGAGCAAACATTTCTAATAAATTTTAACTTGATAAAGGAGTGATGTCTTGCAATACGAGTAGTATGTGACACTAAAAGTCACATAATTACAGCTGAGCCAGTGGTTCTTGAAATTCCCTTTAATATAGAAGTGCTTTGGATTATAAGCATGTTTCCAGAATGAATTATGCTCACAAACCAAGGTTTTATTTTACCTCTTTTTTAGTTTCTATGGACATTCCTGCTGACTTCATTTCCGTGGCTCCCCTAGCCACTTAAGCTCAAAGACACTGAAATGAAAAGGATAAGGAAAGAGGGGCATCTGGGTGGCTCAGTCAGTTAAGCATCCAAATCTTGATTTCAGCTCAGGTCATGATCTCATGGTTCATGAGTTCGAGCTCATGTTGGGCTCTGTGCTGATGGTGCCTCCTTCTCTCCCTGCCCCTCCCCTACTTGTGCTCTCTCTCTCTCTCTCAAAATAAATAAATAAAACTTAAAAAAAAAAAAAAAAGGACAAGGAAAGAAATAAGGGCCATCAGGTAATAAAAGAATCTTTCACATTATAATATTTACTAACCAGATAACAACTTAAATGTTGGATAAGTTGGATTAAAAGCAAAACAAACACTAATTCGTTAGTTACATATACCCCCATTAGAGAAAAAGAACACGTTAGAAAAAAAAAAAAAAGTTGTTTCTAAAAACTCTCAGTATGCAAGGCCATGCTGAAGGATGAGTCACCAAAATGGATTGCCACCTCTAAGTACTCAAATGAAGGGAAGACAAAGTCCTTACATGCAAGGAGATTACAGCATATGTGAGAATGAAATGTTCAAATGACAAAACAAAATACATACAAGTGCCTAAAAATATGGTGCAGACAAAAATTCTTAATTAGTTAGTTCAAAATAATGGAAAGATGAACAGAATGAAATCATGAGGAAGGGGTCTTACAGAGGAAAAACCTCCAACAGGGCAATGTATAGAATGAACAGGGAGGGTGGGAAGACGATATGAGAGATGAGAGAAAAAACAAACATTACAGGAATTAACAGGGTACATGTGTGAGGTCAGAGTAAAGGGGCTTATATAGAAAGGTACGGAACACTGATCCAGGATTTTGAAAACCAAGTTAAGGAAATTCTTAGAGTAGGGGTCAGCAAAACTTTTTCTGTAAAGGACCAGACAGTAAGTAATATTGGCTTTGCAAGTCATGTGGTTGCTATCACAACTACTCAACTCTGCCACTGTAGCACAAAGCAGCCACAGGAAATACATAAACAATGAGCACAACTATGTTCCAATAAAACTTTATTTATGGACAAAGAAATGTCATAAAATATTATATTTAATTTAAAAATGTAAAAGCCATTCTTAGCTCATGGGCCATACAAAAACAGATGGTAGGCCAGAAATGTCCTATGTATGGGCTGTAGTTTGCTGAACCCTGTCTTAGACACCTAAAGTGGAAGAGTTAGAGATTAGGAGACTGTTTAATCCTGAAGTGAGGTGAGAATGAGGATTGTGGATATGAAGGTTCAACATCCTGGAGGAAGATCTGATAATATTTCTTTATTAGACAACTTCAAGATTATCAATCTGAGAGTCAGAAGATGGTACATTGACAGATGATAGAAATGAGGATGCTGAGAGGAGGCACCATCATGTTAAAGAAGACGTGTATTTTTATTTATTTATTGATTGATTGATTGTTTTTTAGGGAGCTCTACACCCAACTTGGGTCTGGAACTCATGAGTCAAGAGTCACATAATCTACCAACTGAGCCAGCCAGGCACCCCAGATGAGTGTTTACTTAACAAGTTAAATTTCAAACTGATAGCAACATCTTTATTTTTTTAATATTTATTTATTTTTGAGAGAGAGGAAGAGACAGAGCATGGACAGGGGAGGAGCAGAGAGATAGGAAGACAGAATCAGAAGCAGGTTCCAGGCCCCGAGCTACCAGCACAGAGCCCGATGTGGGGCTCAAACCCACAAGTCACGAGATCGTGACCTGAGCTGAAGTTGGATGCTCAACCGACTGAGCCATCCAGGCGCCCCAGCAACATTTTTAAATGTATGTCCTGATAGCAACTGACTAGGACTGGAAAACAAAACAAAACAAAACAAAACAACAAGAGGAAGGTCAGAGCTGGGATGCAGATTTAGAATCTTTGCAGGAGGGAAGTAGCTAAACCTGAGAAAGTGCATGCACTCTCCAAGAAGTAAAGATGAAGTGTGAAATGCAAAGGCCAAGGACAGCGCTTCAAGCCAATTTGTGGAAGAGGCTTCATTAAAAGAGAAGTATGGTCAGTGAGGTGGGAGAAAAAGAGTGTTATGAAAGCCAAAGTAGAAAGAATGTCAAGAAAGTGGATCTAATCCACCGTGACAGGTGCAGCAGAATGGCTAAAAAAGATGAAAATTAGGGAGATATATTTTATTTGTCTGTGATGGTCACTGGTGATGACCAGAAAGGTAAATCCTGTAATGAAAGTAAAACTATGCAATAGATTAAAGAGGAATGATGGAGAGAAAATGGAAGCAAGACATGAAATCAAGTCTTCTAGAATTTAGTTATGAAAGGAAGGAAGGAAATGTGAAGTCAGAAGGGGCCCTAGAGCTTTGGTATATTTACAAAGCAGAAAGAAAAAGGCCAGTGATTTTTCTGACATTAGCCATAGCAACATTTTTCTAGACATGTCTCCTGAGGCAGCGGAAACAAAAGCAAAAATAAACCATTGGGACTGCATCAAAACAAAGACTCTTGATTTTGGCTCAGGTCATGATCTCACAGTTTGTGTCTCTGAATCCCGCATTGGGGTCTGTGCTGACAGCCCGGGGCCTGCTTGGGATTCTTTCCTTCTCTCTCTCTCTCTTTCTCTCTCTCTCTCCTCCCCCTCTCTCCCTGCCCCTCCCCAGCTTGTTCTTTCTCTCTCCTTTTCTCTCTCTCTCTCTCAAAATAAAGACAAACTTAAAAAATAAAAGAAAGAAAAAGAAAGAAAAATTTTTAAAAAGGGTGGTTGTGGTTCCTGGCTGGCTCAGTCGATAGAGTATGTGACTTGATCTCAGGGGTCGTGATTTCAAGTCCCAGGTTGGGTGTGGAGCCTACTTAAAAAAAAAAAAAGACTTAAAAGAAAGTAAAAGCCCATGAAAAAGTAAAGGATGAAGCTATTAGAAAATAATTTAATTTTCTTTTGGGAAGGTTCTTCCCAATGTAAGAAAGAAGGAAGGGTAACTGTTGCCTGAGACTGCAGAGAAGAAAAAACGGATACAGAGCAAAGATTCGTTGAGGTGGAGAGAGCAAGACAAAGATACACTACTGAGACTCTCTTTTTTACTTAGAGGCAGATTTTTCTTGGCATGAATAATTCAAATTGATAACAGAACTTTATTATAAACAGTGCTATATTATCTGTTGTTACAACCTGTTAAATCCTTTTCTAACACTCACAGACTAACATAATTAATTATTCTTGCTTTTTTCCAACACTGGCTTATGGTTCTAGAGCCCATTTAACTCTGCCAACACTATTAAGGAACAAAAAATTTATTCTGATATCTTTATTATATTTCTCAAAATGTATAACTGTTTAATTCAATAACCCATGAAGCAATCCATGAAGTGCTTGGCAAAGCAATGGTTAACTGTAGTAAATTATCTGGGCAGTGTCTGTACCATCATTATTAAACATTTTAATACTGTCAGCTTTTGCAATTTCAGATTGCTAATTTACTTTATCATTTTTGCAATGTTTATTTATTTTGAGTGAAAGAGAGCACACGTGCATGGCAGGAATGGGCAGAGAGAGAATTCCAAAGAGGCTGTTCGCTGTCAGCAAGGAGCTGGACTAGGGGTTTGATCTCAGGAACCATGAGACCATGACCTGAGCTGAAATCAAAAGTCAGACCCTTAACCAACTGAGCCACCCAGGCACACCTCAGATTGCTAATTTATCTTAAAGCCAAGAATTCATATTTTTGTTCAAGAGAGGAAAAAAAGGAATAAACTAAGGTTGACCACCACAGAAAAACATACAGACCTTTTACCAAATGCTATCAACTTTTAGAACTGAGTGTTAAGAAAAAGATTTTTAAGGGAACCTGGCTGGCTCAGTCCATAGAGCACGCAACTCTTGATTTAGGGGTTGTAGGTTTGGGCCCCCATAGTGGGTATAGAACTTACTTTAAAAAGATAAAAGTTAAAAAAGAAAGAAAGAAAAAGATCTATAATCTTTTGATGAGTTGCCAACACAAAGTAACAACAGTTGTCAAACTTAAGTTTGCATAAAATATGTTTGAGGTTCATTCCGTATTTGTCTAATTTTAATACATGTGAAAGGAGCCCAGAAAGTGCATTTTTCAATAATTCTGATATTTTCTTCATAAATATTTAGATAAAAAAGAAAGAAAAGTCATCTTCTTCAGACAGATGAGATTGTCTGAGGCTGTCTCAGGGTGAGACTGTCCATAATCTTAACTACCCCTTTCCTCCCAAGTCACGCGTATTTTTGTTAGAACTAAATATATCATACTCTTGGCAGCTCCCTTGCTTGCTTTCAACCCATTCTGAGCTTGAATTTTCTGCATGACTGAATTCGCCTCCAAACTATGAAAAATAAAAGTTTCCTCACTTTTAATAGATGTCTATGATATGGTATCACTCTAATGATATATGTCTTTATAATGGGCCCTTGACTCATTCAGGGTCACGCTAGCAACGGAACTCCTTAAATGTGATTACGGAAAGCACAGCAATGCATACCATAATTTTCATTTTAAGAAATAAAAAAAGGAAAACGGCCACTTAAAGCTCCTGCTGTGCTGGTCAGCCCTGCTCCTCCACTTGGATGTGCAATATGGCTCACCTGTTGGAAGGTACTCTCAGAACCTATTTCTTTCTTTTCTTTTAATGTTTACTTATTTTTGAGAGAGAGTGAGTGTGGGAGAGGGGCATAGAGAGAGGGGGAGAGAGGATCTGAAGCAGGCTCTGTGCTGACAGCAGCCAGCCAGATGGAGGGGGGTGGGGGGGACTGGAACACAGGAACCATGAGGTCATGACCTGAGCCAAAGTCTGACACTTACAACTGACTGAGCCACCCAGGCGTCCCTCAGAACTTATTTCTATCAAAAAAGAGCTCTTTTATCACACAAGAGCAGAGAAACAAATACCACAAAATATTACTTTCCTATGTTTTGAAAGACTGACCCATCTCACGATCTGCAGACTATCTAAAACCTCATTTTCAGGGATTAAAAAAACAAGAGATGTAGACCTAGGGGGAGAATGAGATCCTAAGAAAAGGATTCCATTCGCCTGAAATTTTCATGTACACTTGTATGGTGGTACAAGAGTTTTTAGCCTAGTGTAGCGGTCTTTTTCATTTACATTTGTTAAAATGTAACTTGGTAAGATTAAAATCCTGGTTTAAGATTTTCCGAGAAATGTGCCTGACATAAAGGGCAAGTCCTGCATTGCTGGATCAAGTGAAAAATGAACCACCAGCTCCTAAAGCTATATCATGTGCCCTGTGAGCCCTCGATAAATGTTAGTTGATTAAATATTAGTCAGAGATGACAAGGTGGGCACCAGAGACAGAAGAACCATTTCCGAAGGGAGCGTGGTTCAGCTACAAGCAGGACGACCGGCAGCGACGCAGGAGGAACAGAGCTCGAGCACAGCCCTCGAGGCCGCAGGGGTCATGTCGACTCGCCACTGAGCCCAACCTCAGAGAATACCCAGGGGGTTCCGGGGAATGGGGTGTAGCGGCAAATAACCGAGTGGCCCAAGGCGCTGGGATCTCGCCGCCTCACCGTGGGTACACTACGTGGCTACAAAAGCTCTGAGGACTCGGTCTGGGAACAGCCCGGAAGTTCCTGCGGCGGTCCTGCTCTGGCAGCCCTACAGGTGTTCCATCACGGGTGTTCCACCGCGTGTGCCGCGCGCCACCGCGGCCAGCTGACTCAGCTACAACTACACGAGCTCGCTGGCTGGGGAGAGAGACAGCGGCGCCGGCCCGTGTACCCGGCCAGCGCGCGCACGCGGCGAGGCACCGCCCCGCCTGTCCTCTGGCTCCCGGTGATTGGCGATTGAACGACGAAGGGAGCAGGGCCAGGGACGTTATTGGTTGCATTCCACAATCACTCAACGAGCCAGGGAGGGGAGGGGCCTCTTCAGGGCGGGACACGACTGCTAGGCTCTTTCAGGGCCGTTAGGCGCCATCTTTAGCTTGTTTTGTTTTGTTTACTCGGTTCTGTCCTCTGCTGCTTACAAGGCTGCGTGTACACGATTATAAACTCAGTGGCCACAAAAAGGTCTCATACATTTGGTGGTGGAAAGCTTTTAATTCCTGTCGGCCTTGGTTACAGACCTTTCAGATCCCACTAGCAAGGGGGCAGTTCCCCTTAGTTCAAAGTTTTCATCTCTACGAACCCCAAAGTCAACTGAGTTCAGCTGTGCTTTGGTAGGAAGGCCAAGCCAACGATATATTCGTGGGACTCAACGCAGGGACCTTGGACATGAACCTAGGTTCCTAGTAAAAATCAAATGGCTTAGCAAGTGTACTGCTCTACAAGAGCTCTCTCACGAGAAGTTAAAAAGTGATGCCCTGCAGTGATGTGAAAAAGAATTAGAAAGAGCAAACTCCATTAAAATTCCCAGCACCGCGGCCATCACAAAATCACCGTAATCTGACTAGATTTCAGAGATATGCATGCAGGTCTAAACTTGTGAAATGATCCGTATTTGAGGCAGTATTTATTAAGTACTGATCTGACTTGCATTGTTAGTTAATAAAAATACACCCAGTACAGGTAAGTAACCTAGAGTGCCCACAGAGGGCGACTTTCATCATGAATTTCAAGACTGTACAAATAATTTTAAAGCTGTTGTTGAGGCGTCCCAAATGCTACTTGACACTGAGTAGGACGTTAGCTGAGGAATAGAACTGTGTTACCATCACCATACAGAGGCTCTGTTGTAATGAAATTTGAACTCTACAGTAGATCCTTTTATATCCTGGTTGCTACTTCACTGGTGACATTCCAGTTTCTCCCTCATCACCCCATATACTTCCTATGCTTTCACTCCAATCTGCGAATGCAGATTTTAATATATTTTCCGTATAACTCCTAATAGAAGACACTGGTTCTGTAACAGAATGAAGGGAGAATATGTCTCATATAACAGGAGGTCCTGCTCTAAGCTTGTTTTGTCCTCATGCTTATCCTTTTCTGTGGCTCTTCCACACCGGGAGAAGGCTTCCCATTCCAAAAATGCAACATGATAACCAAAATGCATTTCTTATCCCTCCTTTGTATTATTTGCCTTTGCCCCCTCTGGCCCCTCCCCCATCACAACCATCATGAACAGTTTTTGAGAATTGGACTTGACTGGATTATTTTCCTGACACTTTGCCAGCTGTGGAGCTTTTCAAACAAATCCCAACCTATAAACGACCATTTTTGTCAAAAAGCCAAGGGAGACCTTCCCTTCAGAACACACCAACGAAACCACACATAAAGGCCAAAATATACACAGCTGTACATTTATGAACGTGAGACAATAAAAAGCAAAACCACTTAGGCAAAACAATCACTAAAGAAGGCTTTGAACCACAGATTCAATAAATTGCCTACCCTCGTTTGCCACATGGACTATATACTCCCTGGCAATTATTTAATTATTCACTGATACTTTAGAAGAGTAGTAGAAAAATACAGTAAATGCACATAAAATGAAAGTGCCTAAGTATGCTAAGAACAGGATTTCTTCTAAACTCTAATTTGCACACGAAATCCTGTTTTAATCACTTTTGGGAACACAACAGAAAAAAAAATCACATCCTAAGGGCTACTTTGCACACATAAAACCAAAGGTAATCTTTTTTTGAAAACAAAATCTGATATGGCACATATACACACACTGTACATATACACAAAGCACAAAACCCCAAGATAAATCTTTATGATATCATTTGCTCACACACACACACACACACACACACACACACATACACTGTCTTCATGAAAATGTAAGACACATTTGTAAGAAGGGCTTTGCCCACCTCCCCAGGGAAATGAGTGTCTCAATTATAATATCCAAACATTTTTAACCTATTGGCCTTGGACAATTGCCACATTCAAGCCACTTGGTTTTGATTCTGGGGGAGGGTGTGTAAAACGCACGCAAACAGCTTTGTGAGAGTCTCAAATCTCCGCTTCTTTCGACGTTGCCCTTGACGTTGCCCGTGGCAGAAATTTACATTATCCCTTCAGCCCGCCTAAAAAGAAGACGAAGAAGAAAGAAAGAAATCTATACTTCCCAAGCGTCTAATTTTTTTTAAATCCCTCGACCATAAAAATTTACCAGTTTTCTTTTATGATAACAAAAAGAAAAAAAATCTCTACAAATTTGGCTGTTAACAGTTGTACACGGCCATCCTGCTTCTCAACTTCTTGGTATATTTAAAACCTTGACCAGGAAAAAGAAAGAGGAAGAGAGACAGAAAAAGAAATGGGGGAAAGCGCAAATTCCCCTTAGCAACAGTTTCCTCACCCCAGCACTGCCACAGATCTCTATTTTTAAAAATTTTGAAAACACACACAAGATTAAGGAGGAAAAAAAATGGAAAAAGGATACCCGAAGGTCGTATGGCTCTTTGTATTCGTGTGTGTGCAAAAAGGAGGACTCGCGGCGCCCGAGCCGGTAAGCTCCGCCCCTCCCCGGACGCCCTCCCGGATTGGTCGCCGCCGGCGGCGGGGCGCCCCGCCCGCGAGCACACGCGCCGCGCCCCGGGCCGGGTCCCCAGGGGGCCCCTGAGGGCAGCCCGACCCCCGACCCAGACCCCCTGCCATCTGGACCCTAGCGGTTGGCTGGCATCTATCCTTTTCCCCGCCTCTGTCCCTTTCCTTTCACTTTCTCACCCTCCTCACCCTTTCCCACCGTCCTTTCTCAGCGAAACGAGGCCCTCGGCATCAATATGAGTAACAGTCCAGTGAGCGAGCTCCTTCGGACATTGCTAAACTTGGTTAGCTACTCAGTGAAATTCTAGACTTGGATTAAGCATCAAGGACTTGGTGCGTGGGCCTGAGCTCGTGACTTCCAGGTAGAACGTCTCTGGGTCGTGGCTGTTGCTTGACACTCCCACCTTTACGTGAACGAACATTTCAAGCAAGTATGTGACATCCCTCAGGTGAAAGACAAATAGTCTTGGACTTTCGGCGATGCTTTTGCTCAGCCTGAGTCTCCAGTTTTTCTCTACCCGGCTAAGATAATATTCTCAATAACCTAAAATGGCTCCCCTTTACCTCCTGCATGAGGACCTAGTTGCTTGTACTTCAGAGTTAGACCACACATAATCCGGTCCCACGCTATTGTTTGTTCTTAGTTCCCACTGCCCTCACCTTTTTAACCCGAATTATTCCTTTGCTCAAGTGCTCTCCTCTGCCTGGAATAATGCCTGTTTCCTTTTCTCTGACTAGTCAGTTTTTATCCATTCTTCAGCTATTTCAGTCAACACAGACCACTTCCTTCTCTCCTATCAGAATGAACTTCATGCTTTCTCAGGTTAGCAGCACTTAACTCTACCTTCATTGTTTCACCTATTTTAGTGATTTCACAGTAGTAAGCTGTTTGAGATCACAGATCATGTCTTAAACTTATTTTTCCATTCAGGAACCCCCCCCCCCCCTTTTTTTAATTCTTACTTCAGCAGCTGGCATAATTGTAGACAACAGTAAGCACTGGAAAAAACATCATTTATAATTAAGTGAGTGGATTTTTTTTCTACAAAATTTGAAACTCCCACAAGAATGTGCCTTCTATAGTAACAGTTCATGAGCACTTACTGTGCAGGGACTGTTCTGAAAACTTCACGAATATTACATGTATTTAATCTCCACAGTAATGACGAGGTACCATGATTATCCCCATTTTATATTAGAGATTCGAGTACAGAGGTACACAGATCTATCTCAACTTACAGTGGGGTTACCTCCTGATGAACCTATCCTAAGTTGAAAATGTTAAGTTGGAAGTATATTTTATATACCTAACCTACTGAACCTCATGGTTTAGTCAAGCCTACTTTAAAAGTGCCTAGAACATTTACATTAGCTTACATTTGGGCAAAATCATCTAACACAAGCCTATTTTATAATAAGGAGTTGACTATCACATGTAATTTATTGAATGCCGTACCATAAGTGAAAAACCAAATGGTTATAAATGTATTGGTTTATCCTTGTGATGGTGTGGCTGCCTGTGAGTTGTGGCTCACTGCTTCTGCCCAGCATCATGAGAAAGTATCCTACTGCATATCACTAGCCCCGGAAAGAGCAAAATTCAAAATTCCAAGTATGGTTTCTACTAAGTGTGTATCACTTTCACTCCATTGTAAAAAAAAAAAAAAAAATCCTAAGTCAGGGACCATCTATAATAATGTGACTAAGTTTATATATATATAATAAAAGATAGACCTGGGATTTGAACCCAGAAAATCTAGCTCCATAGTCATAGTTCCTAACCATATGCCTCACAAGCTCCACAGTGCAGCTTTTAAAAACATTGTTATCTAATTGGAAAAAATTAGATACACAACATTCCACAAAATAAATGGCCTGAAAGCTTTCAAAATATCAATGTCTTGAAGCCACACACAAAGGTAGGAGGACTGTTCTGAATTAAAGGACAATATAGAGACATAACAACTAAATGCAAAATATGACCCTTAATTGGATCTGAATCAGAAAAAAATGAGTTACAATGGACATTACTAGAAAACAACTGGGGAAAATTGAATATGATAAATGGAATTAAATACTATGGGTCAGTATTAAACTGGCAGGTTACTGGCATCCCCATTTTACAAGAAATCAAGTATCAGAGCTTACTACAAAGTCTCATAGCTAACAGGTGGCAGACCTGAACCCCCAAGCCAACTGTTCTATTTACAGCCCCGCACTCCCCGTACACCCCTGTTTCAGTGATTTCCTGGCTGGCAGTCAAACCTCCTCCATACAATTGTTGGTTCTCAAAGCCCAGGACGTTCTTGGTAGAATCTGGTTCTCAGCAGAAAGGCCTGTTGCCTCCAGCATCGTTTTCATCCAGACAGCACCCTTGCTTCTGTGGCAACCCAGCTTTGCCTTTTATCTGAAAATGAGATGGCAGTGTTTATATTCTTGAGGGTTATAGATTTTCTATTTATTTTCCCACAATTTTTTCATTAAAAATTTTTTAAACATTTTTTTGTTTAATTTTTTTAATGTTTATTCAGTTTTGAGAGATGGAGAGCAAGCAGGGGTGGAGCAGAGGGAGAGGGAGACACAGAATCTGAAGCAGGCTCCAGGCTCTGAGCTGTCAGCACAGAGACAGACGTGGGGCTCGAACTCACAAACTGCGAGATCATGATCTGAGCTGAAGTCAAACACCTAACTGACTGAGCCACCCAGGCCCCCCTCCATTAAAAAAAAATTTAATAATACAAGCAAGCCAGGAAATCACTAGGAAAACATGGATTTTGGATAGGAATATACTACGACATTTCATATCCTCAAACATACAGGTGGTCGTTTTCAAAATGTTAGGATGAAGGAAAAATAGAATTGTTAACAACGATTATTATAATTGAAATTTATTGGGGTGCCTGGGTGGCTCAGTCGGTTGAGGATCTGACTTGATTTCAGCTCAGGTCATGATTCTAGGGTTGGGGGATCAAGCGTTGTGTTGGGCTCTGCTTCAGATTCTCTCCCTCTCTCCCTCTGCCCCTCTCCCCAACTTGTGCTCTCTAAAAAATATATATATATATATTTTTATATATTTTATATATATATTTTTTATATGTATATAATATATATTTATTACATATATTTATATTACATATATTTATATATGTATATATGTATATGTATATATGTATATATATGTAATATAATATATATTACATATATTTATATATACATATATATGTATATAAAATAAATATATATTTATTATATATATATGTATATATTTGACATCCATTGAGGGTCTCCTTGGGCCAGGTACTCTTCCATTTAATCAATCTATAAGTACTATTATACTGTCTCTTTATTTTATTTTTTCATAATGTAATTTTATTTATTTTTTTGAAGTTTATTTATTTTTGAGAGAGAGAGCATGAGCAGGGGAGGAAGAGTGTCAGAGAGAGGGAGACAGAGAATCTCAAGCAGGCTCCTCCACACTGTCAGCGAAGAGCCCGATGCAGGGCTCGAATTCATGAACTATGAGATCGTGACCTAAGCCAAAATCAAGAGTCAGACACTTAACCCACAGAGCCACCCAATGCCCCTACTGTTTCTTTTACTGATGAGAAAACAGACTCAGAGAGGGAAGGTAAATCTCAAAGTCACTGAGCTCATTAAATGGTGGAGTCAGAACTTGAATTCAGGCCTCCAGACTTCAGAACCTGTGCTCTTGACCAATCATGAGTCTCTGACTAAATTGACAACATGCTCTCAGCCTTGCTGTGTTACCCTCTTTTGGTCTCTTACTTGGAGTCTATGAAAAATAAGCTGTCTTCCCTCTGAGAATCAACAGAATGTTCATGCCTGCCCCTCACCCACCCACCAATGTCTCCTGGGATATATTTTAAATTATGAGTCCATTTCTACAAATGTCAGAGTTAAGTTGGAAAAGCCATTTCTTTTTAAGTTTCTTTTTCCCCCCTGTGGTTATAAAGGAATCTTTGGTAGAAAGTTTGAGTAAAGCATTTTTGTGCTATTAGGTAATGAGAATAGAAAGAAAATGCACCTTTTTCACCTAAAAAAAAATCACAATTTTAAACTCTAAAGCATTTGAGATTTCAAATGTTAAACTTTACAGATGACTTGTCGATTGAAGAAAAGCTGCTCATTTGGCTTTGACTCAAGCAGATCTCTTTATTTTAAGCTGTTTCTGTTCAGTGAGATCCCATGGGAGCCCCCACATACAGTGAAATCTGACTTGCCCTGGAGTGAGGCTGGGGAGCTGATTCTGACAGTCATTCATTAACACACCCGAGAACATTTTAGAACAGTAGTGGAAGGAAATCCCAGAGCCAGCTGGGAGGGTGTCCTTAGAGGCACTGGAGAGGGAAGTGTGAGTTGTCTGAGAGAGTTGAAGTTTGGAGACATGAAAGAGGTTATAGAAAGGTGGAAGGTAATGCAAAGGAAAAGAGAAAGGAAGACAGACAGGCAGCCGAGAACAGTACTCAATGAATAGTAAGCAAAAGAGTTTATGTTGTAGCAGGAGTGAAGGCAGATTAGATTTTAAGATAAAAATTTCTGAATCAGACAGATTATTAAATGCAAAGGAAATTGTGTAAATAGCTGGGAAGTCTTTCTTAAAGACCAGTAAAAAATAAATACCAAAAAAAGTTAAAGTGCCAAGAAAATTAAATACAGATAAATGTGAAAAATGAGGAGGATGAGGAAGAGGAGAAGAAGAAGAAAGATAAATGCCAGCTAATGTATTTGCAAGAAATGACAGCAATCGAAAAAATAATGTTTGCCAACCACCAAAGCAAAAATTATTTCAGTAAGGATAATCAGTAGTTGCTAAATCCACTGGGTGCAAGACTGCAGGAGAACAGGATATTCACATGATCTCAAATAATCACTCTACCTATTATTAGTTTACTAAGTAATTACAAAGGGCAAACATGTCTTTACAATGGAGAAATCTAGCAGACAAACTTCACATCACCAATAACGTAACAAACTGACATGTGTCTCCATATGCAGTACAATGGAAAATACACAATACCACCTAGGTAATATTCTTGCTACCAATGTTTAACCCGAGTCTAATCAGGAGGAAACAATCAGACAAATCCAGTTTGCTCGTGGCAAATGATGGCCTGGACTCTTTAAAGTACAAATGTCATGGGGCACCTGGGTGGCTCAGTCGGTTAAGTGTCCAACTTTGGCTCAGGTCATGATCTCATGGTTTGTGGGTTTGAGCCCTGCATTGGGCTCTGTGCTGACAGCTCAGAGCCTGGAGCCTGCTTCCAATTCCGTCTCCTCTCTCTGCCCCTCCGCTGCTCATGCTCTCTCTCTCAAAAATTAATAAATGTTAAAAAAAATTTTTTAAGTACAAATGTCATAAAAGACACATAGACAAATATGGGAGCCTTTTTTAAATTAAAGGAAACTAAAAAGATATGACAATTAAATGTGATATGTGAGCCTGGGGCTGCCTGGGTGGCTCAGTCGGTTGAGCGACCGACTTCAGCTCAGGTCATGATCTCACACTCCATGAGTTCGAGCCCCGCGTCAGGCTCTGTGCTGACAGCTCAGAGCCTGGGTCCTGCTTCTGATTCTGTGTCTCCCTCTGCCCCTCCCCCATTCATGCTCTGTCTCTCTCTGTCTCAGAAATAAATAAACATTAAAAAAAATTTTTTTTAATGTGATGTGTGAGCCTTGATTGACTTCTGGATCAAGAAAAGAGAAAACATTATGGACATAATTTGGACAAATGAGGAATTTGAATATGGACTAGATATCAGATAATATAATTATATCAATGCTACATTTCTTGGTGTGGTAATACGGTTTTATAGGAGAATACCTTAGTTCTTAGGAGACATATTTAGGGATAAAATGCCATGAATCCTTAACCTACTTTCAAATGATTAAGTCAAATACATACTAACAAATAGATATATACTTAGAGATAAAACAAATGTGGCAAATTTGTTATCAAATTTGATATCAATTAGTGGACCTATAGGAAGGGTATATGGGTATTTGTTGTACTATTCTTTCAACTTTTCTGGTCTTGAAACATTTCAAAAAATTTTTAAAAAGTAGATAATGTTTTTGCTTTAGATATTTAGATTCAGCCTTTACTTGAGACAAGGAAATAGTCCCATGGACTCTGGAATTCTCTGATTTATTTTAGGACTCTGTTACAATGCTTCAGAAAATGCCAAAGTGTGTGTTAATCTAGAATGTCAAAGAATGTGTTTTTGTTTTAATTTTTAAAAAGGTATTTATTTTGAGGGGCACCTGAGTGGCTCAGTCAGTTAAGCATTTGACTTGGTTTCTGCTCAGGTCATGATCTCATGGTTCATGAAATCAAGCCCCGAATGGGGCTCTCTGCTGATGGTGCTGAGCCTGCTTGGGATTCTCTCTCTCTCTCTCTCTCTCTCTCTCTCTCTCCCCCCCTCCTGTGTCTCTTTCTCAAAATAAATAAATAAATTGGCGTGCCCAGGTGGCTCAGTCCATTAAACGTCTGACTCTTAGATTCAGCTTAGGACATGATCTCATGGCTCAGGAATTCTAGCCCTGCATCAGGCTCCTGCTGACAGTGAGGAGCCTGCTTGAGATTCTCTCTCTCTTGAGAATCTCTCAAGGGGAGAGAATCTCTCTCCCTCTCTGTCTACCTCTCTCCCACTCTCTCTCTCAAAATAAATAAACTTAAAAATATTATAAATAAACAAACTTTTTAAAAAAGTCATTAAAATTTATTTGTTTTGATAGAGAGAGAGAGAGAGAGCACACAGGGGAGAAGCAGAGAGAGAGAGAGAGAGAGAGAATCCCAAGCAGGCCCCTCACTGTCAGCACAGAGGTGGATGCAGGGTTCAGTCCCAAAAATCAGGAGATCATGCCCTGAGCTGAAACTGAGAACTGGATGCTTAACCAACTGAGCCACCCAGACCCCCACAAAGAATGTTTTTAAACAGGTAGAAGAAGAACAAGTGGCAACAATTGTAGATTGTGAAAAAAAAAAAAAACAAAAAAAAAACAACCCAATGAAAAATGGCTTTTGTTTTTAAGGTGTGGGGGTTGGTGATGCATGAACCTCATTTTCACCATCGATTAGTCCTTCCCTTGTAAAGAGCAACTCACTCACACACCTGACATCCAGGGACCAGTCTTGAGTATTGGCTAAGCCCCTACCCATCGATCTAACAGAAAACAAAACAAAACAGCACAATAAGACACTCTACAGAGCTACCTTGAAACTCAATTCTTCAGGGCCTGACCATATTGTGTGTGAGACTAATCCTATCATTTGGAGAGAAAGATTACAGAACTGCAGAATCTGGGCAAGGTGGGATGGCAGGACTGCTCCTTAAAACTGCTTTTTATGGGGCGTCTGGCTGGCTCAGTCTGTGGAACATGCGACTCTTGATCTTGGGGTTTTGAGTTTGAGCCCCAGCTTGGGTGTAGGGATTACTTCAAAATAAAATCTTAGGGGCTCCTGGCTGGCTCAGTCGGTGGTGCTTGCAACTCTTGATCTTGGGGCTGTGGGTTCGAGCCCCATATTGGGTGCAGAGGTTGCTTAAAAATAAAATCTTAGGGGCGCCTGGGTGGCTCAGTCGGTTGGGCGTTCGACTCTTGATTTCGGCTCAGGTTGTGATCTGGCAATTCCGTGGGTTCGAGCCCTGCGTCAAGCTCTGTGTGCTGGCCTCCAGGAGCCTGCTTGGGATTCTCTGTCTCCTTCTCTCTCTCTGCCCCTCTCCTGGTCACACTCTGTCTATCTCTCTCAAAATAAATTAAAAAATAAAATAAAATTGTAATAAAATAAAATAATGTAAAATAAAATCTAAAAAATAATAAAATAAAAAAACTTACTTTTTATTACACCTAGCTGTCTTCATTTATAAGTAGGGGATGGCATAACACTTTAAAAATATGCTCAAAGCAAGTAATTTTTTCTTAATTAAAAAAATTAATATACGCTTCAGAGTATGCTTAAGAGCAGCAAACAGCATCTTAAAATTCAACAATTATAGGGAGTCACAGTTCTGAGAAGGGTAAGAAAGAATCACTGGCATAAGGGCACATAGAAGTCCTTCATTCATTCATTTATTCATTAAGATACATGTATTATATAATCTCTACTGAGTAGCCTACACTATGCTAGTCACAAGGGGACAAAGAGTAAGTATAGTAAGTGTTTGACTGAAAAGGATGACAGACATATCACAAAATAATCAGAGACCCTACAGAGATGTTCTTCAAAGTGGCACATGCCTCGGATGGTTTAAAATATTTAAGTTACTTTACTTATTTTGAGAGAGCGAGTGTGCAGGAGGGGCAGAGAGAGAAAGAGATGGGATCCCAAGCAGGCTCTGCACTGTCAGTGCAGAGCCCAACGCCGGGCTTGAACTCACGAACCATGAGATCATGACCTGAGCCGAAATCAAAGATGCTTAACTGAGCCACCCGGATGCCCTGCCTAAAACTATTTAAACGAGACAGGGGAACACTGCTACCCCTAGCCAAGAACCGCATTCAGGCTCTATTGACTCAAGGCTGAGCTTCCCTTATGCACATTTTGCTTCTTTGGGAGGTACCATGAGACTGTGCTTAATCTGTTGCTCTGGTTTAAAATGCTCCACTGCTTTCTTTTCTAGAGATTAAGCTGGGGGTACAGCCCCAAGATTCAAGAGACACAGGGTGAGTATGACCCCTCCCCCAGAACCCTGGTACTTGGTGGATTCCCTCTGATCAGGTGACATTGCACAGCACCCCTGGAGAAGAGCTACCATGAAAGAAGAGCCTGTGTATTCTATGAAACTCTGTATGCATGGGGAAGCTTAGAATATATGTCCCTGGGCCAACAATGGTATGTATTGAGGCTAAGCTGGGTAAAAGGCTGCAGTAGTTGCAAAAATATCCCCTTGACCTTGGTCCCTTCTGATCTGCACACATTCCTACTTAGAGCTACTTATTTCCTTCCCACTGGAAGCACCTGCTATTCTGGTCTTCCTGGGAGTTTGTGGCCTTCCTGGGAGTCTCCCCAGCCTTGGCCCTGACCTGTGGGCATTACAGAAAAACAGGGATGAGTTATGCATATGTGAGGTATGTGGCCAGGGGGTATGAAGCAGAAGGAAGAAGGGATCTCTTCACGAACCTAAAAGTAAAAATGTAAAAGGTACTGAATCTGTGATCCTGCCTCACTTACCCTGTTCCTCTTATGAGACAGATTTCTACTTTTCTGTCTTTGGCCTGGCTGAGGTGGTTCTGAGCACTCAAAGCTTTTTCCCAACCTTGCACAAGCAGGGTAGTCATGGAGAGTTTCTTGCGGAATGTAAGTGACTGTGACAGTACAGGGGCAACACACAGGGAGGCACGTGTTCATTATGTATGGCTGGAGAAATTATCTGTCTCCAGGGGGACATGTTTCATTGTGCATTAGCTTCTAGCCGCTTCCTTCCTCCTGGTTTCTCTGCCCACTCTGTCGATCACTGTCCTTCGGAGTCTCCTTCCCACCCCCCACCTGTCCCTCTTCCACAGCGCCGCTCTGCCCATCACTGTCTCCTGCCACATCCACGTCTCGCTCTCCACTTTGCTCACTCTCTCCCTTGCTGCCCAGGACTTTGCTTTTCCATTTCTGTCATTTGTCTCTTGTTTTCCCTAGCTCGCATTCTCTCATTCCATCTGTGTTTCTCTCTGCAGTACCAGCATTTTGGGTACCCCGAAGCTAGTGATAACCTTTTCTTGTTACATTAAAGTCCATAGCAGCACTTGGTTTATTGATTGATTGGTTTTTATTTTAATTCTGTGGAGGAAAGAAAAGGGAATTCTTACAAAGTGAGAGAACAGAGAGAAAGCATGAAATCAAGCAGAGGGAGAATAGAGAGACGGGGCAGCCTGAGAGGATGGGGTCAGGGCCAGAGAGGAAGGCATCAGAAGAGGTGGAATCCATGGTGTCTAATTTCCCTTCAAATAAACTAGGTCAGATATTCATGGCTGATGACAGCTGAAATCTGGATTATAAAGGGTTAAGTATTAAGTTAGGCTTGGCACCTAACTCAGAGGGAAAAGCTTCAGGGAGAAATGAGTTGGGTTAAATAAACCCAAGAAGCTGATGTGGGTAGAATTTCTTCTGCCTGACCCACTAACAACTGCGAACAGGACATTTTGGAAATGGTTTTTATTGAAATGCTTCAGTGGGGCATAGCCCCTGGAAGCAAGAACTTGGCTCAGAGGCCAGGCCTGGGGAGCACTGCAGGAATGTGGACAGTCAGTTGACCGGAGGGAGGGGGTGGGGAAGGAGGGGCGGCCAGGGTCAGGCAGGAGGTGGCAGCAGCTGCTGATCAGGGCAGTTCTGATGCTGTGTGTGCTCCCTCCTCTTGCCTGCTATAATTAAAGCTTTCCCAATATGATTCTGGCCTCCTGAAGGGAAACTAGAATTTTGAAAACAAACAAGAAACAAACAAAAAAACCAGCAGAGATGCTTGGTTGCAATATATGCATATTTTAATCAGAAAGCACTTAATCATGTCCCGAGGTCACTGCCGCTGGTCAGTTTCACAGTACCTCATCTCCTGCTATAGCCCTGGCAGGAGGGGCTCTTCTAGGAAAACAAACAAAAATACCAACATGAAAAACCCTAACTGTACGCACAGGATTAGATATGCTCATGTAAATCCTTCACTGACCCCATCCTCTTCCTTCCATTCTGACACAAGGGAAATGCTGCCCCCAGAGTGTTCCTCCACACTTTTTTACCTTACTCCCTTTTCCTCCCACCTCTTGTTCCTCTCCCACAACGGACCACACAGAATCCATGGACCAGAATAAATCCGTTGTTTTATTTTCCCTCAAAGGATGTAACCTTCCACTCCCCAAATGGCTTTGACAGTTTTCTCATTTGCTAGCTGAGGAGGATATCAAGAGACATTGACCTTCTGGTTTTGCCTAAAGAGGGAACACTCAAGAACTATTATGCTCCTGTCCCTGATTTCCTTTCATTGTGCCCTTCCTCCCCCTCCCCCATGTCCTTGCCTACCTTTTCCCTTTCCCTCCTGAACATTCTGCTCTCCCCACAGCCCTCCCTCGCCTGGTGTGGAGATGCTATGGGGCTCGTCTGCCTTCAATCCCACAGCATTCCCTGCTACCAAGAGAAAGCACAGGGCCTCGAGGAGTGCTTGCTCCCTATTTAATCAGATTAGTCCCATTACCTACCCTGAGGAGTCAGATTCTGGTGTCACTGAGCTATCTCTGGAAGGAGGAGAAATTGTCAGACATCACTTAAAGAGCCCTGTCCTGTGGACGCCTGGGAACTGCCGAGAGAAATTAATCTTCCAGCTATTTAAGGCAATTTCTTTTCCATCATCCTTTGTCAAGAGGACTGCACTGGGAAATGAATCTGATGGGAGTCCCTGAACTGGTCCACTCCACTCAACAGAATCTCTCCAGCACTGTGCGGCATCCATCATCCCCACACAAGCGGAGACATACAACATCACTGCAAAGCCAGCTCCCCACCAGCACTTGGCAGCAAGAAGTCACAATTGCACAGGGTGGGCCTGACTGGGCCTAGTCACTTGCAATTTTCCTCTACCTCTGCTCTACTTTCTCTCCAGAAAACCTACCAAAAATCGATCTCTTCCATTAATCGAATCTTTCTTTTATCTAAGATCCAGGAAGGCAGCGAAAGGGACATCTGCAGAACAGAACATGGGACTGATGGTTGTGCATTTTCTTGCCTGAACATAAGGATCCAGTCAGTGCCGGGGTGCCTGGCTGACTCAGCTGGTTCAGCGTCCAACTTTGGCTCAGGTCATGATCTCACGGGTTCATGGGTTTGAGCCCTGCTTCGGGCTCTCTGCTGTCAGCGCAGAGTCTGCTTCCGATCCTCCACCCCACCCCCTGCCCCTTCCCGGCTCACTTTCACTCTCTTAAAGATAAACAAATATTAGGAAAAAAAAAAAAAAAAAGATTCAGTGTAGAATAGGTGCTTACATTAAACAGCTAGACCACTACCAAAGCCAGGTGTGAAACAGAAACAGGGCAAGGGTAGCATTGCTTCAAGACCATCTCTTCTCTCCAGACTATTTTCTTTCATGGGCTAGGGAGGCCTATGTTCATGTAAAAAAATTCCAATCTTCAACTCTCTTTCCACCCTCTCAAGGTTATTCCCCAGGGCGGCAATTTTCAAATTGTGTTCCTTGGGGTTCCAAGAAGTGCCGGGGAGTATGTGTCTATAAGGGTGTGTTGGTAGGGAGGTGATGTTGTGGACAGTGGCTCCATGGAGGAGGAAGCTCAGTGGTTAAGGCTCTGGACCCCTCAACTCTATCTCAACCTGAGTTGATTTCTTTCAGGTGTTAGAATTTCTCCTAAGAGGTTGTTTTTAGGTTTTAATTTTTATTTTTTTAAGTAAGCTCTACACCCAATGTGGGGCTCAAACTCATGACCCCAAGATCAAGAGTTGCATGCTCTACTCACTAAGCCAGCCAGGTACCCCTAAGGTTCTAATTTTGAACAAAGATCTCCAAACTAGTGTCCTGAGACGTCGATGACTGTACCTGTGTCTCTCATTCAGCTGACCATGGGCTGATGGCCTCAGAGAAGGGAGGTGCAGCATGGCTCCCGCCCCTTCTAATGGCTCCTAATGCTGAGTAGGCCCAGGTCCCCACTAGCAGCTCCCTGACTCCAGGGGCTCCCAAGGCACTTTTCAGCAAAATGAATCTCCTTAGGCACCAGTCATTTGTTTTCCAAACTCCCTTCTCCAATCTCACTAATTCCCAATTTCCCTGCATTTGACAAATGCAATTAACAAGCCTCGATCAGTTCCTGGCCGACAGCCCTCATCAATCAATATGCGACTGCATGAGGCTGAGGGGGAAGGGAAGGTACAAGAAGGGAAGGTATCCGCAGTCCAGGCAGAAGAGGCCTTACCCCCTCTATTGCTCAAACCCCTCTGCCGCAAAATGGGATGCTGGGTTGTCACCCTCACCAACCACTTTCCCCTTCCTGCTAACTATAAAAACAAAGCAGTATTGTTTTATACCCTCTCCCATCTTTTAAAGGTTTTGCCATCAACCTCCTCTATCTCCCCTATGCTTATGTCTTCTCTTTAACAGAAGGCCTTGCCATCTGCTAACACCATAGCTTGGGAAGCCCCTCAGTGCTGGGTGTGATAAATCAGCCATTTTTCTGCTCTCAGAAGGGCCTCTTCTCCACCCACACGTCCCAATGACAATTTTGTGCTGCTTCCTGTCCAGAAGGCTCTAAGCCCACCACCAACCGCTCTGTCCCCCACACCTACACACACTGGAGCGCCAAAAGGACAAGGATCACCAACCTTGGGGTCACTACCGCTTTCACACTCACCTCTGTGTCCTCTTTTCCCAGGGTCCAAAACTTCCCTTCCCAATTGGTTCAAGATGCAAGATTCACCCTCTTCACCTTTCTGCTCTGCATGTAGCACTAGCCTCCCCTCCCCCACCACAAAGTGAAAGCTTTTTCCTCCGCAGCTCTGGCTCATACAGCCCTGTGCATCTTTCCACCTCATCAACTTTTCATCTCTTTGCAAACAGAATCGGGAAGTCTCTCCCTCCTCCCTTGCCTCTCTCTCCTTCTCCTTTGTTATTAGCTTCATGAGTGGGGATGCTAATGTATTCACTAGACAATGTCTTCACACCACTGTTTCCTGTAATTACAGTCAGTGCCCTCCCACTGTCCTGGCTTATTTGGCTGTAAAGTGCTTGGAGGAGGGACAGTGTGGACAAAAGACACAACACAGACTGTGGTCAAGTAGTGTAATGTTAACATCCAAGAAAGTAAAACGATCACCTCTGCAGCAGCAGGTCATTAACAACTGGTAACATAGAGAGGTCAACGGCACCAGAGCTTAAAAAAATTATCAATACAATTGAGGACCACTCCACTATAGGATGGGGAGCTGTGTCCACATTACCAACAATAGTCACCCCAAGAAATGCAAGCAGCCACATCTGCCCTCTTTCAGGGGGTAGATCCACTATATTTGTCATGTAGATCAGCTACATTGTCACTGGAGACTCGGATCCAGCCATCCTCTCGGACATGGTAGAGGTTGACTGCACCTCCTGAGTAGGCATCTCTATAGGTGGCTTGGTAGATGGCTCGACGGGCCAGGTCATAGGCCTGTTCCACCTCTAGGTCATAGGAGTAACCCCGATCCATGACCCCATAAGCATACACAGAGCCAGAACCTACAGAGAAGGTGGCCCCTGAGATCCGGTTTCCTTCACTGTCCACATAGTAGAGGCCTGGAAAGAGAGGTGAGGTTAGCAGGACAAAAAGAAAAAAAAAATGACCACCCCTTCTGACATCTAATTCATTTTCCCAGAACAGTTCTTTAGCTCTTTTGAAACCCAGGGGAGACCAACAGATATATGTAAGAAAATAGCACTTTGGGGTGCCTTGATGGCTCAGTCAGTTAAGCATCTGACTCTTGGCTCAGGTCATGATCTCATGGTTCATGGGTGTGAGCCCCACGTCAGGCTCAGCACTGACAGCACGGAGCCTGCTTAGGATTCTCGCTCTCAAAATAAATAAAGACTCCAGGATCCTACAATATACCATCTCATCTAACCTCACATTACAGTAACTCCTTTCTTGTCCTTGCTGTATAAGCAAAAAGTATAATCCAAATGACTTAGGTTTCACAGAACTTCAGGCACTGTGGGAGATGTGTAACACGATTCTAGCCCTCAAACTTCAGACTATCTGAAGGACAAGACATACATCATACAGTAGGAGAAAGCCTGGAGTTTTGAATCATATTGCAAAGACCTGCACTGTCCAGTATGGGAGCCACTAGACATGTGACTACTGAGCATTTGAAATGAAGCTGGTACCACATGCTGACATGATAACACTTTGGATCCATTTGGATCCACGAAATAAAATATATTATTAAAATTAATTTCCATTAATTTTTTTTTTAACGTTTATTCATTATTGAGAGACAGAGCGTGAGCAGGGGAAGGGCAGAGGGAGAGGGAGACACAGAATCTGAAGCAGGTTCCAGCTGTCAGCACAGGGCCCGACGCGGGGCTCGAACTCATAAACCACAAAATCATGACCTGAGCCAAAGTCGGACACTTAACTGACTGAGCCACCCAATGGCCCCAAATTAATTTCCATTTTTAATTTTTAGGATGTAGCTATTACAAAATTTAAAAATACACATGTATTACTCACATTTTATTTCTATTGGACAGTGTTGCCTGTTTTCGTAAACAAAGTTTTACTGCAACACTGCCATACTCATTTGTGTACATAGGGTCTATGACTGCTTTTGTGCTAAAACAGGAGAGTTAAGCAGTTGAGACAAAGACCGGATGGCCTGCAATCCTAAGTTATTTACTATTTGGCCCTTTATGAAGAAATTAGCTGATTTTTAGTATATATGAAAATTTAGACAAAGATTTTAATAAAATTTTTATCAATCCCAAATGCCTGCTGGACCTTTCCAACAGAATGCCCTTCTCATCAAGTTCAGATTCAAACTTCCTATCTTCAAATACTTTCAGTGGCCCTCCATTACCAACCAAAGTCATCTCTCATGTGCTGCACCAGCCCGCATTGTCAATGGCATCGTTAATCTTTTTCCTACTTCAGTGGTTCCCATCTCTCACTATGTATCAGAATCCTCTAAGGAAGCTTTTTAAAAAGATGCCCAGGACCTACCCCAGGTATTCTTTTTCAATTGGTTTGGGGTGGGGAGTAAGTATGGAGCTTGTGTTTTGAGTTCTTCAGGTGATTCTAAAGCAAGCCAGTAGAGAACCACAACTCATCTCAGCTTTTGGGTTCGAAGGATTCCAATGTCTACCCCCAACTAGCCCCTTCCGGGTCCCACAGCCACCGCCTTGCCTAGCTGGCTTACTAGCTGGTTCCAGATTACCTCTCTGGCTTTATGGATCCCTAACTCCTCTTCATACAACCTTAGTTGCAATTAAAGTGGGCTTTCAGGGGCGCCTGGGTGGCGCAGTCGGTTAAGCGTCCGACTTCAGCCAGGTCACGATCTCGCGGTCCGTGAGTTCGAGCCCCGCGTCGGGCTCTGGCCTGATGGCTCGGAGCCTGGAGCCTGTTTCCGATTCTGTGTCTCCCTCTCTCTCTGCCCCTCCCCCGTTCATGCTCTGTCTCTCTCTGTCCCAAAAATAAATAAACGTTGAAAAAAAAAAAATTAAAAAAAAAAAAAAAAGTGGGCTTTCAGTTACTCCCCCAAAACCGCATGCTTGTTTCCTCCCTTCCTTTGTTCACTAGCCTTCCCCTCTCTGATTTGTACATCTTGGACAAATGCCACCTACCCATGAAGTCTTTCCAAGTTCCTCCCATCAAAAGTAATCCCCTCCTTCTCAAAATTCCCTCAGCATCATATTGGTTCTTTTAAAAACAGCACTCATCTCATTTAGCCTTGTACTAAGTAATCTGTGATCCTTTCTCAATCTTTTTTGAAAAAAAAAATTTTTTTAAGTTTGAGAAAGACAGAGATAGTGCGAGTGGGGGAGGGGCAGAAGAGAAGGAGAGAGAATCCCAAGTAGGCTCTGCACTGTCAGCATGGAGCCCGACTCGGGGCTCAAACTCTTGAAACCCTGAGATCATGATGTGAGCTGAAACCAAGAGTCAGATGCTGAACCGACTGAGCCACCCAGGTGCCCCTCTCAGTCTCTGCTTCTTGGAGAAAGGGGCTGACTCATCCTGAATGGGACAGGTTGTCAGGAAGGCTTTTTTTTTTTTTTTTTTTTTAAGGTAGGCTCCATGCCTTGTGTGGAGCCCAATGCAGGGCTTAAACTCATGACCCTGAGATCAAGACCTGAGCTGAGATCAAGAGTTGGATGCATGCGGCACTTGCATGGCTCAGTCGGTTAAGCAACTGACTCTTGATTTTGGCTCAGGTTATGATCTCACGGGTTTGTGAGTTCGAGCCCCACACTGGGCTCTATGGTGACAGTGCAGAGTCTGCTTGGGATTCTCTTTCCCTCTCTCTCTCTCTCTCTCTCTCTCCCCCTCCCCCGCAATAAATAAATAAACTTAAAGTCCTGGGTATCCTACAGTTGTTTGATAGAGGAAAACTAGGCACTCAGTAAGCAGGCGAACGAATGAAGCAAAAAAAGGAAGAGGAAAGAATAAACTATCTTCAAGCATTGAGGGGGAAAATGACACAGAAAGTGACTGGCTGTATTCCAGCTTGACTAGAGAAACAGACATTCAAATCTGGTTAAAAAAATGGGTTCCTCGCTGGCTCAGTCAGAGGAGCATGTAACTCCTGATCTTGGGGTCATGGGTTTGAACCCCATGTTGGGTGCAGAGATTACTCAAATACATAAAACTTAAAAACAAACAACTGGTTGAAAAGGAAGAGACATTAGATACAAGGTTAAACTTCTGGCAAGGTCTCTATATACTAGAAAGAGAAAAAAGGCTAAGGAATTTATTTTCAGAGATGACAGAACAGGACCTAGGATCCTAGGGTATTATATCAAGCAAGGAGAGGGTGAGTCCCAAAAGCCCCTTCTAGGTCAAAGACTCTCTAAAGGGAAAAAGGGAAGAGAAATAACTAAGTTTACAGTAGCTACTTGTATAGTAGAATTTCACTGTCCAACACAGTGGTCACCAGCAACATATGGCTATTGAACACTTGAAAGGGGGCTAACGCACATGCAAAAATGTTACTATTTTAGGTATTTTGTATTAAATAAATAGTTAAAATTAATTTCCCAATCTTTTTTGCTTTTTAAATATATCCATTAGACAATCTTTAAAAATTTTAATTATTATTAAAAAAATTTTTTTAATGTTTATTTTTGAGAGATAGAAAGAGAGAGACAGAGCATGAGCAAGGGAGGGGCAGAGAGAGAGAGGGAGACATAGAATCTAAAGCAGGGTCCAGGCTCCGAGCTGTCAGCACAGAGCCTGACGCAGTGTTCGAACTCACAAATAGTGAGATCATGACCTGAGCCAAAGCTGGATGCTTAACCAACTGTGCCACCCAGGCACCCCAGTTATTATTTTTTAAGTAAGCTCTAAACCCAACATAGGGCTTGAACTCATGACCCTGAGAACAGGAATTGCATTCTCTGTTGACTAAGCCTGCCAGGTGCCCCTCCATTAGACAATTTTACTAAAGAAAAAAAAAAAAAAAAAGTTAATGTTTATTTTTGAGACAGAGAGAGACAGAGCATGAATGGGGAAGGTTCAGAGAGAGGGAGACACAGAATCTGAAGCAGGCTACAGGCTCTGAGCTGTCAACACAGAGCCCAACGTGGGGCTCGAACTCATGGACTGTGAGATCATGACCTGAGGTGAAGTCGGATGCTTAACTGACTGAGCCACCTAGGCGCCCCTAGACAATTTTAAATGACATATGCAGCTCACATATTTTTATTAGAAAGCACTGACTGGTTTTTAATGTCTATTATCCAATTTCACTCTCAAATACACTCTTCATAGGTATTATTATTATTATTATTTTAAAGTTTATTTATTTATTTTGAGAGAGAGAGACAAAGTGCGAGAGCAGGGGAGGGGCAGAGAGAGAGGAGAGAGAGAATCCCAAGCAGGATCCATGCCATCAGGGCAGGACCCGAAGCAGGGCTTGATCCCTTGAACTTTGAGATCATGACCTAACCCGAAACCAAGAGTCAGATGCTCAGCCCAATGAGCCATGCAGATGCCCCTGTAGATCTTATTATTTTACCGGAGAGAGAATAGAAGGAAAAACATTATGTGCCAAACACTACATGCTTTACGTGTATTACTTCATTTAACCACTGCAACAGATGATGAAACTAACTGGGAAAATGAGCGACCTGTGTAAGGTCACATGGGTAGTCAATGACACAGCTAATCTAAGCTCCATGCCCTCTCCTACACTGTAGTGCCTTCCTTGAACATAGAGAAGAGCCAAAACCTAATAAACACATCCTCAGCACTGACACAAAGCCCTTTCATTCACCTGTTCATCCAACCCCTCCTCTCTGTAGTGTCAGCCCAAGAATCATGTGGTTGCAGCTTAACTCACCAGGGCCTCTCTTATCCCAGCCACAGATCATGGTGCCCATGGACAGCCCCATGCCTTTATACTGATACACCATGTTGGCAAGCAGCTTGGAGGCAGCTGCTACAGAGATGCGTTCCTTGTTTCGAAGCTCATAGATTCGACATTGACGAGCCAATAGGCGCTCCCAGAAGCTGCAATCCGCTGCGCCCCCAGCCATGGTGCCCAGCAGGTAGGGATTGATCTCTATCACCTTCTTTACTGTCTGGGAGGCTATATAGGCACCCGCTGTGGCGCGAGAGTCCGCTGCAACAATGACTCCATGTTGAAACTGTTAAGATCAGAGGAAAACACAAAGCAGGCCACATCAGACCACAGAAACATCTTGACATTTCTTTTTGCATCAATGGAAACTCAGAACATCTTTTTCTCTATCGTTTTACACTTCACAATATGCTTTCCACATATTACTATCAACTAAACTTCCCATCAATCCCTCGATGGGATATAACCGGTATTAACTTCCAATTTCATTTTATAGATCAGGAAACAGGTTCAATGAGATCGAATGACTTGCCCAAGATCCTAGAGGTAGTTATTGCAAAGCTGGATCAGGAATCCCAATTGTCTGGCTCCCACTACAGTGCTCCCTCCCACCAACCTTCCCTCTCAAAAGACGCAGCTTTTCGGTTACCCTCGCCTAGCGGGGACCCAATTTCCAAAACCTTTGGTTAATGGTTACAATACCCCACCCCCTGTCAGTGTTCATTGCTGCTGCGGCCTCCCCTTTCCTGGCCACCTGGGGTTGCCTAGGAATCAACCCAAACAGCCTCGGTTTCTTCTTCCACTTAACCCCGGCCACACGGTCCTGCGGCGCGAGAATCAAGGTCTCCCGGGGCAATGAGACAGCGAAACCATCGGGACCGGGACGAGAGGACCGAGGCTCCCACTAGGCTTCGTGGTCGCGGCCCCCGCGGGCTCCGGTCCAGCTGAGAGGCTAGGAAGGGCGCGGGCGCGCGGGACTAAGCCCGGCGCGGCGGCTGGGTCCGCACCTTGAAGGCCAGGGTGGTGGTTCCATGAAGCATTTCGATTCTCGGCTCCTCTGGGACACCCCGGTGGGGTGCGGCCAGGCTCAGCCCATCGCTGGGACTCCCTGGACCCAGATCCAGCAGATCCGCACGACCCCCGAGTCCGAAAAACCCGAGCCCGTTCACCGGTAGCGGCCTCTCCAACACGCTGGCCAGCGCCATGTCTAGTAAGGGCACAAGGAACGCCCGGCGAGAACGCCTACCAGAGAGCAGTAGGGCAACGCTTCGCCGTCACAGCTTCACTTCCTATTAAAGCTATCCCAGGGAGGAACCATTTTAACTCCTGGCAACCACGCCTCCCAAAACAAGATCCAGACACGAGGGACTATATTAACGGAAGGGTAAAAAAATAAATGGATTAATTTATTCTAAATTTAAAGGGACGCTGTTGTCATCTTGACTTTAGTCATGCAAGCAGTACTGGATTGAGTTACCCTACAGTTCATAGGAAATTGTCCATGTTGCGTGAGGGAAGTGAGGCCGGCCATCTTTGAGACGGGCGTGACTAGTTGAAAATCCTTTCCGAACCCTTAACGCTAAGTCGTCCCCGCCCTGCCGGGTGTCTGAGCGATACTTTACATCTTTGCGGCTTTAGCATCCTATTAATTCGACTGACGTTGCCATTTTGTTTAAGGGCACCCTCTAATACTAGGTAAAATAATGATCTACTCTGAGGCCATTTTCTTGTGAAGTTAGTTAAACCACAGTACTTTGTGGTAAAAATCGCAACAAAATAAAAGTGCTATACCTCTTGTTGTCTGGTAACATTAATCACCACACTACCCACATTCTGTAACCAATTTTTAAGATTTAATATTCTCTTTACTCCCACCCTGTGGTGGAAATGCTAATAAGTAATGTATCGCCAAAGATGAAAAATAAAGAAGGAAAAGTACGGGACTCAGTTAATCCACAAACTAGATTCTCAATTCAGCTGCGAATAACTGAGTCAATAGTCATTTACCATTTCAGAGCCTGGAGGAGGGTTGACGCTCTATAAAGATGTTCCAAGAGATTCTCTAACTTAAGCTTGCTAAGACGAGCTCTTTATTAATACAGGAATGTGGTATTTATCATTGTCTCTCCTTCTCTCCACCCACCTCCATTTTTCAACCCTTTTGGGACCCATAACAAACGAGGAAGTGGGCAAAGGTATGAAATGTTGCCTCCTGCTTTATGGTTCTATGAAGTCAGTGTCTGGCCTTTCTTGTTGGATTCCAGCAGCAACATCCATCAATATCTAAATTCCACTTTCCTCTGATGCCCAACTCAGCCCCTCCTCTTCCCCAGTAGACTCTGCATATGTTGTATTTTTAATGCTGAAATTTGGCAACCCTATCCAAGCCCAACCATCAGAATGTAATGAAGCAGAAGATCTTTATCTGCGTCTCACACTTGGATGGTGTCGAAAATGCGGAGTGCCTCTGTTTATAGATCAGGTATTATTTTGCGGTCCCCCCTGCAATGCAACTAGTCCTCTTTCTGACTTTTCCCTGTGGTTCCTTCACACTGCCACTAATAGCATTTGTTCGTCTCTGAAGACACTTTTGCATTTTACCTGGCTGTTAAGTGTACATTTATCTCCTAATTGATTGTGAGTTTCTAAAGACAGGTATTTCTGCACTATTCATCTCAGCGCCCACTGTATGCCTAGGTAATGCTTGCCAAATGAATACATGAGAGCATGACAACAATGTTCTTCCAGTCACAGAGGCTTGAAGCCCCGGCTCATCTCTGACAACTCCTCTTCCTTTCCCTCACATTCAGTAAGTTGTCAAATCCTGTTGATTTTTCCTCTACGATGCTTCTCATGTCCTTTTTCATTGCAACTGATATCACCTTATTTGCTCGCCTCTGATTACTGAAATAGTCTCCCACCTGATTTTCGGGGCCCAAACTGTACTCTCTAATTCATTTTGCACAGCATCAGATTGATTTTCCTAAAATATTCTCTTAATCTTTTTTTTTCCTAATTTTTTTTTGTTTGTTTATTTATTTATTTTGAGAGAGAGGGCACATGGGGTAGGGGCAGAGAGAGAGGGAGACAGACCTCCAAGCAGGCTCCACACTGACACACTGCAGAGCCTCATGTGTGGCTCAAACTCACAAACCATGAGATCATGAGCCAAAATCAAGAGTCAGACCCTTAACCAACTAAGCCACCCAGGTGACTCATTCTCTTAATCTTATCACTTGCCTGCTTAAATATGTTCTGTAAAATTCAACAGCTCAGCATGGCATTCAAGGCCTTCTGTAATCTGTTTACAGCTTACCTTATATTGGTTCAATAGATAGATAGATGGATAGATAGACAGACATAGATATATGTATATCATCTGTCTCTATATCTATCTGTATCTATATATAGAGAGATATATGTCACACAGAGAAAGACAAACACTGTATGATCTCACTTATATGATGAATTTAACAAAGCCAAACTCATAGAAACAGAGAATAGATTGGTGGTTACGGGGGGTTGTGTGGTAGGGGAAAGGGGGAGATGTTGGTCAAAGGGTACACACTTGAGTTATGAGAAGATTAAGTTCTGGGAATCAAATGTACAGCATTGTGACTATAGTTAACGATGCTGCACTGCATTATATACTTATAAGTTGCTAAGAGAGTAGATTTTTTTTAATGTTTATTTATTATTATTTTTTTGAGAGAGAGAGAGAGAGTGTGTGTGTGAATGGGGTAGGTGCAGAGAGAGAGGGGGACACAGAATCCAAAACAGGCTCCAGGCTCCGAGCTGTCAGCACAGAGCCCAACACGGGGCTGGAACAAACCATGAGATCGTGACCTGAGCCGAGGTCAGATGCTTAACCGACTGAGCCACCCAGGCAACCTTAAGAGAGTACATTTTAAATGTTCTTCCCACCACCACAAAAATGGTTAATTATGTGAAGTGAAGGATGTGTTAACTAACTTTATTGTGGTAAACATGTTGCAGTATATACATGTATCAAATCATTACACTGTACTCCTTACACTTACACAATGTCATATGTCAATTTTATCTCAATAGAGTGGACTTGGGGGAAAAATGGTAACTATTGTGGTTCGGAGGTGAGAGAGGAGATTAATACAGTTTGGGTTGAGGTTGGGAGACCAAGAAGGCTTTGCTAAGGAGGTGTGGATTCGTTTCCCTAAACACCACTTGGGTCCCATTGTTCCTCAAACCAACAGCCTCTCCTTTCTCAGACCAGAAGGATTTTCAGAGTAGATGATACTTAAGCCAGGCTTTTAAGGATAGGATTCATATTGATAGAGGGGAGGGGCACCTGACTGGCTCATTCGATACAGCGTTCAAATCTTGATCTCGAGGCTATAAGTTTGAACCCCACATTGGGTGTAGAGATTCCTTAAAAGTAAATAGTAAAGGGGTGCTTGGATGGCTCACTTGCTTAGGCATCTGACTCTTGATTTCGACTCAGGTCATGATCTCACAATTCATGAGATCGAGCCCCATGTTGGGCTCTGCGCTGACAGCACGGAGCCTGCTTTGGATTCTCTCTCTCCCTCTCTTTCTGCCCCTCTCCCACTTGCATTCTCTCCCTTCCTCCCCTCTCTCTCAAAATAAATAAACAAACATTAAAAAAATAGATGAAAAAGGTAGATAAAGGGGGAGTGTGAGATGTGTTAGGAATAGCATGAAAAGAGGTTGTGGTGGATGGATCAGGGTTGCACCATAGTGGGTCTTAAATGCCAGCCTGGGGAGGAGAAGGTGGTTTGAGTTTGATCTTGTAGCCCTTCAAGGTTTCTTAGTAGGGAAGACACAAGATTTGAGTGATATCTTAGGAAAACATGTCAGTGTGGAGGATAAGATTAGAGGGGAGACTGGAGGATGGCCAATTAGAAGGCCATTCAACTGTCCAGATCTGACTTGAGAATGGCTTGACCTAGGGAGGTGACAATCCATTCATATACGAAACATCTAAGGCTTAATCTTTAAAATCAGTAGACATTCTGGGGAACCTGGGTGGCTCAGTCAGTTAAGCGTCTGACTCTTGGTTTTGGCTCAGGTCATGATCTCGTGGTTTGTGGGTTTGAGCCCCGTGTCGAGCTCTGTGCCGACAGCTCAGAGCCTGGAGCCTGCTTCGGATTCTGTGTCTCCCTCTCTCTCTGCCCCTCTGCAGCTCACACTGTCTCTGTCTCAAAAATAAACGTTTAAAAAAATGAAAACAAAACAAAACAGGAGACATTCTTATCTGTCTAGTAAGAGAGGGAGAAAGAAGGGAGAAAGACTGGTTGGACTTTACTGTGACATCCTGGTTTCTCTGGTCTTCCCATGACATGTTTGCACTTGCCATTATAGCGACTCCACGGCCCTGTCATCATGGTATCTGGAGGGCCTGGGATCTTTCTCTTGTGTGTGTGTCTGTTTCTTTGACTAAACCCATTTCCACAGCACCCCTTTGAGCTGCAGTGTTTGGTAAAATATAGTCCAGATGGTGCTGGAAGAAGTTGCAGCTTGCCGCTCTGTCCCAATCTACTTTGTCTTTCTGAAGGGCCAGCTGTCAGGGTCTACTAACCCCACCCCTTGACCACCCCTGGTTGGTCTAAGACTTAGACTCAGCGTTATGGGGACAAGGTCAGTTGTTTCTCTTGCCTTGGAACTACAAATATCTCTCTTGCTATTGTTAACTATTGGGCAGAAGGGGGCGGGGAGAGGGAAGGCTATTAGATGCTTTCAGCTACATCCTCAGAACTTTTACATAATCAGAGAAGCTAGACTGCCAGAGAACTGTCAGGAACTCTCTCTCTGTCTTTATGCAGATGGAAGTTCATATTCACCTCCAAAGCAGAGTTGAACGAGAGCTCCACATTCTAGGTTCCCTTCACCCTGGCCCCTCCATACCTTGCCTTTGTGGAAGGTATTTGAGCTCCCCTCCTCCTCACATAAGACTTTCTGGAGGTGCCTGGGTGACTCAGTGGGTTAAGAGGCCGACTCTTGATCTCAGCTCAGGTTATGATCTCACAGTTTCTGAATTTGAGCTGGGTTCTGTGGTGATGGCTCAGAACCTGCTAGGGATTTTGTCTCCTTCCCTCTGCCCCTCCCCCACTCGCATGCTTGCGTGCACTCTCTCTCTCTCAAAATAAATAAAAAAATAAACTAAAAAAAAAAAAAAAACTTTTCTCTTGGTCTAGGTCCATTTCTTTTTCTCCACCTGACTGGAAAGTGAAGGTGTGAGCTGAGCTTTAGAGTTCCCTGGGCCCAGACCCCTGAAGAGAGAACTCAACATCAAAGACTCCTGCCTTGGTGGGCCCACAGCACTCTATTCTTTTCTTTTAAGTAAGCTCTATATCAAACATGGGGCTCACAACCCTGATATCAAGAGTCACATGCTCTACCAACGGAGCCAGCCAGGTGCCCCTTACAGCATTCTATTCTGATTCCATCAGAGATCCACTTGTCTTTACCTCCTCCTAGGCTGGGAGCTCTTTCCAGACAGGGACAGAGCTTTATCTGTCTCTGCAAGCCCAATGCGCCCCACAGGAAAAATAAGAGGGACCCAGATGTGCTCCTTACACTCTTGCCTCCCTTCCTTTGAGGTTACCCCAGACCCCACTCCGCTCCAAGTGCTTGGAGGATGATGGACAGGGGACTCCTTGGGTGACGCTCGGATGTGTCACGAGCAGCGTCTTCCCAACAGTGGAGACTTCACCGGCCTCGTCCTGTCTCCCCTTAGCAATCCTCTGAGAAGGAGGAGGCTGCTTCTCAGCTAGTCCCAAAGCCTGATTTGGGGTTAGGGAGAAGCGAAGCCACAGATCACATGCCTCTCTCACCAGTTCTGGCCGCAGCCCAGCTTCTCTTTAGCGTCTCTTTCTCCACTTGACTCCAGCCCACAAATCCCTGCCTTGTTCCTTCCAACCATCACTCAGCCCCAGGGATGGCCCTGCAGGATGTGTGCAAGTGGCAGGCCCCCAACACCCAGGGACCATCACCTCACCTGCCTCAGCCTGGGGCCTGGGCTGTGCCCCCAGGCTGTGATCCTCAAACCTTCTTGCAGATCCATGGTCCCAGGCTGGCCCATGGCACCACCACCTTGGCCTTCCTCTTCCGGCATGGAGTCATCGCTGCTGCTGACACACGTTCCTCCTGCGGCAACTATGTGGAGTGTCCAACCTCACGCAAGATCATCCCTGTGCACCAGCACCTCCTGGGCACCACCTCTGGCACCTCGGCCGACTGTGCCGTATGGTACCGCGTGCTACGACGGGAGCTGCGGCTTCGGGCACTGAGGGAGGGTCAGCTGCCCAGCGTGGCCGGTGCCGCCAAGCTCTTGTCGACCATGATGTCCTGCTACCGGGGCCTGGATCTGTGTGTGGCCACGGCCCTGTGTGGCTGGGACCGCTCTGGCCCTGCCCTCTTCTATGTCTACAGTGACGGCACCCGCCTGCAAGGGAACATCTTCTCCGTGGGTTCTGGATCTCCCTATGCCTATGGTGTGCTAGACCGCGGCTACCGCTATGACATGACCCCACAGGAAGCCTATGCCCTGGCTCGCTGTGCCGTGGCCCACGCCACCCACCGCGATGCCTACTCCGGGGGTTCTGTAGACCTTTTCCACGTGCGGGAGAGTGGATGGGAGTATGTGTCACGCAACGATGCCTGTGTGCTGTACTCGGAACTGCAGAAGCTTCCAGAGCCAGACAAGGAAGAGGAGGAGGCCAGCCGGGACCATCCGGAGCCCGCCAGCCGGCACAGAGACTCTAGGATGCCCGCAGAGACTGAGATTCTCTGAGAAGCGGCAGGACTTGGAGGGGGCCTCAGCCCAGGGAGTGGGGGGGGGGGATGGGCCACCAGGGGAGCAGCCTCACAGCATCTGGCTCCCTCCTGTACGGGTTGCCAGCTCCATTTGTTCCAAGTCTCCATCCCTTTCTGCCTCCCAGTGCTATTGATGGCTCTGTCCAGCATGTTCCTATGGATGCCGGATGGATTGGTCCGTCGTCCTTCCCACCACCAAGTTCTCCTCTCAGCAAATACTCCTGTCGTGTGCCTGCTGCACGCCAGACACGGGGCTGGGGGCTAAACCCTCTTTCTCACCACCCTCTTTGCTGCTTTTCCCCACCAGATCCCTGCTCTCTTTTCTTCCCGTTCCTGTGCTCATCTCGGTTTCAGAGTTTATCACTGTCACCTTGTGAGGGGGGTGGCTGGAAGAGGAATAAGGTGGGGAGAGTCACCCAGAGCACCCAGGCTAGGGGTAGGGCGGGGCAAAGTGGAGCCTGCGGTGGTAAGGAGGGTTTCTCCCAGCTGCTTCCCCTTTGCCCCCTCCCCGCTGCACGGGACTCTAATGACTACAGTTGCTGCTCCTTATTGAATGCCCTTCTCATGATAACTCGGAGGTAATAATTATCCTCACCTTACAGAAGAGGAAGCAGGTGCAAAGGGTTATGTGACTTGCTGGGGTCACACAGTAAGTGGCAGAGAGGAGGCTTGGATCCAGGCCTTCTGCTCCAGAGCCGAGATCCTTCGGCACAGCGTGTCCTCCCAGGTCCTCTTTCCTGCCTTCTCTCTCTGTCCAAGGCCCTGCAGGCCTCCGGGAATGAAGAGAAAGGGAGAGAGCAGCTGGGCCAAGCCCCTGCCTGGGGTGAATGAACCCAGAGGAGCCTGAAGGCCTGGAGGCCAGCCACCCCCATGACATACCAGGGCCTAGAGCCTTGGCCACCGTTTGCTCTGGTCTTTTGGCCTGTCTCTGTTGCTGCCAGACTTCTCTCCTCTTTCCCCTTTCTTCTTTCTTCCCTCTGTCTTCTTTCCAGCCTCTCCTTCCTGTCACTCTCTCTGGGGAATGAAGAAAAGAGCAAGGTGGCTGTGCCAGTGGGAAACGTTGGGTTAGCACACCTCCTCCTGCCCTTCCTGTCCCTCCCCCAGCTCCCCTGTAAGTCCTGACTTGGCGGGTGCAGGCTGCCGGTCCAGGAAGGATGCTGTCCCTGCCCTGCCCCTCCCCAAGCAAAGTTGAAGGGGGGGTGGGGGTGGGTGGGAAGCACAGTCAACCAAGAGATGGGACTGCCTGGAGGGAAGGTTGCTGAACCTTCTTTCTCTCTCATCCCACTCCCACAGAGCGTCTAGTCTCAAGATTAACAGCCTCCATTTAGTCCCCCTGGATGCCTCTCCTCTCAGCCTCCAGCCCAGCCCTGAGCTCCAAGCCCCAAGCCCCAACCCTGCACTTCCTGCTAAGAATTCCTCCCGGGCTGGAGCTGCCCAGAGGGAGGAGACCTCCAGGCTCTGGCCTTCAGGGCATGAGTAGGGAGGAGGAGGGAGGAAAGGCCAGAGAGTCTCAGGAAGGAAAGCAGTGGAGGCAGAGGGAGGAAAAGGTGGTGGGGACCTTTGATTCAAGCATTTGATTGACTCGGGCCTAAGAGGGTGCATCTCCAAGTACAGAGATTTATGTGGACATGTGTCCTGGTGTGAGTGACCCAGTAGAAGTGTGTGCACCTGCGTGTGGTAGGTGATGCATGTGCTGTCCTGTGTCCGGAGCCAGGAAACAGACTGGAAGAGAAACACTGACACGTGGATAGGGAGAGTGGGCCCTCCTCAGAGAGAAAGGCAGGCCTTGACATTTATTTTGGAAAAATGGTCCAAAGCAGAGAGGAAGTGGGGGCAGAGCTCACCCCACTAGTTCACCACCTCTGCATCTTCACAGCCCTATCCTAAAGCCCTAGGAATGAGAAAAAGTGTATATGTCTGTGTGGGTGGCTAGCAGCTGGGGTGGGGGGGGTGGGGCCGCCCGAGCCCAGCCAAGGCTCAAAAACTGCCTTCCTCTCACTCCCCTGGGATGCTCTGCGCCCCTCCCCTCCGCATAAACTGGGGAAGGACTGAACCCAGCTAGAGAGGGCAGAATAGGAGGGGAGCCCCTTCTTCTGGTGTCTCCTTCTCCCATCACCTTGCCCCTTCTCTCCCTTCTTTCCTTCCACGGTCCTGCCCCTCTTCACTCCCTTTGATAAGTTCTATCCTTCGAGATGATGAGGTATTTGAGACCAGAGATGCACCCAGAGGTCTTGCTGACAGGCCTGCTTCCCTGTGCCCTGTTTTTTCTTCTAAGTTTAATGGAATCGGGGTGGACCAGGAGAGCAGGTAAAGGCCCGTGTGCCACCTCAGTGCACCCTTTACCACCAAGGAACGGCCCACAAGTCTGTCCTTCTTTTTCTCCACTTATTCCTGAAGGCTTGATGCAGATGTCGGGGTGAGACCAAAGGGACAGAGAGCTTGCCCATCCTGCCCTGAACTGGAAAACCCTGTCCCTCCGACACCGTGCTTGGGGTGCTGTCTCTTAATCGTCTCCTTCAGAGACAGCCAGCCTGCTCTGGCACAGGCCTTTGGCCAGTCAGGGGTCCGGGTCCACCCTTCAGTGCAGCAAATGACAAATCCAGCCCCGGGGGCAGGGGTCCTGTTCTCCTATCACCTAGTTGCCCTAACCAAGCAGCATGAGAGGTGTTGAGGGGCACCTGGGTGACTCAGTCGGTTAAGCGTCTGACTCTTGATTTCAGCTCAAGTCATGATCTCACAGTTCGTAGTTTGAACCCCGAGTAGGGCTCTGTGCTGACAGCGTGGAGCTTGGTTGGGATTCTCTCTCTCTCCCTCTGCCCTCCCCTGCTCATGCTCTCTCTCCCTCTAAAAATAAATGAATAAACTTAAAAAAAAAAAAGTTGTGAGAGAAGGCATCTTCATTGGAGTAGTTTCCTCTGATGGCCAGCAGCCTACACTTGGAGGGGAGGGTCACAAGGACCTGTCCTGACCCATCTACTCGAATCTCCAGGAGCCCTGACTGGAGCTAGGAACTCTCTTGTCTGCTCAGGGAGTGCACAGTGAGAAATGATGGCCCTCTGCTTAGCTCCCACCCCAAATGACTTTGGTCAGTTGGCCCCTCAATAGCTCACTTCCCTGGTCCCTCTTCCTCCTCCTTTGTGTTCCATGGAGAGTAAGATGAGGACCAGGGAGAATTCAAGTTGGGGCCGGGCCCAGAATCAATGTGACCGGCGGTCTCACCCCAGCCACCCTCTCCTGACGGGCACCACAGGCCACAGGAGGACTGGCTTGCCCCCCTCTGCTGCCCCCCAGCCACATTTTTTCCCTGGTTTGAAAACCACTCTTTCCCTCCTTTCATCTCTCCTCTATTCTTCCCAATAGCTCTCACCCCCCCTTCTCCTTTCCACTCTCCCCTCTGGCCAATCCCTCTTAGTTCCCTTGGACATTTTGAGACCAACAGGAAACAGGGGAGTTGGCAGTGGGAGTGGGGGTACTTACTTCCTGAATGGAATCAACTCAAACCCTCCTCAGGCCAGAGGGGCTTGAAGTGGACTGCCCCCCAAAGGAGAGAGGAGAGTGAGCCAGAGGGGATGGGCTAGGCCTCTCCTCCCACCCTATGGCACAGTGAAGCTCTGCACAGAAACCTGCATGTGGAACTGAAAACAGGGCTCCAGCTTTAGAAAATAAAGTGTTTGTTTATTATGAAATTAGAGATGGAGGCCTCTCCCCTTCCTCCCTTTTTCCCCTTCCCCAGCTGCCTCCCTCTTTTCTTTCCTTCCCTCCCCTCCCCCTGGGGCCTGGGAAGCACGCAAGACAATGCCCAGAGCTGGGATGCCCAAGGCAGGCCAACAGCTGGGCAGAGCTCCAGGGAGGCGGCCATGGTGGGAGTGGGGTGTGCTGGAGCTCTCGCCCTGGGAGGTGGGCTGGCACCCTCTCTCTGCTGGAGGCCAGTGGAGCCAGGATGAGGCCATGAGTGATGGATGGAACCATGCGGGCAGGTCTGTAAAGACAGGAGAGCCCGGGGTCGAGGTGGTGAGTGGAGGAGGTCTTCAGGCCATCCCTGTGCCCTCAGGCCCATCATCTAGGGACACTGACCTGGGGCCGAACATCCCCTGCAGGAGGGTGGGCAGCAGTGGCTGGAAGTTTCTCTTGCTTTTGGGATGGTCAACAGAAAAAACCAAAAAGCCAGTCACAGGGACCCAGAGAGAATGCAGGCAGATGTGGGCAGGAGACAGACACAGAGCATGTATGTGGGCAAGGGAGACAGAGAGAGGGTGTGAGAGAGATTTAGAATCCGGGAGACAAAAACAGAGTCACAGAGAGAGTGGAATCACAGTGAAAGAACAGAGAGATTCAGAGTCGAGCCACACAATCCAGACCCAGACAGGAGAGCGTTACAGAAAGAGACAGAGATCCCTGGAGGGAGACACACAGACTCAGGAGGAGGGAGGTAAGAAGGAGGTTGCCCTGGGGAAGCTGGGAGGAGGGACACAGGGAGGAAAGGAGGCCTGGGGGCCCCTGGGCTGCTGCCGCCTGCCTGGACCCCGGGGGAGCTCACTCAGAGGGCCTGTGCGGGCTGCCCCACCGCGGCGGGCAGGGCCAGGGCCTGCTCTCAGGGGGCCGGGGGCTCCTTGGCCCCGTACAGCTCAGCCAGGGTGCGGAAGAGCGGCCCCCAGTCGTCCAGTGGTTCGGCGGGGCCGGAGGCACCCCCCGCTTCGCTGCCGGAGCCCAGGGAGCTGAGGGAGCCGCAGGAGGAGCCCCGGCCCTCGTAGCCGTACACCTGCACCGAATCGTAGGGCGGCACGCTGGGGTCATCGTCCGCCTCGCGGAGCCGCAGCGCCAGGAGCTGGGCCACGTCAGAGGGGCCGGGGGGCCTGGGCTGGCGTGGCGCCCGGGCCCGGGGCAGCACGTCGCGGCGCGCTGGAGGGCCCGGGTTCGGTGGGCCCGCCCCGTCGGGGTTCTGCAGTGCGCTGATGTCGAAGGCCTCGGTGTCCTCTTCGCCGCCGCCCTCGTCATCGTAGGTGATGATGTTCTCGCGGACGTCCTCCTCCTCCAGCACCATCAGCGCTTCCTGCTTCTGCCGCCGCAGGGCCACAAAGAGCACCACCAGCGCTGGGGGAGAGGCGCACACAGGGCGCTGAGCCCGCAGGGCCCGGAACAGGGCGCCTGGTTCCGTTCTGAACCGCAGGCAGGTTGGGAGACAGAGGAGACAGTGTGGCCTAGGGGTGGCAAGACCTTGGTCTGACATCTGGCAAACCTCGTTTGAGTCCTGACTTCACCCCTTACTAGCTGTGTGACTGTGGGAAGTTGCTTGGCTTCTCTGAACCTCTGTGATCCTTTAGAGGGTTTGTGTGGAAAACAGGGAAAACAAATTTACCTCTTAGAGCTGTTCAAAGGATGAAAGGGAATAGTACGAGTGATGTGCTGGGCACCACACGTGGTCCAGAGTCAGGGTTCAATAAACAGTTTTTATGGCTTGTTGCTGTCATTGCGGATTGGTATGTCAGGGAAATGAGGCCAGAGCTTTTCTCTTGGACACATGAGGCAGTGGGAAAATCCAGGCATGATGCTTCCTTCATGCCCTAGGGTGGATTTCCCTGTGTCCAGGGATCTGGCTCCTCTCTATACCCCCTGCAGCCTTGGACCCCTCATCTATGTCCCACGGTGGCCTGACTCACCAAGCAAGGTGCCCACGCAGGTGATGATGGCAAGCAGGGCCCCAGTGCTGAGCCCAGCGGGGGAGAGCTGCGCCTCGGGCCGGCAGGACGCCACAGAGCCATCAGGACGGCAGCGGCACACGCTGACAGTCACTGTGGCAGTGCTGCTCATAGCTGGCTGTCCCCAGTCCCACAGCTCTATGGGAACCAGATAGGGTGCCTGGCGGGGCGGAGCAGGACGAGAGGGCAGCAGCAGGTTGGCAGAGCCATCTGTGGGAGAGGGAAGGTGTTGGCTATCTCCGGGGACACCTCCCCTGTAGGGTGGGTGCGACCCACGGAGACAGCTTCCGATGGGGAAGGTTTGCAAAGAGCAAAAACGTGCAAATCCCCATCCACTTTCTGTTGAGTGGAGGGCCCAGATATGTGGGTCAGGAGTCAGGCCGACTGGGCTAGGGGGTGGCAGAGGAAGAGAAGAGCAGGGAGACAGGCACAGGCACAGTGGTAGAAGGCTACCCACCTCGGTTGTCTCGGACAGTGAAGTTGGCATCAGGGCCCAGAGGCCCTTGAAGGGAGACACGGCTACTGTTGCCAACTTCATCTCTGTCCAGAGCCCGGATGACCTGAATCAGCTGGGAGGAAGAAGAGAGGCCTTGTATGGAGTGGGCAGCTGGAGGTCTTGAGGTCCCAACCCTGCTGCCTCAGCAGCTCACCTGGCCAGGGGCTGCAGAATCACACACAAAGGTGTCGTAGGGCTCGGCCAGCTGGGGGGCGTTGTCATTCTCATCCAAGGTCTGGATGGCCACTTGCACGCGGGAGGCCTGTGCGGAGCTGTCTGAAGCCAGAACACGAACACATACACCCCACACACGCACACACGCCACAGTTTACACACAGCACACAGGGTGCACGGGCATGGATGCCACATGCAGCACACAGCATGCACGTGCAACACACGAGAAATGCACGCAATATGCGAGTGAGAAACAGCGTTGTGAAATGAAAGGAGCAACACCAAGTGCACACAACATTCCCGTGGTAGCCAAGATATGTGCAATGCAGCACACACATTCGGCAGGAGGGAAGCACCCACAATACATACATACAATAACCCACATGCAGGGCACATGCACCGTGAATGAAAGGTAGACACAAAGTGCATACAGGATGCACACATACAATAGTCATGAAATAAACACATTCATACCATATATTCGATGTACACTCAGCGTTTAAAGCAAATACAACACACACAAAGTGGATGTTGGATATATACAGTGAATACAGTGTCACCAGCCCCCCGGGTCGAGAGAATGCATTTTCATACACAGCGTGCGTGGGACAGAGACAGACACACGTGCGCGCGTGCGCACACACACACACACACACACACACACACACACCCCATCAGAGGTCCGGGAGGCCATGGTATAGCAATGAGTATCACTTAGAGCTGGCCTTGGGGAGCCAGGCCAGCCTGGGTACCAGAGCTAGACACAGGCCCCCTTCTTCATGCATCCCTTTATCAGGTGGCTTCATCATTGCCCTGCCTTGCTCCTCACTGCCAATGCCATCCAAGAGAGAATGGAAAACAGGTACCCCTGCCCACCCTGGTGCTCACCTCTCCTGGTTGAGCCTCCCACATTCTTTAGTCCTTCTCCAGGTGGGGAGAGAGCTGGCTAGCCCTGGTGAAGGGGCTAAGGTCCCAGCCTGGGCAAGGAAGGCTGAGTGGGCTCCCCAGCCAAGGGTTTGGGGCTCCATTCCTTCTCTGCAGTCAAGACCCGGGGCCTGCTACTTGATATTGGAGTTCGTTGCAGAGCAGGATTTGGTGGGAGGGTGAGAAGGCAGGGAGGGGAGCATGCGCGTGCACACGCGCGCGCGCACACACACACACACACACACACACACACTCACACGGCTATGTATACACAGGCAACTACAAACACACTATGTAAACACGCAGGGGCATTCCCATGGACAGATACACAAGCACTTCTATGTAACACACAGCGACATGGGCATAAACATAAGCCCATACACAGAAAATTCTACACTGAGAGGAGATAACTGCTCTGATTCTGCAGCCTGACTGGGTCTGATGGCTCTTCCACTTAATGTCTGTGTGACCTTGGGAAGTTACTTAACTTCTCTCTGCCTGAGTTTCCTTATTTTCAAATGGGGAACTAATCATACCTCCCACATAAAGTTGTAGTGGTGATTACATTAATTCGTTCACATTTGGTACTTAGAACAGTGCCTGATACACTATAAGTAATAAATTACCTGTCCGCAAACACTCACGCATGCAAAATGATATATATAAATGGCCACTTGTACCTATTATCATATACATCAAATTACATATATGCACAAATATTCTATACTCAACTACACATACACACAAATACGTGTGTGTATTTTCACACACACAGAATTATACACACATGTAAGTACACACTCACACGTACACATACTATATAGTTCTTCACTGACACGTACAAACGTCTGTGCACACAGTTACAACTCCCACAGACAGGACACAGAGAGAAAATGTAGGAGACCCTGGGGCGTGAACAGGGGTGAGAAGGGGGGGTTCACAAAGGGGAAGGAGGTCTTCCTATCTCCGGTGGCCATGGCTGCCCAGAGGTAGTCAACCCATGCTGCTGGTGACTGGTAGCTGACAGGGGCAGGAGCTGGGCCCTCTCTTCTACCTTGAAGGCTCTCTGCGGGGCTTCCCTGAGAGGGGCTTCTGGGCACCCCCCCAGTCAGCCCCCAGAGGAGGGACCCAGCCCTTCCCTGAACCCTGGCTTCAGCCTGCAGCAGACAGTGGGAAGGGCAGGGTCTGCCAAGGTGCAGGTTGGGGTTTGTTAGGGGTTGGAAGCTATCTGAGGTTAGGTTTGTTTCCCAGTTGGGGAAAGTCAGGCATGGGAGTGAATTTAAAGTCAGGGGAATGTGCAGGCAGACCCACTGTGCCCAGGCCAGCCCAGCCTCAGAGACCAGAAGGCCTGCCTGGTGGTGATGATCCAGGCTGGGGACCCGGCGCTGCACACAGTGAGGAGTGGTGGCAGTGACTGCCCCTCCCCCCCCCCCCAACTCCCCCTGCTCAGGGACAGCTCCTCTGCCAGGAGGCTGCTGCTTTCCCCTCTCCTGGGGGCCCAGGGCTCCTCACCGAGCTCTGTGGCCAACACTGTGAGGTTGTGCCAGACACGAGTCTCGCGGTCCAGGGGCACCACCGTGCGGATGGTGCCGTCTTCGGGCTCGATAGAGAAGCAGCGCTCTGGATCCGAGTGGGGGAGGATGGAGTATCTGGGGAAGATGGAGTGGAGCTGGGAGCTGATCTGGGGCAGGGCCGCAGCTGGCTGCTACCCCTCCCTCCCTTCTGTTTGCCTTGCTGGGCCTCTTGGCTCTTCTGGGCAGAGGGCCCGAGCTCGTCTGGGCTGACCCTGCCCCGTGTACCCAGAACCATGATTCACATTAGGGTCCCCTTAAAAAACAAATCATTTGGGGAAGTCATAAACATTAAACACCTGTCCTAAGACTCAGGGGGGACTGGGTTTCATGGGGTTGGGAGAGGAAGAGGTGGAAAAGGGGTAGATATGATCTGTCTGTCAGACTTCTGGGCTCTGTTTTGGGGACCCAGGGACCTGTGTTTCAGCTTTGCTTTGCCTGAGACCAGCTGTGTGACCTTGGGTGAATCGTTCAACCTCTCCTTACTTAACCACAAAATGGCAATGACGCCAGCACCTCCCTCATTCCTGTGACAGGGATGCCCAGAGGTGGGAAGAGTGGCTCTTCTCAAGGCAGACAAATCCGGATTTGGATCCCAACTCTGGCGATGTAACCTTGGGCAAGTAACTTAAGTTCTCGGGGCCTCGTCTCTAAAACAACGGGTGATGATCATGCCTACTTCACGGGGCTGTCGTGAGAATTGAATGTGGTCAAGCGTTTGGTAAAATGTGAAGCAATAGTGGTAGCCATCACCCATCCACCAAGCTCCTCGCAAGAGATTGCATTTGCTTGCACCGCCACTGGGAGGTGCCACTGTTATCCTCTCAGAGGGATGGGTGGAATTGGAGAGCGGTAATTAGCCAGGTCCTCCAGCCCTCCCCTGGCCCCCAGTCCCGCAGAGTGGGCTCCTGCAGCCAGAAGGTGAGTGTGGTTTTTCCATGAAGGGGACCCATCCTCAGTGGGAATAGCCTGCTGCTGAGCTCCTTCCCTGAGTCCTGGCCCTTCCCCTGCCCACACCCCAGCTCACCTGATTGGGCTGGCTGGGGAATCCAGGTCAGAGGCTGAGACCTGGCCCACCAGCGTCCCGGGAGCTTTGTTCTCAGGCACTGCCAGGTGATAGGCAGCCTGGGTGAAGGCAGGGGGCTCTGGGGCATCCTGCACAGCCACTCGTACCGAGGCCACGTCCTTGAAGGGCCCTCGCCGCAGGTAAGCTGGGTCGATGAGGGTGTTGGTGGCCTCCACACGGAAGGAATAGGAGCGCCGGGTCTCAAAGTCTAGGGGCTATGGGGAGGGGACGGGGAGTGACTGAGGCACGTGGAAACCAGGGCAGGCCCAAGCTCCCGGGAGGTAAGAGAGACGTCCCATCTCCATGCAACCAGTGCTCAGCCCACCTGACAGGAGAGGTGGGCACCTGAGAGGCAGTGGCCGTGGTGGTCAGAGTGAGGCAGATGACTTAGTCCGTAACTCTAGGTGTGCCTCCAGCTCCACCACAGACTGGCTACATAAAAAGTCCTGAGCCAGTCATTCCCCCTTGCTGGGCCCCAGTCCCTCATCTGAAAGACAACTGGATGACCATGATCCCTAAGCTCCAACGGTGGTCCCGAGTCTGTTGTAGACCAGTTAGAGGGGTGCCTCATGGCGCAGGAGGCACGCATGAGTGAGTCTGCAAGTGTTAGCAGACAGGAGACTAACCTTGCGGACGGTGAGAAGCCCATCTCGACCCTGGGAGTCTGTGCTGATGCTGAAGGCCTCGGACCCCTCTCCGTCCAGGATGCTGTATGCCATGAGGGCGTTGTCCCCCAGGTCTGGGTCCTGGGCCCGCAGACGGCCCACTAGGGTGCCTGGCCCAGCAGTCTCCACCACAGAGAACTGGTACAGGCCTTGGGTGTGGATGGAGAGGAAACATTCTTAGAGGGGTCCCAGCCTTTCTCCCTCCCCCAGCACTTCCTTCTCCTGGGGGCTGGCTAAGGGAGGGGCGGGAGAGAAGACTTCTCCAGAGGCCATAGGGGGTGGGGCGGTCAAAGGATGGGTCAGGTGGCAGCACTGGCCCCTTACTTTGAGGGAACTTGGGGGGGTTGTCGTTGACATCGCTGAGGGTGACTGTCACTGTAGTGCTGCCCGACAGCCCCCCCATGTGGCCGCCCATGTCCTTGGCCTGAATCACCACCAAGAACTCCTCCTGTGTCTCCCGGTCCATGTTGGGGATGGCGGTCCGCACCACTCCTGGGGAGAGACGAGGGGTCAGGGGGTACCTGTTCCCATGGCTGCCCCCCCAGGTTCCTGAGCCCTATTCTCACCAGTCTGGGGGTCGACAGAGAAGAAAGGCAGTCCATCCAGCACGGTGTACACCAGCTTGGCGCTGTTCCCGTAGCTGGGGTCATCGGCATCGTGAGCCGTCACCTGGATCACTGACGTCCCTGTGGGGTGTCCCGGCACCCCCACTCAGCAGGGGCAGGGCCAGGTGGGAAGGAACAGCAGATGAGGGGGACCCAGACATGACGGCAATGAGGGAAGGAGAGGTGAGGGTGCTCCAGGAGACGGACCCCGGGATGGTCAGAGTTGGGGTACTCACCGACATTGGACATCTCGGGCACTGTGGCGTGGTAGGGACCGAGGGGAAAGATAGGTGGATTGTCGTTGATGTCTTGCACCTTGATGATAAACTCTGAAGGGGGCTCCAGAGGCCGGTTTGAGGCTCGGTCCACGGCTTGGGCAAGCAGCACGTACTGTGCCTTCTCCTCTCGGTCCAGGCTCTTGGTGACATGGATATTGCCTGTGGCCTCATCAATCACAAATACAGTGCCTGCCCCCTCCCCGGTCAGCAGGTACTTGGTGCGGCCCTCGCCCCTGTCCACATCCGAGTGCAGCTGTAGGGGTCAGGGAAAAATGGCAGCGGGTTCCAAGCATAGGGACAGAAGGTTAAAGAGTCTAGGTCTATGACTGGGTGGAGCGTTGGGAGTCCTGAGGGACCAAGGTCATTGTAGAAGTGATGAAGTTGCAGGGCAGGGCCTAAGGGCCTCAAGAGTCAAGGTAGACATGGGAAGGGCTGATCCTTACCTTACCAATAAGGACGGGCTCTGGACCGGCATATTCCTCAATGACAAAGAACTGGTTCCACACCCAGCTCCTTCGGTTCCGTAGCAGTACTGGTCCTGGGCCCCCCCGGGACCCTGCCCAGGCCCGGGCTGGGGCTGCCAGGCGCCCCATGCAGCCCCAGCCACCCAGCCAGGCCAGGAGGAGCCTCACCAGACCCCACATGTTTGGGCTCCAGCCGGGGCTCTGTTCACTGTCCCTGGGTACTGAGGCATGAGCTGGCCGGGGCAGAGGGGCAGATGCGTTGGAGCTACCCCATGGATCCACACCTGTAGGACAGGTAGTTGTTCAGGGTCAAAGAAACCCTTAACTCTCCCCACCCCCCAACCAAAGTTAGATGCTGAAGATCAGACCTCCAAGGAACCAGACATCCCACTGCCCAGAACCCAGACTGAGACAGAGCAGACAGTCTGATCCTTCTCTCCACCCAGGCTCTGCCTGTATTCACCTCCAGCCCTACAAGCTGATAAATCTCTGGCCAGTCAACTCTGAGTCGAGAAGCTGGGGAAGAAAACAGGAGAGGGGATGCCGGAAGGGTTTAGAACCCTAAATGTGGCTCCTGTTCTCCCAGGTTGGGCATGCAGCCAGGGGGTTGGAGGAGATGGGGACTACCAGAGAAAGGGCTTAAAATCCAGAGGCTGGGACTCATGGAGGTGTGGTGTCAGGGCGTCTAGGGTCAGGCTGAGCAATGACAAGGAGTGCAGCCGAAGACAGGGTTGTGAGCCTGTGAAAGTCCCTCTTTCACGGAGAACCCCACCTCTCCAGAACCTGCCCCCAGCTCATACTGCCAGCTGAAGTCCTTGAAGGGGGACTCCAGAGTGGAGGGCCGGCCCTGAAAGAAGAGGGGGTAGAGTTGGGGGCCAGGGCCAGGAGGCTGGGAAGGGAGAGCAGAGAGTACAGATACAACGTTACTGAGGGTGAGACCCAGACTCAGGCACTGTCCGGCACAGACTGAGACAGAATGGCAGCAAGAGACACAAGGAAAGAGATCAAAGGAGGCAGCCTGGATGTGTGATAGGCAGAGAGGAGTCATAGGTAACAGGCTTGGGAATGGTTGGGAGGGGGGCAGAGGGGCTTTCTGTGTGTGATGGGCAGACAGGGGCAGCCCTCAGCTATGGGGGGTCAGGCCAGGCCTGGAGAACTTCAATCTGGGAGAGGGGGTGGCCAGGAGGGGCTTCGGGAAGGGAGCTGGAGAGAGGACCCTTCCCACTGCTGTCTCCTCCCTCTCCTCCTGGGGGGCATCCCTCAGGTAGCTGTGGCTGCCACCCCTCATTCCCCAGAGCAGAAACACACCTGCCAGTCCTTTGCCCCCCGAGGGAAGAGGGAAGCCGAAGAGGGAAGCCGGAGGGAAGCCGGGGGACCAGAGCGGGAGGCGGGACGAGGAGAAGGGAAGGGCTGGAGGAGTGGGAAACAGGATAGCGGGAAGGGAAGAGGAGGCGAAAGGGAAGGGACGGGGAAAGGAAAGGAGAGCGGGAAAAGGCAAAGAGAAAGGAAAGGTAGGGGAAGGAAAAGGCAAAGAGGAAGAGGAGATGGAGAAAGGGCAAGAGGGAGAGGGAAGAGGCGGAGGAGGCAAACAGGCAGAGAGAAGGCAGGATGAAGAGAAATCGAGGGAGAGGAAAATGGGGAAAGGAGGGAGAGTAGGTGCGAGGGAAGAAGGGAAAGAGGTAGAGCGCGGGAGACGGGAGCGGGCAGTGGGCTCCCAGCCGCGGAGCGCACCGCTCTGAAGACACCCGCAGGCTGCGGGCCCCCTGCTGCCCCTCCGCGGGTTGTCGACCCCGGGCTCCGGGGCAGGCGCTCTTACCTGGCAGTGCCGAGGGGCCCAGGCCGGCGGGGAGCGTCCCCGCTCGCCCCCGTCGCCGGGTCCCGGGGGCGCAGCCCCGAGCGGATCGGAGCGGGCGCCGCGGCTCCGCTGCAGGTCTGAGCGGCCCCGGCGAGAACAAGGGAGCGAGACGGAGGGGGCGGGGGAAGGAGGCTCCGCCTGCGGAGGAGCGAGGCGGCTCCGCGGCGCGCGGGAGAGAGCCCAGCCTCCGACCCTCCCCGGCCAGCCCGGGCCCGCGCGGCGGGGGCGGGGGCGGCGCTGCCGGGCCGCCGGGCGCATACAGATGCAGCGCCCCTCCCGGGCCGGGCCCGCAGCGCCCGGCGGGCCACTCGGGCGGGAGGACGTCCAGGCCCCGGCGCCAGGCCGTCTTCCAACGGCTGGCGAAGAGGGTGAAGCCGGGAGCGCCGAGCGGCCCCCGCACACCGCCCGCAGCGGGGCGAAGGGCGAGCGTGTGGTGAGGCGGGGAATTAGGAGCCCGCTGCGGAGAGGCCCGGCTCCAGCTCCCGGGGCGGCCTCTGGGGCGGCTGTAAACCCCGGCCACAAGGCGGCGGCATTTGGGGGGCCGGTGCGGGGCACCAGAGCGGGCCGACTGGGGCAGCGCCTAAGCCCGGCAGAAGGGTCCAGGGAGACCGCGGGCTGAGCCCAGGGAACAGGTCAGGGCCCGAGGCACGCCAGCAGCGGGAGGGGACGGAGGTGGGGAGTGGAGCCTTTTTGGGAAGCTCCTTCACAGTTTCCCATTGAGCTAGTGGCTGCCGCCCCCTGGCGGCACCCGTGGGAGGCGCCTTGAAGGAGGCCGGCAGGTGACCAAAAGCCTACACCACAGGAAGGACTGGGAACCTCCTCAACCCTCCAACCAACACTCCTCTTGGCAGGGGTCTTCCCCTCTCTGCCCTCCAGTGAGTTAGATCCTCTGTGGCGACGTGGTTACAGCCAAGGCAGAGATGGAGGGCGGGAATTCCCTGCTCCAGGAAGCAGCAGGCTTCCTGAACAAGTGTAGGGAGTGCAAACAGTGGTGCTTCCATGCTACCAGTCCTCTTCAACTCAATTTGGCTCTCCCCCACGCCCTGCCCAAGGAAGGCCAGTAACACACACTAGTTAAAACTAAGTCAGATTTTTATTATTTTCCATAGACCACATCATTTAATAATAAAAAAAATAAAAATAAAAATTGAACAAAAGGAAAAGGTGGATATAAAGTGGAACCGGTGGGCAAGAGGCAAGGACTGCAGGACAGAAGAGACTGGGAACTGCAGGGGCCCTGGGACTCAGGAGGAGATGCTGATTCAGCTCATAGGTGACCCAGTCCTGGCCCCGGCTGTTCCCAAGAGGGGGGTGTGAGTACCCAAAGGAGGTGGTGAGCAGGATGGAGGAAAAATGAAAGAGGTGTGGGGCTCCTGGCTGTTCCCCGCCTCTGGGCCAACCACCTCCCTCCCTAACCTAGCTCTTCCCTCTCAGATTGATCATGGGAAATGAGAGGGAGAAGAGGGCGAACTCCCAAGAGATAGGTTATGGGGGTGGGGCTTTGGGGGGGAAAGATGGCCACTACTCCATTTGGTATGTGGGGACAGGTGGCAGCCATACTTCAGCACTGGGTAAAAGATGTGAAAGACCCCTGGTTATAGGGTGGTAGAGATTGTACCTATCCCTCTGTGGCCTCGAACCCCCCAGGGCAGGGTGGCTGATGCCTGCAGCTCTCCCTCTCAAGTTTTCCCAGCTAGCGGCGCCCGCCCCGGTCCCGCACAGGTGTGCTCCGACTCCGGCTCCTGCTGTGGCGCTTGGTGTCTCTGCGGTCCCTCTCCCTGCCTCGCTCCCGGTCCCTCTCCCTATCCCGATCTCTATCACCCCTGTCACGCTCCCTTTCCCTCTCTCTTTCCCTGTCCCTCTCTCTGCTGTGCTCTCGACGCTTCTCCCGCTCCAGCTGTCGGTTCCTTTCCCGCTCTGCTTCCTTCTCCCGCTCCTTTTGCTCTTCCTCCTCTTGCTCCTTTCGCCGCTTCTCCCGCTCCTTGGCCCGTTCAGCCCGCTCTGCTTCCTTCTGAACAATCTGCAGCAGGCAGCAAATGTAGAGAATAGGCATCTTGGCCCTGCTCATGCCAGTCCCGCTTTGTCTATCTGCATCTGGACCCTGCCCTCCTAGCTCAGGGTCACTGTCAGCTCTGCTGTTAAGCAAGAAGTGTCAGCAATCACATCTCTTTGTCTTGGGGTCTTAATTCAAGTTTTTACCTTTTATACCCACAACAGGTAGTGGCACCAGTCATGCCTGGCCTCTGGTATTTCCCTAGCTACCTAGATGTGAACAAACCACTTTTCTCTTTAGTTGAGTAATATCAGCCTCAAATTCCCAAAAGGCCCATCACTAAGAAACTTAAATTTATAAAAAGCAAAAAATCCAAGTAAACAAACAAACAAACAAGTAAAAAGCAAAAAATCCTAGTGGTGCTTGGCTGGTTCAGTCAGAAGAGCATGCAACTCTTGATCCTAGGGTTGTGAGATTGAGCCCCACACGGGGTGTAGGGATCACTTAAATAGATAATGAAAAAAAAAATGTTCTTAATTTATTTTTGAGAGAGAGAGAGCGCGAGCGCACAAGCGCACAAGCAGGGCAGGGGTGGGGGCGGAGGGGGACAGAGGATCCAAAGTGGGCTGTGCGCTGACAACAGCGAGCCCAATGTGGGGGCTTGAAACTCTTGAACTGTGTCATCATGACCTGAGCTCAAGTCAGACATGGAACCAACCGAGCCACCCAGGTGCCCAAAATAAATAAATAATAAAAAAAAAAAGTCCTAGAAATAAAAAAGCAGAGAAGTGGATGAATCTAGAAAATGGATTTCTTGGGGCGCCTGGGTGGCTCGGTCGGTTAAGCGTCCGACTTCGGCTCAGGTCATGATCTCACAGTCCGTGAGTTTGAGCCCCGCGTCGGGCTCTGTGCTGACAGCTCGGAGCCCGGAGCCTGTTTCAGATTCTGTGTCTCCCTCTCTCTCCGCCCCTCCAATGTTCATGCTCTCTCTCTGTCTCAAAAATAAAGAAATGTTAAAAAAAAATTTTTTTTTAAAAAGAAAATGGATTTCTTGGCTAACGGAAATCAATTTCCAAGAGGCATGGCTGACACAACTATATAAACCCAGTTCCTGTCTTCGTGTCAACCTTTACCCTCTTGGGTTTGGCTTCTCTGTGGCATACTTGGCACGTGGTTCTTAAAACTACCTCTTTCTGTGATGCTTAGTTTCTCCTCTTACTATCCTAAGCCAACACCTGGGCCTACTCAACCCTCTGGTCACGTGACTCTCTCTGCAGCCTGCCGGCAAGACTGGGAGCTACTCTGAGTGGAGCAGGAAGGTGAGCACTCACCTGGCTGTCAGTCAGAGGGAGCCAATAGATGCAGGGAGCTGCCTTGGTTTTACGGAAAAGGTCATCCAGCAGCTTGGCAGGTGGTTCCTCCTGAGCTTTCTCTGAAGTGGAAGAAAGCAAGTCAGACTTTATGCCTCTGACCCTGTGTCCCATCCCATTTGGACCCCTACTAACGGGTGTGTATGCCCCCACCACTAAGTACCTTTCTTCTCACTCTTCTTTTCTTTAGACTTCGCACGTTCCTTGCGGCGGCGGTCACGGGACCGTGATCGGGAGCGGGGCCCTTCTCGAACTTTGTCCCGATCCCATTCACGCTCTGATCGAGTTCGCTCCCGCCGCTCCATTTCCCGTTCCCGCTCTGCCCACTGTTCCCGCACCGCCCTCTCCTGCTCCCGCTGTTCTGCCCGGGGATGCTGTGGTGGCTGGGCTGGGGGTGGGGGCGGGGGATGCAGGGGCCGTGGTACCCCCTGCTCCTCTGTCTTAGTTTCAGAGGGACGGTCCACCAAGAGGCCCCGGTGATAATCCAGCTGTGGGTAGAGGAGGGACAAGGACAGTCAGGATGGAGATGATATCACTCCCACTGAAGGAGCCCAGGTACCAGGGCATACAGATTTTGGAGCCCCATGGTTCAACCAAAAGAACCAAGGGGGAGGGAGAAGAGGGAGAAGGAATCTCAATGACTGCAGGTTTGGCCAGGATCTCAGCTGGTTTCTAGCAGATAATGGCCTCCCCTGCCCCTCCTTCCTTTCTCTAGGTTTCTTACCTCCTCTTGCTCAGCATAGTCAGCACAAAGGAATTTGGGGTTGGACTGGGGCCACTTGACCCCATGTAGAGCTGTGCGGGTGGCAACTGCTTCCTCTACTGTTGAGTACTGGTGGAGGAAGGGAGAAGGTGGAGGGTCACAACAGGCCTCAATCCCTCCCACTTGCCACAGGGCCCTCAATTCCACCCACATTAGTCACAGAAGGAAATCTATGCCACAACCTAGAGGATCAGCATCCTTTCCTCACCGTTACAAAGCAGTGAGATTTGATCTTGTCAATCCAGAAGGCCTCTTCCACCAGAGTTCCTGTCCGTCCCAACAATTCCTTTAGTTGGCCTAAAGTAAAGGGACGCACCTGCCAGCGAAAACGGAGTTTCAGAGTCTTAAAGAAAGCAAGAACAACACTGTAACTAGTATTCAGATTCCCCAAATCTCTGGCACAGGAGGACAGCTTCAAAGTCTGGGTGAGGGCAAAGGGGTCAGGAACTCTCTTGCATGGGAAGCGAGAAGAGTGGTAACAGAGATACTATGTGCCAGGCCCTCCACAAATCCTCCAGACAAACCTTACAGGCTGATACTTTGTCCCTATTTTTCAGGTGAGGAAACTGGTTGTGAGACATTAAGTTCAGTTGCTCAGTGAATAACTGACAGATCTAGGAGCTGAAGCTAAGAAACAGGAACCCAAAGCTCAAACTCTTAACCACTGAACAATGTGCTGTGGGGAAACAACGCCGCCGACTCACCAAATTGGAGATGTGGACGATGTTACTGATCTTGCCCCGGGGCGGGGAGGGCACCTGAGCAGTTCGGACTGGGTCATCAATTGTAATGGAAACTCCAGACTTTTGCTGGCTAATGGAACGTCGAGTTAAGGTATCTCCTAAAGTCACTATCAAAAAGAGCACACAAACGGTTTTCAGCAGGGAGCAATGCTGGCTCTTTTACCTCTGATATGCCTTTCTTTTCTCTTATTCTCCACCACGTAGTCACTCTTCCACCTAATGTGCTGAACACCTATAATGTGCAAAGTGAAGCTCCATATTATGGAGATTGAAAGATTCTAACCTAGCTCTCATGCAGCTTAGTAACAAGGAGGCGGAAGTAAAACAGATATGCAAAATACTAAAATAAAAGGCAGAAAACATTAAATGCTTTAAAAGAGGTCCAAATAAAGTGCTCTGGGAATTCAGAGAACTGCATGCTTCACCTACCTTTCTTTACTTCATGCTCCACAGGAGGGGGCAAGGCCACCTCTACCGAAACCTGGGGAGGTATAGGGGGTTCTGCTTCGGGCTCCTTCTCTTCTTCCTCTTCTTCCCTCTGACCATTCTCTTGGCCTTCGGCAGGTACTACCTGTAAGTATCAGACAATGGAGGAATTCTTAAACACCAAACTGGCACATTCTTTTCAGCCTCTTGTTCCTAAGAGGGGTGGTACATTTAACCTAGCATGCTCTTTCAACTAGGAGAAAGATTAAGTTCTCTTCCACCAGATCCTGGGATTATTAATGGTTCGATTGTCATGAGGAAAACTAAGACAGGAATGGGCAAATTTTTTCTGTATATGGCAAGATAATATTTTTAGGCCTTGTGAGTAATACAGTTTCTGTTGCAACTATTCAACGCTGATGTTCTAGCACTTAAGCAGCCAGAGAGATAAGAATAAATGGGTTGGCATAGCCTTGTTCCAATATGACTTTATTACAGACAACAGGTTAGATTTGGTAGTCTGTTGATCCAAAAGGGCAATTAACCCAACCCTCTGCACAGATGGCAGATTTCCCTTCTAAGACTCCACCTTAGTTGCCTGCTCTGAGTCCACTGCCCCCTCCCGACACTGGGGTGCAGAAGCCTTACCTGGGTGACAGTCCGGCATATTTTCAGCCCCTTGTCATGTGTCCCATCGTCACCATTACGCTCTGTCTCATCCTCAGAGATTCGGGAGTCATCAGCATGAAGATCCACAATAGCCTCCTGCCCCGCCAGGGGTTTGATGTCGGGGATGAGGCTCTGGGACACAGATACCCCCCACCCCGTTACACTGGGCCCGTGTCTACTCCCACCTCAAAGTGTCTTGTCCTCCCTTCCCCGGCTCCTCCCACCTCACCTTGAGTGATTCAGTGGTGATACTGATGGAGGGCTTCTTCTGTGTGGTGGCTGTGCTGGCTCCCCAACGCCGCTTCCGACCAGGCTGGCCCCCCTCTGTGTCACTGTTTCCAGCTGGCACCCCCTTGGTAGCTGCTGTCCCCAAGAAACAGGACCCAACAGTTAGATGGTCTCAAGTCCTCTGCTGGTTCATACCATAACACATACAGATAGCCTTCGACTGGAATTTCAGTAAAAGGTTAACTTAAGGAAATTTCATTTGGGGACTGGGAAACATTGCTTCAGAGTGAACAATAAAAGCACTGGAGCTACTTCCTGACAGATAAAAACTACTAATCTCTAAAGGCAATGAGGGATGGGTAACTAGGGTGGTGTGAAGTTTAAACTTTTAGTGGCAAAAACAGCTAACATACTAGAGAAGGCAGACTGAGAAGGACATATGAATACAAGAAAACACGGCTATGTGATACCAGTATCTAAGTAAAGTTAAGACTGTGACATATCTAATCATGCTTCACATTCATTGTCACACTATGATCTCATATTTAAGTTACAAAGATTTATTACGCTTTTATGGATTTAGAACTTCTTGGTGGGCAAATGTTAAAAATGTTACTGTTTGAGGTGTGAGCACTCTTAAGACTCTCTCTCAGAAGAAAACATAAACTGATAAGCATTATATGGGAATCCCTCAAACCTACTCCTGGTTCTGAGGGTTCAGATACCTGGACAAGGAAATGCATGTAGGGCTAAACAGGAAATGGTGAGACACCTCGCAGTGTGTCTCATTAGTTAAGAAAGAAATGTGACCTAGGAAAAATGACAGGGATTGTCTGAAGTTTTGAATTACAAAATGGCCAAGATGGAAATCTGCTGGGTACAGGGAGTGGGATGGGAAGAGGTGACCCAAGAATGCCATGGAGAAAGAATGGGTACCTATTTCTCTATAAACTCATTTTATGGTTACTTTTGACCTTTATCAGGGATTTGGGGCTAGACTTACAGACAACGGAGATCTTCCTCTTGAATGATTTGGGCAGCGAGCTCTGTATAGAGAAGAAAAGGGGGAAAAAAAAAGAGAAAGAGACACACCCCACAGAGAGGGGGGAAGGAGGTTAGATGGGGCAGTCTTAGCATAGGCTCCAAAGACACAGAGAGAGAGAGACACAGAGACAGACAGAGACCAAAACAGAAGCGGCAAACGGCAAAAACGAAGCAGAATCAATGCAAGTTAGAGAAAAAAATAAAATCAAACATCACAGCAGGGAAAAGTCATCTAGTCCATACCACACCTGTGTATTAGCTTAACCAGAAATAAGCTGGAAGAGGAACTGAGGAGCCTCCCAGCCCTTTAAAGGCATTGGTCATGCCCTCTTCCATGGTCTCTAGGGGCCAAGAGGACACCAAGCCCAATAAGGTATGCCCAGAACTGGGTCATCTAGTCCTCTCAGAAAACATGAGGAAACAAGGAAAACCACCTTTGGAATAACTGTCCAGCCTGACACCCACTGACACTGGCAGTGGGTCACTTGGACAGCAGACTGTTAAAAGACTGTCCGCTCCCCTACAGGGCAGCACCAGACCCACTGGAGATGAGGCTCCCTAGTCAACTGCCAGCAGAAAGAATTTAAAGGTGCCTTTGGTACAGAAAGGTTTTTATGATGGGCAGATTGTCCCCAGGGAGCCTCAGACTTTCTAACCACTGTACAGAGCTCTAGCAGAGCCTTCCTGGTTCCTTTCAACCGGGGCTTAAGGCTTAGGGGCTCTGCCAAGGACTAGAAACTCCCAAACCTGCTTTGGAGCAAATTTCTACCCGAAACACTCAGTGGGAAAAAGACTATGGACAGAGCAAAAAGAGGAAGAGAGAGAAAAGGGGATTAGAGCATTTTGAGATTTCAGTGCTTATTTCTGGAAAAACTAAGACCTACCACCCTTCTAAAGGGTAGGGCAGGACCCTCTTGATGAAATCCCCTTTCCCCATCCACCCCCCAGCCCCGTTTGTGTCGTCTAACCAAGTCTCCTTGGTCTCCGTTAAGGGCCAGCCTGACCCCTAGCCGGGCCGCTCTCGATGGGTAAGTTAGTGAGAAAAAAAAAAAAAAAAAAAAAAAAAAAAGAGGTCTTAATTAAAACAGGAAAAACATGAACCAAATAAATAAATCCAATAAAGAAATCAGAAAAATAAAGAAAAAGAAAATAATTAAAATAAAATATTAAATAAAAAGAAGAAGAAAATAAAGAAGAAAATAACTAGGAATATGACAAATGTTCCAGGTACCATCTCACACCTGGGATCTTCAGTTCAGCCAATCGCACCTCACTGTGTACTGTATCTAGTCAACCGCCGGTCCAATCAGAATGAGCCCTCCCTGCTAGGCGCTGTGCAAATGGTGGGGGGTTGGGTTGGCAAAAAAGGTGGGCGCACGGCGTGGTGGTCAGCACGGCACTGCCAGAGTCCTCCCAGGGGCGCAGGGGGGGCGGGAGGAAAACGTGTGGGGGGACGCTGCCCAGTTTCCATGATGTCAAGACAGTTCAATGGTGGTGGCCAGGCTCAGCGAGGGGTACGGGGGGAAAGGGGGCAGAGACATCAGTCCCAGCCCTGTAGGGGCATCATCTTGCAGTCCCTGATGAGATGGCCTGTGAGTAGCAGGAATAGTCCTGGCCTTTTATCGTGACAGGCAGGCAGGACCCTATGTCCACCAGTGGCAAGATGCAGCAATACCACCACCCAATACTTGGAATCCAGGTGATGACTCCAGAGTCCCTTTCTCCTCTGCCTGTAAATGGGGAGGGGGTCCTCTCACCGAGTGGGATCATGGAGCCTCTGATGAAGGCAGGCTGGGGGTAGTAGGTGGACAGCCCCAGGACCTGGCACACATTCAGCAGCAAGGTCAGAATACTTTTCTTCTGAGAGTTGTGTGTGGCATCTCCTCAGGGACTCCAGCTGAGACAGTGGTTCCAGTCAGGTGGATGGATGAGGCCCTGCCTCCAGGGATGGAGGAGAAGCCGGAGCAACCAACATGCTGCCCTTCACCATGGACAACAGGGACCAAAGGAAAGTCCTTCTGATGAGCAAGTGGTGATACATGGCTGGGCTGTCATCAGCATTAAATCCCTGGGCTCAAACCCTAGACTTCTCTGCAGGGTTCCTAGTCGTCACAGCTTAAGCCGAGAGCCTCCACTTGGAATTTTACAGCATGGCACTGTGATCACAAACATTGACTCTTTAGGAGGTCTTGGTGCCCTAGATGGGGATCCCAACAGTCTGCAGCAAACAAGGCAACCCACAGTCCTCAAAAGGGTTAAGGGCATGTGGGCAGGCGCCCCAGCACTGACACAAGCTCTTCTTGGGGTGTCCCAAATAGGGAGATGATGCAAGTCCACCCCTTTCCAAATGTTTTTTGCTTTCTCAATACAAGTCTCTCCAGAACAGTGCTCTTCTTGGCCCCCTGATGTAAGCAAGGCAGGGAGGCAAAAGGGGGCCCATCACAGGATCCCATATACATGCCCCCCTCTGGCCAAGACACCTGGATAGCAGACTCGGCTCTGATTGGGCAGCTCAGTAGCAGCGGGTGGGTCCAGAGGAAGAGGCGGCATCAGCGATTGGCCAGTTGGGCAGGGTTTTATTTTACGGGCGGATTACCGTACATGAGGTACTTGGACAAAGTTTTACGGGGAAGAAGGACCTTGTAATAAATAATATTCTGCACATCAAATCACTTTCACCGGCCCCCACCCCCGCAACACACACCAAAGAAAGGCTACACACACGACAGTCCCTCCCATCCTGTTAACCCACTCCCAAACCCAGCTAACTCCTTCTCTATTACTTTAAGAGCCAAGAAGACTTCGCTGGCTCTGATGGGGGGAACCCCCTGAATTGGGTGCAGGACACAAGATAATATATATGCCAAAAAAAGGAAGTAGAGGGGTCAGAGAAATGGAGAAGGGGCCTCCAGGCTCACCCAAGTGCTGGCTTAAGTAGCTAGATCTCTGCAATATGACCACTAGAGGGCAGAGGAGGAACAAAAATTCCTCAGCATGGCTGGTGAGCTGAGAACCACCACAGCCCACTAGATGGCGTTGAACTCCCACAGGCTTTTAAAAAGGAGGGAAAGCTAACAGTTACTACAGGGAGAAGCTTGAGAGGGTAGCAGGGAAAGCTGGGCCTGGGTCTTAGATAAAGGGCCATTAATTGACGTTTCCTTTCGTTACAAACTTCCAACAGTCTGCACTACACTACTTCCCCAACAGGGAAAGGGGAACCAATGAGCCCTGTCCCCATCACAAGGGGTCTCCCTTGCTAAACCAGCGAATTCTCCCTTGGCCCTTATCCTGATCCAAGTCTGTCTAGTCCCTTCTTTTTAAAGCTATCCCACTGTGTAAGAGGGATCATCAAAGTGGTCTACTCTCTCCCCTAGGCCCGTTCCTGCCCGCCCACCCCAACAGGTGGCTTGGAAATTTACCTCTTTCTTCTCCTCATCTTCGGCACTGCCCTCTGGGCGGTCATCATTGCTGACTTGGTCTGCAATAGGCACGGGGGGTTCTGGAACCTCATTTTCAGGTCTGTTTTCACTTGTGTCCATGGTCACTTCCTCCTTCTCCTCACTGACAGTATGGGGAGAGGTACGGAGGGAAGGGCAGGAAAGAACCAAGGGGAAGAGAGAGCAAGACGTTAGGTTTTGGGTCAGGAAACCCCCATGCCTCATCACTTGGGTGGGGTTGGGAGGGCTGCTTTTCAGATCAGACTAGAGACCATGCCCCCACAGGAAAAGTGAGAAACTGTTTTCTTTGGGAAAAGAGCACAGATTGTAGCATCCACATCCACTCACTGCTGAGATAGGATAAAGGTGTGATGAGTGAGGTCAGGACTCCCAAATGTTTTTAGGTAATTCACCAGAGTACTCTTATATGGAAAGGAGTAACATCCCTCTCTGAAACAGTCCCTCAAAAGTCATTGTGATTTGCCCACAATCCTGTGGCCTCCCTATCCCCTGGCCACAGGCATCTTTAACAAAATTGCATGAGAAATTAAAGGAAGCTTGACTGCTTAAAAACACGAGAAAGAACGTCCGTGGCTGTGGCAAATGATTCCAACCTTGTGTTTTTTATAATCAACTGCTTAATAAAACCTACTGACCCACAGGATCTGGAAACATCAGGAATGGAGAAATTGTGGGGGAGGGGGCTGCAGGGAAAGCAGGGCTGATGAAGGTTCAAGCTTCAACAAGGACCCTCTGTCATCCAAAAAGAAAAAGCTACAATTGCTGGAGTTTGAAAGCTCAGAGAAGAATCAGGCCACTTTTACCTGCTCAGAGGTGTAGGAATTGTTCTTATATTCGGCTTTCGCCCAGTTTCTCCCACTCCCTCATTCCAACTTCCAAGAGATAAAGAGAGCAGGCCTCCTAGTCAAGACACACCCTCCCCCCACACCATGTATCGCCCCCCCAATATTGAATCCCCCTACGCCCACTCTGAATCACACAAGTTAGCTCCCATTTCAGGCAATGAATCCCAGAGATTCACTTCAGATAAACTATCTTTCCATCCCCTTTTTCTGTTTTCATCCCTAACTTCTATCTCTAACCTCACCCCCACTACCACCAAACACTGGGGTTCCCAGTGTTTGGGTTCCCCCAAATTAAGATGAGCAGGAGCCTAAGACTCAGGAGAGGGCAAACCAAGCCCCCCACCGATAACCACCACCAGAAAATTCAGCATTCCCAACGGGCTGACTGACACTCAGAGGTCAGAACAGCCTCCCCAGAGCAGGCAGGGAGGGATGCATGGGAAGGGGGAGGGGAAAATCGGAACTGTGCCCCCAGCTAACCGGCCCCCACAGAAACACACGATTCAACTGCCTAAATCTAAAGAAGACTTATCCCAAAAATACCTATTTCCCACACGGAGAGGGCAAGTTGGGCCAATTAGAAATCAGGCAGGAAGGACAAAGAGGGAAAGCAGAGTGATTGAAAACAAACCAAAACGAAAGACGGAATGAAAGCCATGGGGAAGAGAAGGAAGATGAGGTGGGCTAAAGTGGTGGGGTAAAGGGATACATGGAAATGTGAGGCTCTCACCCTTCTTTGCTTTCTGATAACATGATTTTTTTTTCTCCCCCTGGAAGTGCTGTTTATCCCTTTCTGGAATGGAAGAAATAACAAAAACCAAAGAAAAAAAATCCTAAAAAATTATAAAAAAAAAAAACAAAACCAAAAAACCACAACACCTTCCTTGTCCCAAGAGCCCACCACCTCCTCCCCAGCCACCCGATCCAGAGAGAGAAAATCGAGATGCAGCAACTGGGGATCCAAAAAATGGTAAATGGAAGGGGAGGTGGTGGTGGTGGTGGTGGTGAGGGGAGGCTAAAATAGATCTGGCTTTTAAGAGATAAGCGTTAAGTCCTCACGGCAAACCCCGAGTTCGGCTGGATTGGTCTCTCTGGAGAAGGAGGAGGAAGAGGGCCAGGCTGCTGGTAGTGGCTGGCTCTATTGTATTGGCGGAGCGGCGGCGATCAGCCGGAGACATGCAGGGGAGCCATCTTGCCACTTACCCAGCAGCCCGTGTGTGCGGATGGGGGAGGGCCCTGCTGCAGCAGGGGAGGGGAAAGAAAAAAGGGAGGGCGCTGAGTGAGCAAGGTTCTTATCCTCTGGCAGGCCACAGGGAGCTCACTGCTGGCTCAATAGGCCTGGCCTTTTTCCTTCTTTTCTCAGGTTACAACAGCTACCCAGGCCTATCCCCACAGGGAGAGGGTGCGCTCTCCTTGTCTTCCCAGGGGGAGGAGGAGGGGGCTGGGTGGAGAGGGCATACAAAGTTACAGTGGCTTGCTTGGAAGATTCCAGAGAATAGATGGAAGGGAAACAGCAGAGCTGGGAGTGAAAAATGATTAAAGGAAGACAACAAAGCCAAAGTTGAAAGAGAAGCAGAATGGAGGGTCCTGAGCAATTTTTTATGTGTCTACCTCCCCCCCCATCCTAGAAGCCAGTCAGCTGTTCATGGCAGGGAGGTGGGATGAGAACTGGCACTATCCAATCACTATAGCAGCTAGCTAGCTGCTCACCCCAAGCAATGACCACGTGTTATTACTCCAACCTGTCCTTTCTCTAGGGATGGTGGGAGGAGTGGATAGCAGAGATAGTTCCTTTTTGAGTTACCAGTAGAGAGGGGGAGAGGTGTCTCTAAAGAGATGACAGACAACTTTGTTTCAAAGAGTCTTTAATAAGGTCACCCTTCCCCGGGGTCCACTGGAGCCAGAAAGGAAAAGGATAAACAGGGCAAGGGGGACCTTGGGTAGCTGTAGCACGAAGGCCACATTTTGGAGCAAGGACTCCAAGGTGAAGGCTTGAAGTAGATGAGAAACTGAAGACAGCAGTTACCTGGGGCAGGGGTGGGGGGATATCTGTTGGGCCGAAAGCGTTTAGGAACTAAACAGAAACTATTAATCATGGGCATCTTCACCAGACTACATGTGAAATAGGAAGCTGACTCTAACCATTCAAACAAAGCACTCAGGAGATGTTAAAAAACACTGCTTTGTTGAATGCAAAGGTGCTCCTTTTGTGTCCTAGTGGCAGCAGAGGTTTAACACTAAGACAAGCTCCTGGGTACTTAACCAAAAGCTTGGTATTATCTCATCTGTAATACCAGAGCTTTTAGCTAGGAATAAAACTTACTCCCCAGTGCTTAAAATCTCATACATGCCAACCACATGCTAAAGTGGTCATGTTTACACATTACACATTTCCTTTCACTTAGTGGTCCTTGTCTGCCCAGTAAGACTGAGAGCTCTGCAGTCAAACTGGCTAGGGCCTAGTCATGGCCTGCCCCAGCTCCCATACAAGTTCTGTGATTTTGGGCAAATCTCTGATTCTGTGTATCTCTTTCTTAATCTGTAAAGTGGGGATAACAATAATACCTATCTCATGGAAGTGTGATGAGTTCGCCCTTAAGAGTCTGGCTTGGATGACTTTTGACTCCCAAGTCAAGGTAAAGATATACATAAACACATGTACATTTAATAGGTCATTATCTCATTTGATGCCACCTATGGAACTTTTTCTGAGTTTTCTCAAAGAGTAGACTGCTTTTTCTCTGACGTGAAGGTATTCGGTAGTTGGTCTGACAGGTTTTCAGCAAAGACCTCATCACTCTGTATAATAACCGCTGGTTGACTTGCCCCTCACCTCCACCTTGCAGGGTTCCTCAAGGTCGGGGGCTACATCCCTAGCCCAGGGCCTAACACAAAGAAATGCTCCATAAATATTTAAGACTGTCACTGGGGGTACCAGGAGGACATTTTAATAATTGCTTGCTGAGTGGCACCTGGGTGGCTCAGTCAGTTAAGCATCTAACTCCTGATTTCGGCTCAGGTCATGTTATCACGGTTCAGAGTTCAAGCCCCATGTTGGGCTCTGCGCTAGCAGCAAAGACAACTGCTTGGGATTCTTTCTCTCTCTGCCCCTCCCCCGCCCCCCCCCCCCAAATAAGAAAATAAACATTAAAAAAAAAAAATCATTGCTTGCTGAACTAAAAGTTTTCTTCCTCTTTTTTTTTTTTAAAGCTCTATGCCCAATGTGGGGCTCAAATTCTTGACTCCAGATCAAGAGTCACACCCTCTACTGACTGAGCCAGACAAGCACCCCTAAGTTTTCTTCTTAAAAATTATTGTAGATGGAATTCCTACAGAAAACGTTACCTCACGAAGAATGTTAGCTTCCAACATCCTCAGATAAATGTTCCCTGTCCATCAAATGTCCTAAAATAGTTTGGGCTGCCAATATGCCTCTCCAGAAGTGGCTTCCTTGGAGGAAGAATATTTCTTTCTTGGAAATTCTATCTCGTTTTTTCAAGAATAAGAATTTTACCATGTTATCCTTGGCTTTCTTAAGACACAGTGAGTTTGTGCCATCTATTTCCCCACAAAAAATTCTGTGGAATCCAAGATTCCCAAGACTTTATTTTCATAAAAAAAGATGAATCCTTCGAATTGCCCCCCAAAGGGGCTCAATCTACTTGCAGGCCCAGTCCCAAAACCTTGTTAGCTACTTGTCAGAGCCCCATGCAGCTTTTCTTTGTAGCCCCTTTTAGACAAAAAGCATCCAGGCATCTCCCTTCCCACATCAAGTTCTTGCACAAATATTTCTGAGATCTTTGAAAAATCTGTGAAACTGCATGGGGGCTGGGGGTCAGAGATATCTATCTATAATTAAAGAGCACACAAAGCATTTGTAGGCCAGAAGAAAAGAACCGAACTACTTGGAAACTAGTAACATATTATATAGTTCATATCAAGATTCAGAGAAACTGATGGGAAAGGAAATTTCTACAGGCATACATGTCTCAATTTTAGTTACTGTAGAACATTCATGAGCTGAAGACCTGATATGAAACTTACTAAGAAATAACGGGATGTGACTACTCCCAGGCAGTGAAACTTAAATACATAATCCTGTAGGAGCATACTAGTTCCAAGATAACCAAGAACAGAATGATTTGGGGAGTTATGTCTTTAGATCCTCATTTCTCAGTGAGCGAACGCTATTGAGAATAATACATTTTACTTTTTAAAATTATGCATCATTTGCATACTGGCACTGTAGGTCCCCTGGAGAGTAACCATTACGCTGTCATACTGGCTTAAAGGACCATTTCCTTCCTTCATACTCAGGCAAGCCAAAAGTCCAAAACTGCTATTGCCTGCAAGGGTTGTGTCCTCAGGAAGGTTGTATTCAGAAAAATTCAAGTTTGAATTAACTACTGCTGGATGATACAGCTGCCCACACGAAAGTTCTTATTTCCCCTCTATTTTTTTAATGTAAAAGAGAGTAGCATTATTTTCTGCTGTCTGAGGACATTTTTGTTATATCCATAGCAGGCAAAGATTGGATTTTGGAACATAGCCCAACCGAAATAGGACTGAGGGCTCACAAATTACTATTCCAAGCAATGACAAGATACCTTACCTCATAAATTTAGAATTCCTCAGGACACAATCAGAATGGATTTAACAAAGCACGGAAAAAGTTAGGCAATTTCTTCCAGGTGCTGAGAGGTCCATGAAGTCTTTTTTTTTTAACACTTTACTGAATCAACAGGCCCTAGCTCTCTTGTTGAGACACACTGGAAAACCAAGGTTAAGCCACAAATAGTCTTTTCCATTTAGCACTGCTGATCCCACTTTTAAAATTGGCCAGGGGCCCCAGTGGTCAGCAGGCTGAACACTAGGACTCTAGAGGGGTGAAGGACTAGGAGGAGTGTTGTGATTCGGTTGAGCCTCCAGAAATGTAGGCAAACTTTTCTCAAAGATTCATTTATCAAATCCAATGCCAGAATAGCCTACAGGTTTTGGCCGTTGGGCATGTCTTTTTATTAGGCTGCTGAACAGACCATCTGGAAGACAGGCAGAGGGAAAGTAAGTAAAGGGGATGTGTGTGAGTTACTCCTGAGGCCAGATTGCATTTCTAATCTATAGGCTGCTCCACTGAAGCTTGCCTAGGCAACAATGGACAATCTCAGTATTTGCCCAAGGTGCCACTTGCCTATCACCTTGTTGGAATCAATGTAACTAGATTGCTTGCCTCAGTTGTAAAATGAAAGATCAAAGCCACCTTTATGTGGGGAGAAAAACTCATATGACTCCAAGCTTCACTTGTCCCAGGCTTACATGCAAAAGTACAGAAATAAAGATGTTTCAAAATGGCATCAAGTGCCGTTTTGTAGCCAGGATCTCACAGACCAACTGAATATTAGGGCAAACAAAACCTTTTCAGAAAATTACTTGCCTCTCAAGGTGCATAGGAGGCAGTTCCTCAGGCTCAATTAGTAGCAAGTTGTCAACACCTACTTTGAAACTGCCATTACACAAAGGACATGCTGTACCCCCCCATGGGATGGGGTAGAGGAGGGCAGGTATTATCTCTGCTTGATGGATATGGAAGGGAAGCTGTCACCCCATTTCCTCATCGATGGTGTAGCTGGGGAATCCTGAACACCTTCCAGAATCCGCTGGGTTTTCACTTTATGGTCCTAGAAGAAAAACCCCTCTCCAAAGGATAATGTACCCATCCCCAAAGGGAAAAACAAAAACTTTTCAAAGTCGAGTGAACTTTTGACATTCAAACCAAAAAATGGCCACAAGATGGCAGCAGAGGCAAGACCATTAGACTGAACAGCAGCAAGGGTATATCCCAAGGCAAAAACTATACAGATAGAGTACGAAACTAGTATTAAAGTCATAAGGAAATGAGGTAATCAATCGCCTGCCCACCACCCTCCAAAATCTGAGGCAAGATAGTCCGAAACTCTCATAAGAGAGTAAATTATTAGACTTTTACATAAAAGGGAAAATCATACTGATAGTATTAGTGTTAAAACGACATAAAACCAACATGGAACAACTTTAGGTTAACTGTCTACACAGGATGTTCACTAAAGCAGTACAGGATTCTTGATGTCCAAAAGCTAAGCAATCTTATTTCCACAATGCTTTGCTCTTCATTTCCCATGGGACTCTGAAGCCAGGAATTTGGGTTCAAATGCTTCTTAATTTATAGTACCTAGCTCAGAATACTGAATGATATACCTGTTCTTACCTGTATTTTTCTAAAAATAAATACAAGGAATAAAAAGTTCAAATTATATAAATGGTAAAAATCAATCCAAGGGTCTTATGGGGCCCCCAAATAAACTTCTGACTTCCTTCATGTACACTTCATATTTTGCGGTATCGTATCCAGTAAAAACTACGATGGATTATGCTTAATAAAAAGACAGCTAACAACCAGGGAAAACAGCGAAAACTCAAAAGCAACCCCCCTGTGCCTTTCTCAGTAGACTTTTGATATCCTTTATTAAACTGTGTTCCCAGGTTCAGATGTAGCTGGTAAATGTGAATTAAAGATTGAGTTAAGCTGACCTGAGTCAACTCCCTGTCTTGAGTTTGGAAACCAAAGTCCCTACCGCCTGTTCCTTAAAGGACCTAACTATTTTGGTCAGAGGATCCCAGAAATGGGTTTCCTTATGCTCTAACCACCACTTTTCAGACTACCTTAAGAATTCTGGTGGCAGCTCTTAATGTAACAACTGAAACCTAGACTTTGTCCAGATAAAGCTCTGCCTTCTGTTTTAAAAGGAAACTAGGAATGCGTAGTCGAAGAACCCCAGGGAGCGAAGAACTACCCCTCACTCCCAGTTCCTTGTTATACCCCAGACAAGATCGATTACTTACACAGTGTGATGAATCCTTTCTGATTCTGGTAGGTGAGAAGTCTGGGTCTCTGAGGTTTGGGGCTGTGTGGCAGCTGGTGGCTCTGCCTCTTCAGCTTCACACTTCTTTGGGCTCCCCTGTCAGGACAAACATAGCAAAACAACATAGCAACGTACTTAAATCTGCTTGGTTCCTTTTCTTTAACCTGGAGCTGGTAAAAGGCAGAGCAGGACTTACACAGTAGCAGCTCCACACTTAGCCCTATATATCTTCATTATTTTAGTTTAGAAAGTGGAATGGAATGCCACTTCAAGAATTTCTATGCCAGCAATCATTTTATTAGAATTTTTTTGAGAGAACTGAGAAAAGGCTTCCTTTGGGGCAGAAAAAAAGGAGACATTCTACAGAAGTGACTCTGGGAGCCCTAGAGATGAGAACCTTGCTGCTTAGCCTCACATAGAGCTTTCATGAACCAGGGAGCCGGAACGGAGTTCAGTGGAATCTTCCATGTATCCCCAAATATCAACGTTTCTATCGAACCTTATCCAGACCGACCTTTCAGTTTTACAGCTAACACAAAAGGGAAAATCATGCCTAATCCTCCATCTCCCACTAGGGAGGGGGCATAACAGCCTACCCGCTCAGGTTGTAACCTCTGGGTCACATGCTTTTCGGCTGGCTCAGGTTGGCTTAAACGCCTCATTCGAATAGAGGATGAGGTGGAAGTCCTCTCCTTTGGCTCAAGGACCTGCAGTTGTGGCACTGGTGGAGTTGCAACCTCCTGACCAGAAGAGGGATCTTTGGTTTCAGTGTAGCTGGTGCTGCTGTCTCTGGAGACTCCAGGGCTCAGAGACTAAAGAAATGAAGCACATAAAGCAAATTATTTTATATGATTATGTATTTAGTACATCACTGAGTTTTCCAATTTCTGCTGACTCAGTTTAATACTTTAGACCCTTCTGTCTCTTATGTTTATTCCTGTTTGAGTTAGTGATCTCTTGGACTTCCTAGAGTATTTGCCAAATTATTAAGTTCCAACTAAGGTGCTGAGATGCTGGGATACTAGAATACACATGTAAAAAGGCATGTCCATGTCCTCAAGTTTACAGTCTAGTGAAGAAGACGGGTAAATGATTCAACTTCAGAATCAAAGGGACTCAAAAAATGAAAAAGAACTCTAGGGATCAATGGGTTGAAAATCAGACTCAGAGATGATAGGAAAGTGACCTGGGGAGTAAAAGTAGTTTTTCCCATTCCTGCCAGGAATTATAATAGGTTCTCCTGGGGTTGAAAAACACTGGAGTACAAGATAAAAAAACATCAATGCACCCAAGATTCTCCCACACTTACTTTTCTGCTGTTGCTTGACGCTGAACGGGAACGGGAACGTGACCTGGACTCTGACGTTGATCTGGAGTCCATCTCAGATCTACCACGAGGGTTGGTGTGAGTACGTGCCCGAGATCCATCTCTCTGCTTGGATCTTGGAGATGAGTGAGATTGAGAGCCTGAGCTGTCAGGAGAGCAGGATCTTGATCTAGAACTGGAGGATGAAGAGGAGGACCGGCTTGAGGATGAGTCAGCTGACTGTTTCAATCTGTGGCTTGGGAGAAGAGTATGAGAAGCCCTTCTGCCTTCCTTCTGTTCCAAAGACAGCTGTTTCAGAGATTCCTCAGTGATCCCTTTGGCCGGTGCTAATTCCTCAATTTTTAGAGGGAGTGGTTGAGCAGATTTTTCTGACTCAGTTTCAAGACCCTTCTGGGTTGAGCATTCAGCTAGTGTGCTTTTCTGAACTAGAGGCAGGACACTCTCCTCTGGCACTTTCTCTGCTAGAGATTCTGCTTTGGTGTCTGCAAGACTGGACAAAGGAGACAGGCCTCCCACCAACTGGACAGTATGCTGAGATATTAATAGCTCCCTGGCCTCAGCATCTGTATTATGAGGAGACAGCTGAATGAGGACAGGGGGAGCTGGGCCTTCCATGGGCTCTATTTCTTCTTCACTCTGGAGTTGTGTATTAGACGGTGGAGAAGATGCTTCCTTGGTAAGTAAAGGTGGGGGAGTTTCCTCCTCACTGGCATTTTGCTCTGGTTGTAGCACAAGAGGGGCCTTCTCCAGATCTTCAGTCAGTCGAGGAGGGGAGGGGGATTTCGATTTTTCCTCGAAGCCTTTTAAAATGTTTACTTCCTTTTCTTCCTCCTCAAGAGAAGAAACTGTTTTCATCTCTTTCTCCTGCTGATGTCTGGCCATATGACTTCTTCTGGCCTCCTCCTGGGACCTTGTAACTCTCCCTCCTCTCTCTAACCCCTCCTGTTCCTGGGATCTTATGGTTTGGGATCTCTCATCTATCACCTCTTCTGGTTTTGCTTTGGGTATCTCTTCCCTCTCTTCTGTTTCCTCAAACTGTTTCAGGACTGGTACATCCCTAGATTTTTGTCCCTCATCATCTTCTTCCTCTTCCTCATCTTCCTCCTCTTCCTCCTCCTCTTCTTCTTCCTCCTCTGTTTTCAAATTTCGATCTGCTCTGACCCGCAGATTTCTGGAAGGTGCCTCTTGGTCCTCTTCCTCCTCAGCAGCCTGGCTGCACTCAGAGAGCTTAGCTGCTCTTGCCTGAAAAAAAAAAAAAAAAAAGATAGTTATTTGTTTATTTATTTAAAGTAGGCTCCATGGCTAACGTGGGGCTCAAACTCACAACGCTGAGATTAAGAGTCACATGCTCTACCCACTAAGCCAACCAGGTGTCCCGGAAAGGAAAGATATACAATAGTTCCAAGTATATTTGCTCACTAACAACAGAGGAGAAAAAGTATCTCACAAGATATACATAGGAAGGAGAAACTCAAAGACACGTGTTTTCAGCAACATAAACAAGTGTCTCAGTAAACAAGCATGACTTATCGAGCTGTTACAGGAATCAAAATAGTGACCAAAAGGAATACAATAATGAAACTGCTACTAGTTTTTAGTTTCAAGCTTTAAAAATAAACTGAACGTCTTTGGACGCCTGGGTGGCTCAGCTGGTTAAGTGTTGGACTTCAGCTTAGGTCATGATCTCACGGTCTGTGAGTTTGAGCCCTGCGTCCGGATGTGTTGACAGCTCAGAGCCTGAAGCCTGCTTCAGGTTCTGTGATTCCCTCTCTCTCTGCCCCTCCCCTGCTCGCACTGTCTCGCTCTCAAAAATAAACAAACATTAAAAATAAATAAATAAAAATAAACTGAACATCTAGAAAGTAGCAGGGCAGGTGGGGGAACTGACGTATCATCACTTAATGTAATTATTCTTATCGTTTTGGTATATTTAATTTTTTCCCCACTATTTCTTTTCCATACTCATAATTATACCACAAATATCCTTTTGTATTCTGCTCACTTAATACTGTATCATATGGCTTTAAAATTTTTTTGTTTGTTTTAAAGATTTTAAGTAATCGCTACACCCAACATGGGGCTTGAACTCACAACCCCAAGATCAAGAGTCATATACTCTACCGACTGAAGACAGCCAGGTGCCCCTGGCTTTAAAGTTTTAATTAAATAACTGTATCTTTTCTAATAATGTATTTTAGAAATACAGACCAGCCTGTTAATTTTCACAATTAAGTTTTAATTTTTATATATTTGCTTAATTTTATATATTTGCTTCTATGCAGATTTGCTTAGAAATCTGAACACCAGAGCAGATCTAAATTAAAAAAACCAGGGTGGCTCAGTTGGTTAAGCGTCCGACTTCAGCTCAGGTCATGATCTCGCGGTCCGTGAGTTCAAGCCCCGCATCAGGCTCTGTGCTGACCGCTTAGAGCCTGGAGCCTGTTTCGGATTCTGTGTCTCCCTCTCTCTCTCTCTGACCCTCCCCCGTTCATGCTCTGTCTCTCTCTGTCTCAAAAATAAATAAATGTTAAAAAAAATTTTTTTTTTAAATTAAATTAAAAAAACCAAAGCAAAAAAAAAAAAAAAAAAAAGAGACGAGAAAGAAGATAACTACAGAAATCTAAAGAGACACCAACTCGGAAAAAGTCTGAGGAAGAGAAGGAGAAGATAGCCAAAGCAATACCCGAAGAGGTGATAGATGTTTTAAGAGGTATTTGAATTACCTGTCTGACCCTGGATGATCGTCTTTCTCCTTTCCTTGGTTTATCATCATCAGATTCACCTTTCTCTTCAGAAATAGAGGAGCTTTTTCCTATCAAACGAAAGAAAATCAAGTCAGACTCATGGCGTAAACACTTGTTCAAGGCTGCTTTCTAAAATTCAATCAATCATAGCATATGAGTGGGGCGCCTGGGGGCTCAGTTGGTTGAGCGTACAACTTCGGCTTAGGTCATGATCTCACAGTTCATGAGTGTCAGGGTCTGTGCTGACAGCTCAGAGCCTGGAGGCTGCTTCACATTCTGTGTCTCTCCCACTTCTCTCTGGCCCTCCCCTGCTCACACTCCGTCTCTCAAAAATAAATAAACATTTAAAAAAAATTTTGTTTTAAATCATAGCATATGAGCTAGCCAATATCTATCTGTATCAATTTCTTTGACTTCTAAGCAGAAGACCATATCAAGTTCTAAGACTCAAGGTCTTATTGATAATTCCTGCTATGCATGTCTGGATATTTTCAGTATCTCAAAGCCGATTCACAGATTACAAATAACTCAAATAAATATATGTAAAATAACTACCAGGGGCTTCAAACTGTTTAGCAGGGATGTACAAATACAAAGTATACTTATTTCTATAAAATGTTTTGTCACCATTTTTCTGGATTGCCTGACAAACCAGTTTGTGAAACAACAATCTCATGAAATAAGTACTTAAATGAATTGTTTTCAGGCCCTAAGTTTCTAGAAATTACTTCAAGCCCTGCACAGGGCTTTAGAAATGGGCTATAAAGAGCTCAAGGTAAGATTTCTTTTTGGAAGGAAAAATAAGTTCAAGAAAACTTGAAAACCACTAGTCTAGGTCATTTCAAAAGAACTCCATGTAAAGCTGGAAAAAATTTCATTCATATTCCACAAAGGAAGGTAATAGTACATAAATCATTTAAACAATCTGAGTCTCAATGTCTTAACTAAGAAAAAGGCAGAGATGGATCGAAAGATTTCTAAGTTCCCTACCAGGATTAAAATATTACACAGAATACAATGCAAATATCGATGAGAACCGCCTTAGAAAGCAGCCTAAACATTATTCCAGATACTTAGCTAGATTGGGCTCAATTTTAATATAGTACAAAACTTAAATGATCCATAAAACCATCTCCTACACTAAAAGTATTTAAATTGGTGCAAATAAAGCAGATGGTGTGAGGTCTAATTCAGTCTTCTTATTTCTATATCCCAACAATTTGGGGCACCTGGCTGACTCAATGGTAGAAAATGTGACTCTTGATCTCAGGGTCATGAGTTCAAACCCCGCATTAGATGTGGAGCTACTTAAAAAAAATAAAATAAATATATACCAAAGAACTAAAATGAACTAGTCTTTGCTTCTGTAATTATAAGAAGAAACAGGGGCACCTGGGTGGTTCCTCTGGTTACACATCCAACCTGCTCAGGTCATGATCTCATAGTTTGTGAGTTCGAGCCCCTAATTGGGCTCTCTGCTGTCAGTACAGAGCCCACTTCTGATCCTGTCACCCTTTCTTTCTGCCCCTTCCCTGCTTGCACTTTCAGGCTCTTTCAAAAATAAACATTAAAAAAAATACACATAAAATGAACTAGAAGACTGCACATATTTTGTAAAACTTTACTCCATCATCACTTGACTAATAACATCTCTGAATATATACCATTTTACATCTGGGTTAGTGAATAAACACCTGCATTATGAGTATGTGGTTAGGATATATAATGACAGGCCAGACTCTCTAGCAAACATTTGAAGGATAATCTGTAGGAAATTAATAAATAATGTGATTATAATAATCAATAAGAATTTAGTAATTAAGTGGCCTGAAATAGGTTAAATTACAATTTGAATAAACCAAAAGAAGATTGTTTTCCATTAATTTCAGACAAAGCTCCTTTACAAAAGTTTAAAAGAAGGAAGTATTTTTGTAGTTTAACAAAAAAAAAAAAAAAAAAAAAAGGCAGAGGCTGGGGGCAGGAGGGCTGAACAGGCAGAGCACAGAGAACTTCTACAACAGTGAAAATACTCTATATGATACTGGAGTGATGGGTACATATTATACATCAATCCAAACCCACAAAATGTGCAACTTAAGAGTGAACTCTAAGGTAAACTATGGATCTTGGGTGATTATGACTTGTCAATGTAGGTTCATCAATTTTAAGAAATGTACCACAATGATGGGGTATGTGGATAACAGGAGAGACTACGCATGGGTGGGAACAGAAGGCATACAGGAAATCTCTATACCATCCTCTTAATTTTGCCCTGAACCTAAAATTGCTCTAAAAAAAAATAATGTCTTGGGGCATCTGGGTAGTTTAATTAAAGCATCCGAATCTTGATCTCAGCTCAGGTCTTGATCTCAGGGTTGTGGGTTCAAACTCCACGTTGGGCTCCAACCCCAAGTTGGGTTCCACGCACAGCATGAAGCCTACTTAAAAAATAAAAAATAATTCAAAAATAATGTCTTAGGAGGCACCTGGCTTGCTCAGTTGGTAAAGCATGCAACTCTTAATCTTAGGGTTTTGAGTTTGAGCCCCTTGTTCAGTGTAGAGATTATTTAAAAATAAAAATCTCAGGGGCACTTGGGTGGTGGCTCTGTCAGTTAAGTGTCTGACTCTTGATTTCAGCTCAGGTCATGATCTCACAGTTCTTGAGATCAAGCCCCATGCTGGACTCTACACTGACAGCAAGAAGCCTGCTTGGGATTCCCTCTCTCCTTCTTTCTCTCTCTGTCCCTCTCCCACTCTCTCACTCTCTCAGAATAAATAAGTACGCTTAAAAAAAACATGCAGGGGCACCTGGGTGGCTCAGTTGGTTAAGTGTCTGACTTTGGCTCAGGTCATGAGCTCCTGCCCATGCTCTGTCTCTCTCAAAGGTGAATAAACACTTAAAAAAAAAAATCATCCAGATGCTCAAAAAAAAAAGAAAAAAAAAACAGTTAACCAGGTCAGAGGTAACGTAAAGATTTGAATTTTGTAGACGTTTTAAGCTTATACACAGACAAAGAAAAGATGGGGAAAATTATACATCAAAATATCAGCTGAGGTTTTTTTAGTGTGTAGGACTATGGATGATTTAAAAACTTGTTTTCTCGGGGCGCCTGGGTGACTCAGTCAGTTAAGCATCCGACTTCGGCTCGGGTCATGATCTCACGGTTCGTGGGTTCAAGCCCTGTGTTGGGCTCAGTGCTGACAGCTCAGAGGCTGGAGCCTGCTTCAGATTCTGTGTCTTCCTCTCTCTCTGCCTCTCCCTTGCTCATGCTCTCTCTCCTTCTCTCTCCCAAAAATAAAATAAAAACATAAAAAAAATTAGAAACTTGTTTTCTCCAGTTTTTCCAAATTTTCTTTAATAAATACATACTTTTGTAATAAAACAACAAATATTATTATAACTTTTTTTTTTAGATGTTTATTTTTGAGAGAGAGAGTCACAGTGCGAGCAGGGGAGGGACAGAAACAGAGGGAGACACAGAATCTGAAGTAGGATCCAGGCTCTGAGCTGTTAGCACAGAGCCCGATGGAGGGCTCGAATTCATGAACCATGAAATCATGACCTGAGCCGAAGCTGGACGCTTAATCGACTGAGCCACCCAGGTGCCCTGACAATAAATATTATTAAAAAGATAAAATCCTATCCTCTGGAAGAAAAAAAATACTCCCCAAATCCTATAAATAGCTAAAATTCATAGGCCTAGCCATCCCAAGTATTCGTTTTTATCACTGCAAGTTCTGAGAAACATTCTCTGTTTTCTTTTCAATTCATAAACAGAAATTATATGCACATATTTAAAGCCATACTAAAATGCTTTGTGGTGAAAAACAGGCTTTCAGTAAACACACATATGCTCTGAATAAACAAATGTGATTTTAAGGGGTGGAAAAAGGCATGTTTTATAAAGCTGGCCAGATTAATGTGTTATACAGGTCAAAGAGTTCTAGAGTTGTGATTTTAAAATTTATGTACAAGCAAAGAGCCTTTTTCTCTACCTATTGAAAGTTGAGTGCTATTTATAACTTGGATCATAATGTTGTCCGGATGCTGTAAAACTACAGTGATAGGATTCTAAATGTTAACCCTCTGGAAGCACTTGATTCATCAAAGAGACGTGGGCCATTCAGAAAGTTTTGGTCATGACTGTTTAGCAAAAAAAGTGACAACTTGGAGGGGACCCTCAGACATAAAATAGGAACTCAATAAGCAATACAAAATATAAAGAAAAAAATAAATAAAGAAATCAGGAATCACTTTCTGGCTCTTAGTAAGGAGCTGATCTGATGCAGACAAGCTTCTGGGAAAGGTGACATCTTCTATGATGGGCACAAGATGTCTTAACGTAAGTGTCTTAAGCCAGATGTTAACAGTATGTGTAGAAACTGAGTACCTTTAGCAAAGGATGGAGCCAATGTATTTTAGGAGTTGAAAAGCAAGTCAGAGTAAATGTAAGATTTCTAAGATTCCAAAGCCAGAAGCCTTCAGGAGAAAGTGTAAGGTGGCTGCTAGACAGTGGAGAAGTGAAGAATGTTTAAGGTCCACATAGGAAAGCAGTTTCTTCATTCTAGAAGATAAATCCATGGGCAGGACTGGCAGGACCCAAGTAAGGTAGTTAGAGATCACGTCAAAGCCTGTGTACAAAGGGTATCCTTGGGTATGAATGAGAAGCAGGAATTAAGAGAAGAGAACTGGCAATGATGCCAAACCTAAATCTGACTGATGGCAGCTGAGTAAGTAACTTAACTAGCGTTCTCTAGAATCTCAGCTTTCAGATTTAAGACAAGAAAAAGGAACGAGGACTGTATGCCCTATAAGCAAAAGGTTAGTTAAGATTTCCTAGAGCTATACCTTTGTTAAAGAACCTGTATTCTGATATCCACTTTTAAATGTTTTTGTATTTTCCTAGATTGGACTCTTTTTGAAATAACTAATGGCAGCAATAAGAATTTCTGTATACCCAATCATGACCTAGAGGTGAGTCCAGACAACTTCTGACTATGGACTCCCCACACCTCAGAAAAATCTGAAGAAAGTGGTAGAAAGAGAAGTCAAGAAGGAAAGCTAGGAAGGATTTTATATACCAATTCTTCCCTATTTGGGAGATTGCTGGAATATAAGCCAAAGATCCTCATCAAATATAATATTGAAAAATTATTCTTTCAGTTAGTCATTCACAAATTGAGTTGATTAACAAAACTACCAGGGGACTTTTAAAAACATGTAGAATCCCAGACTCCCATTCCCTGAGACTCTTGGGGTAAGGCCCAGGAAGCCACATTCTTAAAAAAAGTAATACAAAAAAAAAAAAAAAAAATCAGATCATCAGGCGCCACTACTGATTAGCAAAATATGTCACTAGAAACCTAAAATCAAAATCTTTAAAAAAAAAAAAATTTTTTTTAACGTTTATTTATTTTTGAGACAGAGAGAGACACAGCATGAACGGGGGAGGGGCAGAGAGAGAGGGAGACACAGAATCGGAAGCAAGCTCCAGGCTCTGAGCCATCAGCCCAGAGCCCGACGCGGGGCTCGAACTCACGGACCGCGAGATCGTGACCTGGCTGAAGTCGGACCCTTAACCGACTGAGCCACCCAGGGGCCCCTCAAAATCTTAATTAAAGAGAGGATTCCCAAAACATCCAAATAAGCTGGTATCTCAATAGTTTCCTGGCCTATGGCAGATTAACACAGCGAACCTTGAAAGAATCTAATTTTCTGGGTAAACTCCAGGCATTACCACTGCTCCAAATACACACTGCTAGAACTCCAAACTACCACTTCGTTGAGGATCTTGCCCAAATTTTGTACGACATCTATGAGATCCATATTCTAACCAAGATCAGAGGTAGGAAGTTTATGGTAGACAGTACAATGAAGAGCACAAATGGCAATTGTTAGCTGTGCTCTACAATTTACTTCAGTTATCTCTTCTAATTTATTTGCTTTTGAAACCTTATTTGTTTCAGGATCCATTTCTTATTTTCATTTCAAATTACATTCAGAACTGAGACTCTTTTATTTAAAGAGAGTTCTTCATCAAATCATGCTCCTATTAAGAATTTTCAGTGGTTTCTCCTTACTTTAGAATAAAAAACCTCATATTCATTGAATTAACATTCAAAGACCTTTGCACTATTATCCCAATCTACCTTACAAGTTGTTTCTCTATTCTTTTTTTAATGTTTATTTCTGAGAGAGAGAAAGAGCACAAACAGGGGAGGGACAGAGACAGAGAGGGAGACACAGAATCCAAAACAGGCTCCAGGCTCTGAGCTGTCAGCACAGAGCCTGATGTGGGGCTCGAACTCAGGACAGTGAGATCATGACCTGAGCCGAAGTTGGATGCTTAACCGACTGAGCCACCTAGCCCTTCTGACTATTTTTGAATATGTAAGACCACTTCACTCTGGCTGCACTAATTCATTACTTCTCCTTTAAAAATATCATATCCAGGGGCACCTGGTGGCTGTTGGTTGAGCATCCGACTTTGGCTCAGATCATGATCTCCTGGATCTCATGAGTCTGAGCCTCATATAGGTAAAAACAAACAGGCAAACAAACAAACAACAACAAAAAAAAACCCAGAAAACAATCCACAAGCCCTGCACCAGCCTTGCTACCATCAGCCCAGAACCTGCTTTGGATCCTCTGTCCCTCTCTCTCTGCCCCTCCACCTCGACCCCCTCAAAGATAAATAAACATACAAAAATAAAAATACCACATTCATTATTTCTATGCATTTGTTCCTTCCTAAAAATATTCTCGTTTCCTCTGAGCCAATTCAAATCCTACTTATTTCTAGGGCTCAGTTCAAATCCTACACCTTTTTCATGAAGCTCTCTCTCATCACTGTAGTCCTCAGGGAACTTTTATTCTGTATTCTTATGGTCCATGTGTTTGTACTATTTATATATCACTTTAAAGCACACCATCTTCTCTTGATGGCTGTATGTGCAATTTTCCTCTCCCAAAAAGACTTTATAATGTGTTAACGCCCCCTATACTCACAGCAGAAACTTAATACTTTCTTGACTGACTTCTGAAAACACTGACAACTAATCTAGAAGAGTTTTCCCCCTTCCTTCTGGTTTTACAATCATGGGGAAAAGAGTGTTAGGAGCAAAATGGATCAACTGAGACTCTGCTACTTTTGTACTTGAGAAGAAAAGGGATCTCTAAAATAACTTATTTTTCTCTTACCGTTAAATATCTGCTAAAAAAAAAAAATCTATGTTCAGAAAGGAATTCTATATTCATCAGAAGAGGTAGTAACTTCTACATGTCCTAAAAATATTAAATATGGAGTGATCACCTTCCCCATGACCACTAACATTAAAAATGATTCACAGGGGCGCCTGGGTGGCGCAGTCGGTTAAGCGTCCGACTTCAGCCAGGTCACAATCTCGCGGTCCCTGAGTTCGAGCCCCGCGTCGGGCTCTGGGCTGATGGCTCAGAGCCTGGAGCCTGTTTCCGATTCTGTGTCTCCCTCTCTCTCTGCCCCTCCCCCGTTCATGCTCTGTCTCTCTCTGTCCCAAAAATAAATAAACGTTGAAAAAAAATTAAAAAAAAAAAAAAAAAAAGATTCACAATCCTTTTAATTACAAATTGTTTTAATATATTTATTGTCCACGTCCTATATACATGTTCCCCTAAAAGTATACCGTCTTAGGTAGTTTAGAAAACAAAGGCTGTGTTTACAGGCATTTGCTTGAGATACTACGCGAAACTGGGTGCTTAATTTTTATGTGAAAAACTAATCTTGCCTGAACCCACTCTACACAGTGAGTTAGAGCTCCCTGTAATATGCTCACATGATATTCTGCACTGCCTCTGAGAGCACAGAGCACAACAGTAATAATTATGCAATAACCTGACTAATGTCTATCTCTTCACTAAACTATACATTTCATTAGGGCAGAGACTTGTCCTTGCTCTCCTATATTCCTGGTGCCCAGCATGTGCCTAGCATACAAAAGGCACTTAATGAAAATTTGTTGAATGAATTAATAAACTACAGCAGATGTCCATTGAGGGGGGTGACTGGATGGGCAACACGTAACCCATACAACTGGTGAAAAGATGACAGAGTTGTGACTCCTGTAAATTCAGAAGTAGAGGAGGTTAAAGAGGTACAGATGCGAAGAAAAATCATACTGCCTTTAAAACACTCTGAGAGGTTGTCACAACACAGAGGTGAAAGCAGACTTCAAAAAGGACATAATTCCCATGACAAACAGATGTGAAGTATCAATGTCACAGAACTGCCCTGGGACTTTAACGGAGGCTTAGCATGAAAGGAGGCGTAACTACCTCCCCCCACCAACTACGCAGGATTGACAAAACAGCGCAGTGGGGAGGGAGATACGTACTGGGTGAATGTCTGCTGAGCTCCAGCTCTGGTCTCTCCAGGCTGCTCTGAAAGTCAGGAGGCAGCAGGGAAGCCACTCCCTCAGGATGGATCATCTCGTCCTCCGACTCAGCTGAAGCTTCTGCAAAGCACAGATTGGGTCGGGGCAGGGAGGGAGTGAAGGGCTCAGCATGTGGGAATATGTAGAGGAGCGAAGGAGATCAGGCAAAGTCACGGGACACAAGAGTACATACTAAAGAGAGCACTGTACATAGAGAAAAAACTCCCTGGGATTAAGATCTACCTCATTTAAAGGGCAGCTTAATTTACTTATAATTCTTCCTGTTGGCAGGAATCCTTTTCTAACAGTCAAATTAGGTGTCTTCTTCCCTGACAAAAAGTAAACAACAACTCACTTGGCTTAACTACCAAAGCAAGTAAGTAGCAGTTTCAGCCTGACTTACTCCTGAAATTGCCTACTTAAATAGGCCTATCTATTCAGTGACAGGAATAAGAATGAAGAACTCCTTGAAAGAAGTGACAGTCTGGGCTTACCTTCAAGTTCTGCAGCTTCTCGGGCTTCACGTTCCAGACGCTGCCTAAGTAGCTCCTGCTGCTTTTCCAGATACTGCTTTATGAAACTGTTCTGGCTCATTTCCTCGCCAATCTGTGTAGAAGACATGGAAAAAGAAAGTCGAGGAAAGCAAACCAGGAAAACACAAGGAAGAAAATTCCATGGAGCAAAAGTCTACTCCTTATATTTGAACCCAAGAAAGATGATCAAAATGTTGGAAGGCCCTTTTCTAATTATGGTGAGGACCAAAATAAATAACCCTATGATTCAGAAAAGATGGCAAAAAGAGGAACTGCACATAATTTCTTATCTTGAATATTTAGTTCCCAACCAAAGAGTGATGCCCAAATTAAAATAAAAATTCCTGCAAAATTATGTTTTAATCCAAATTTTAATCTAAAATGTTATTTAAAGATAATCTAAATTTCCTTTTTAGTAATATCAAGAACTGAAAGGAAAAAATACAAGTTCCTACTAGGTCATTTTTTTGTTGATAAAAAAAGGTAAATCTCCACCTATCCAGGGATCATTTTGTTAAACAACTCCAAAATTTACATACGGTACTTAAACTATGTAAGAGATTAAGAAAAGGGATGTCTATTCATCATTTAAACATTTTAACTTCCTTTTTCTTTGGGTGGGGATAAATCCTTGGTAACAACATTAAAATCCAGGAGCTTAATCCCTTTTCCCATTTTTTCCTGTAACACAGAGTCCCATATCACTCTTCTGTCACAAGTCCTTCCCAGAACCTTCTTGCTTAGCAAGTCCTACTAGAATGCCAAAAAAGGGAAAAAATCTGAATATTGTTTGTTTTTAGTCATCTTTCCTAAGCATGGTAAATATTTATTTTCACTTAAAGTAGAGATGCATCTCTTGGTACTCAATGGACATTGATAAAGTGTAGGTTGCATTTATTAGAGAATGTACAGATTTACTGCAAAAATCCTATGTTAATAAAGCAAAGCTTCAAAGACTAAAATGCAATGAATAAATGGAATATAATCATAAACTGATTAACTCATGTAGTTTCTTACACTTATACTTAACTAAACTTCCATAAACAGACTAGATTATGACATAGCTTAATGAAGTGGTAACAAGGGACTAGGAAGGCTCTCTTGTTTTTCCATAGTATCTTGGGACTTCACCTAGTACTGGAGCTGCACAACACTGCACTAACAAAGACCTAGATTTTTCCTTTAAGTACATAACATACTATAATGAGGGGATTTTAAAAGCTGAGAAGAATCTTATGAAATTGCAGTCTAAGAATTTTATTTTTTTAAACTGTGGAATTGTTTCTTCTAAAAAAATCTTACACTGAAACTCAATATATAAGACAGATAAAAGAAGATCGAATTTAGTTAGGAGGGGAATATGAGCACCTGCCCACTTGGGAAGAAGGTTATCTTCCCCAGAAATCCCCCAAAAGCAGGTCTACAAAACTAAAGTAGAGCAGTTATAAAACTATGGATATAGTCCAACCTTTTCTAATATTATACATAGAAATTGTGGAATCCAAGGCATCCAAAGGTTAAGTTTCTTGCCCTAAGTAACAGAGTAATTAATGATATTTACAAGTAAGTGCACAGTTAGCATTAACACTAGTAATGGTGGATGATTTCCAAAGGATTGAATTCTTGGAAAATCTATGTCAACACAAGAATTCTTCTTGATCAGCAAGTATCATCCTACACTGCCCTATTGATTGTCTACTTCATGTCTTCATTCAAAGACATCAACTACTTTTTCCAAATCAATGGCAAATGAATGGCTCCAGATTCTTGTACTACACTTAATCAATTGGAACCACATCTTTTTGCACACATCATTGCAAGTATCAGAAATTAACTAAGAGCTCTTCTAATTCTGTTTCTGAATTTTTTTATTAGAATTCAACTGATCTGGTATGAGGACTTTTCCAACTCAGGGAATTCAGAAAAATACTGGTGAGGAATTAACCATCAAATATACATCATTATGTCCTTCCATATGTCTGTGCATCCAAAGAGCCCACCCTATCTAATAAATCTTTTTTCTTACCTGGGAATTTGGCTGGAATGCAGCATGGGGTGTTGAGTGTTTCTGCAAATTTTCTAGCATTAGAGCCTGGTATAGAGAATGGCAAAAGTCAGAAACTTGGGGGAAAAAACCCACCACTCCCCAATCTCTTCATTGAATGCAATGACTAACCATACACACTTAAACTGTACTCCTTTTCCAGGAACCTAAAAGCCCTTTACTAATACTAATACTGTTCTTACTCATCTTCAGAAGACCCTTGAAAGTAGCCATGGTTACTGCTCCCAAATGTACAAATGTAAAATGCAGGCACATGAAGAAAATGAGCGACCTGGCTATGTAATAAAATCAGTGACAGTGACAGAACCAGTACTACAATCTCTATTATCTTCTGCACTTCTGACTAATGTCCCTTCTAAATCTGGCCATGCAGGTAAAATAACTTCAAATACTCAAGTCAGCTTCAAATACAGGAAACCAACATGGGGCTGCTGGTTTTGGCTTGACTGAATTACTTGGTCAGCTACCCAGGGCTAGATCTACTTGAGTGAATTTGTATTGTTTCCAACAGAGTGGCACCTAGATTTATCAAGTCTATAAAAATTTCAAAAAGGAGGCTATAGAACAAAATGACCACAGGCTCTAAACTGTGGCTGACCCAATCCACACACACGAAACCGTCAGCTCTGTACAGGCAGGCAACGGTCTGTCAATTTAACCCTTGAGCCAACTCAGCCCTAATGGGTACTACACACCATGTATCCTAACTAACCCCAATTAAAACCATGACATCCTCACATTGCCTCCGTTTACACCAAATCTATACAAACAAATCCATCCACCTCATGACGATCCCACCCTAAACTACTCAAATCGATTCAAAACCCCCAACATATAACAACCTGCCCCACCTCTCTCACCAATATTCACCAAACTCTTATCCACCCAAATTGCTTCTGGATAAATCATACACCCCTCTACAACCGAGTCCCTTCAAGTCAAGGTCTCTCTTCATCTCACCTCCTAATCTAATCAGGTAGGCATTTTACCCTATCCCAATCCTATTCCTCCGGATACCGACACCAGCCCCATTAACCCCTCCGCCCAACTATACCCCTAACTCTGACCCAGCCCAATTCGCCCCCCTCAGGCCAGCAACGCCGGTGGTAGTGGTGGGATTTAACTCCTTCTGCAGCGCATGCGCCGAAACCACAGACACAAACAAGGAGGGGGTGGGGGAAGGAGGAAGGAGCTTAAGACACTCCGGGAGAGTAGCGCGCACCCTCCCATTTTGGGCTCGCGCCGCTGCCGTTAAGGCGGGAACCGGCGCTGTCTCTATTCCAGCGCGAGCCTCACCAACCACCGTGCGCGCGGTTCCGGAGGCTCGCGCTGGCGGCCTGAGCGAGCTCGCGCGGAGCCCGGACACTGCGCCTGCGCCGCGGCAGAGACTCGTCTCTACCGGGTCCGCTCCCCTCCGACACCCCGGCAACGCCGTCTTCTCACCCCTTTGAGCCGCTTGACCAGGGCACTCTTCTGCCCGCTCTTGGCTAGGCCTCGCTGCTCCAGTGCGGCCTTCAGGTCGGTCACCCGCAGCGCCTGAAGAGGCTTCCCGTCCAGAGTCACCTCCTCCAGCTCCGCCATCTTGCGTGAGGTACTCGGGTCCGTCCCGACGGCTTCGGGCATCTTCGGTAATTTCCGCCAACGCCCTTCGAACGTACCGAGCTGACCCCGCCCACTGCCATAGTCAACCCCTCGATTACCACTCAGAACTCCTCGGGTTCCTCCGGAATTGCTCGGGTATTTCCGTCTCAACATCGGCACCAATCAGTTCTTCCCATCCTCCCAGCCTCTCCGCCTTCCTCACGCTGCCTTCAGAACTCGGTTATCTTCGTCTTACCGAGGCTTTGAATCGAATGTACTCGGAAGCCCTCGACTCTGGCCTAACCAAAATCGGAATTAGTCGGCTATCTCCGAACCTAAGACTGAGGCGCTGAGGCGCTTGGGTTTTTGGGGCTGCTCCGGGACCGGAAGTGCGTGGGCTGCCGGGCTGGCCCTGCTTATGGTTTTCAGGAAACATGGAAGCGGCGGCGACAGTTGGGGTTTAAGCACTTTGTGACGGTCTCCAGGTGCCCTGTGAGAGGAGAGGGGAGGTAAGCGGGGTAGAAGTCCCTCCCTGGGCCGGGTCAGACT